>NC_071344.1:16073333-16385000 GCF_027744825.2 Synchiropus splendidus
CCATCCAACTCACCTGGACTGGGACACACCACGCAGGACCAGCAAGCCGCCGATGCTGCCGAAGAATGAACAGCGCTGATGTGGATTCAAGTTCTTTATCACAACGTTAGAATCACAATTGTTTGTTGGGCTAAAAACAGAGTCGATAAATAAAACCCATCTGGAGCCTCTACAGTGTAATCGACACGTCTCTGGACCCATGAAATGTTTTGGCTGTGTGGAAATGCGACTGCAGGTGGTGGCGGAGCGAAGCGCTCTCAGGAGGCCCGAGCCTCCGCGGGTCCCGCTCACATGACGGTTGGGAACACCCACTCCTGGCTGCAGTCCACATATTCCGGCCCAGACGCTCCGAACTTTAGCACTTGAACTGTGGCAACACTACAAAATTGGCTCAAAAGTGCGTCAGCAGGTCGGCGACCTCTGGAAGGGGTCGGGTGGCAGCAGTGGTCAGTGAGGACTCGCTCTGCTCGGCTTCTCACCCTCAAGTCTCTGTGGCTTCTTCTTTTTCCAGTGCAGCAAAGAAAGTCAGGAGCGGCTCCGGCAGAAGGATCCAGTCCCTCGGCAGAACTCGCCCACCTGCCAGCGCCTGTCCTTCGTCATAGCGGCTTGTCGATCACTGCGACACCTGCAGGGAGACGGTGGGGAAGCCTTGTGTTCACACAGCAGAGCGCCAGGAGGCCTTACCAGCGTAGCTGCGTCCGTTGCTCATGTTGGTGGGAATGAGGCTCCACTTGTCCGTGGCGGGGTTGTAGAACTCCACGGACGAGAGGTTGCACGAGCCGTCGTCGCCGCCGATCACGTAGAGGAGGCCGTTGATGGCGCACACACCTTCGGGGGGACGGCGAACGTGAGCACGCGGCTTTGACGCGGATCTGGTGGCGGTTCCTGACCTGCGTTCCTCCGACACATGTTCATGTCGCACACCGGCCTCCAGGAGTTGGACTGCGGGTCGAACACCTCCACGCTCTTCCTCACCAGCGGCCCATCGTGGCCTCCCGCGGCGTAGAGGTGACCGGCCAGCACGCCCACACCTGCGGGACATGAGGCGCACCGGTCAGGCCGGAAGCTTCCTGTCAGTCTGGAGGAGACGCTCACCATACTTGGCCCACCATATTGTGATATTCCACACAGTTACAAAATAAAAATATAGAAATATTACTGAAAAACGGACATAACAAATGAAGTCAAAGCCGTTCGATTAAAAACAACTTTTTAACGTAACAATTCTTTTTTTTAATTCTGCAAGTGTTACCCAGATTAAACTGGAGAACAAGAAGCTAAAAGTAATAATAATTTCCAACTGTGACATGTAGAGATGAGACACGAATGTGAAAATCAGAGGTCAATGTGTCATGACTCATGATACATTGCCATATTTATTGCAATCTCTTCAGGATATTGGAACATTTTGTGGATCCGAAAAAACGTTTTTGTGAAAGTTCAATCACAAACTGCAAGGGAAAAAAACTCTCTTTTATATATATATATATATATATATATATATATATATATATATATATATATATATATATATATATATATATATATATATATATATATATATATATATACATATATATAATTTTATTGTCTGCGTTGTGTACTGCTAAGTCACCACTGTTTTATCCAATCTTGGAGTTGAAAAAAACAAAAACGCAAATATGTGCAGCAAAAGGGAGACAGAGATTAAAAACTAAACCTAAAACTACATACAGAGACGCTGACAGATGACAGTGTGTGACAGCGATGAGAATCACAGAAGTCGCCCCAGATGAAAACAAAACCCACCACAGCTTGTAATAAGCAACAAACGGACCTCACCAGATAGACATTCATTTTAAATATGTTACAGTAGAGTGATTCTAATGGTAATAACTAAAGAGTCATAACTAAAGAGAGAGAGAGTCTCACCCGCCCCACTGCGCCGCGTGCTCATGTCAGCCACGTAGCACCACTGGTCCGTGGCGGGGTCGTATTCCTCCACCGAGCTGAGACACTGACGCGACGCTCCGTCGTAGCCCCCGACCGCGTACAGCTTCCCTGCAGCACCAGAGCAGGATTATTTTCACCCTGGGACCAGATGAAAGGCTCCTCACCGTCGACAACGCCGACCCCCACGCTGCTGCGCCGCGTGTTCATGGGCGCCACGTACGCCCACTCGTTGCTTTTGAAGTTGTACGCCTCCACGGTGGACAGACCTGGGCAGCGTGAAGCAGCAGGTCAATGTCTTGGGACTGGACACAGCCAGATGTTTCAGGCACCTATGCTTCCGTTGAAGCCCCCCACGGCGTACAGCAGGTCGCCCAGCACGGCGGCGCCCAGGGTGCTCCGTCTCTCCTGCATGCTCGCCACCGCGCCGCTCCACTGGTCCCGCGATCCTTCGTACACGTCCACTGTCCGCTCGCGCGACGAGCTGTTGAACCCTCCGATGGCAAACACCCGACCTGCCATGGAGACTACACCTGCGAGGAGAAGGTGTCACGGTGAACTGAAACTGGAGCCACAAGAGGGTGTCCTGACCACAAGACTCCTATCCACAATCCCTTCTCTGGTACCTGCCCTGCAGCGCCTCGACGGCAGGTCAGCCACCGAGTACCAGCGGTCCTCCTGGAAGTCGTAGCACTCCACGTTCCTGATGGCTTTTGGCGCCTGGCCTCCGACCACGATCATCACCTGTCGGGCCGAGCAGATGCGTTAGACGCCGCGGGACGCCAGAGTGGCGGAGTGCATGCCGCGGGTCGGGACCTTGGGGATGCTGACGGGAGTTCTGGGCCGGGTCCGGTCGGTCTTGATGAGGTGGCGCTGGTCAGCGGGCAGCAGGTGATACTTCATGGCCTCGATGAGGAAATCTTTGCAGGTGTTGTTGTTCTTGATCAGAGCTTCTTCCTCCACAATCTGAGGAGAGACGTCACTTCAAGTCACGGAGCGAGGCAGCAGGACCGGATAGAACCGGACCGGAGGGTTCACCTGCACCAGGTAGTCGCGGGACAGGAGCGGAAGTCGCACGTGCTCCATCAGAGTGGGCATGAACTCCATGCGAGCGGGTTCATCGTACTTGATCCACGAGATCATGGCTTCAAACACCTGCAGGGGGAGAGCCAGTTTACAACCGACGACAAGTACGACCCTGTACGACACGACATGAATGATATTCTATGAAGAAAAAAAACATTATGAAGGCTCCTAAAAAGCCACTTGCACCATGTTTCGCCATTCACACACAGTGTTAAACCACCGTCTGAACATCTGCTGCTCTGAACCGACTGTCTCAGGACGTTCCCTGACACTAGATGGAGTGAGACACCCATCAAACATGTCACCACTGATCATCCAACAAAAGCTATAAATGAAAAGGTCTGATGGAGACCAGAGAGCGAAAGCTCCAGAGTTGGAATTAGATATGTGGCGTGTCAGGACTACAGACTCTCTGCTTTACATTTTTTGGTTTATCCCCTACTTTGATTTGTCTCAAGATTCTGCCTGCTTTCACAGAAAAAAACATCATAATAACTAAACAACAGTAGCTTGCAGAACAGAAGTAGCACATCCAGCCAGACGTCTGAAGAGACAGACCAGGTGAGGACGGCTGCAGACTGGAGACAGATTTACTTCTCATAACTAAAAACTAGCGTACGTGTTATAGGTACAGATTCAGGTCCAAGTCCGGATCTTAGACTGTACTGCATGTGAGTTTCAAGTCACATGACACTCGTGGTGTGAGTTGTGCGTCTCACCTTTTCCTCTGTGGAGACTGTCAGTTTGTCGCTGGAGATCAGGCTGCAGAGCTGCTGAAGTGAAAGAGCCAAAAACTCCTCTCCCTGGACGACCTCTGTGAAGTGCTGCTCTGAGAGACAGAAGAACCCAGTCACCAAAGACGGCCTGTGAAAACCAAAGCGAAGCCAGGACAACAGTGAGCTACCTGCGTAGGCATGCGCCTGGTTGAGGAGCTGCGTGCAGGTGTGCAGGTCAGCGAACGCCAGGATGCCCAGACAGTTGCTGGGGTGAAGCTGAGACTGCAGGAACTCGCAGCACACCTGGCGGACGTCCATCAGCTGGAGGAGACTCGCTGCTGGGAGGAGAACCTGCAGCACACAAGAGACTCCCATGATTCGGTTGTATCAGAATTCAAGGTGGACCTTTTTTATTATGTTATTTATTATGTTTATTAGGCGAATCAATAGGCATCCATTCAATTTTAGTATTTGCCACCAGACTGATCAAATTTAAGATGTTTTTTTACACATAAATGATGCGCTTTGTGCTTACATTTTAAAATACAATGACACTCAATGGTCTCCTTCACCATGATGTTTTGGCGATGACATCACGGTGTTCTGTAAAATGTGGCGCACAAGGAATTGACCACTGAAAATGTTTCCTTTGATGTTGTTTATATTGATAATATACGTGTATATTATTCATCTCGCCTGTTTAACACAGTACGTTTCTCCACTTGAAAGTGATCAATGGGTGCACATTGTTGGGTGCACATTGTTGTTCCTGATAGTGATACTCCAAAAACTACTTCTTACTGACAGCAAACTAGTCGCAGAAAATTCTACTTGGAGCTGAATTACACTATACAAATACCTGCACCATCGAATATACTCTTATGGAATTATTTTATTATATCATACTGTTGTGATGCAACAGTTTTAAGATAACATAACCCTAAGTTAGATCTGTAATTTTATTCATCTCAAGATCAATAGATATCAATGCGTGTTATAATAACCTTGCACAATATTTATACATAAAGTTGCATATGGTTTTGTGGTTTTAGGTTTCTAGTGTAATTACATTTGGATGCAACATATTGCAAAATGTTGTAAAAGTTATAGTATATATTTGTCACAATAAATGATTGAAATGTGTAGCCTTTTAAAAAGTTACAAAAACATGAGTACAATGTGATTTTCTGTCATCTTATTTCATCCTTTCTGACACAAAAGTGTTATTTCAGATGTATTCGGAATCAGAAGATTGATAAAAGGACGTGCAGTTATAAAAAAGTTACCACAAGATGGTGGCATGAAGACAGTTTACATAAGTTAGTAAGTTATACTCGTACATTGACAAATGGTCCTTACAAATATGTGACTTGCAACATTCGAGGATCAATATTACAGGGTTTTTTTGGTTTTTGTTTTACCCTTCCTAAACATGTTTCTTGTGAAATGGGCACGACGCTCCACACGGTTCTCCAGGCTGCAGCGAGGGTAAATTGGAAACTTCTGAAACAAAACTCACTGCACTCGAGTCTTGAAAACGAAGGAAGCAATGATGTGATGTTACATGCTAAACGGAATCAAAACTCACTGCAGAATCAGATCTGAAACCTGCAGGTGACATTTTACCGACTGTGTTGCTGTAAGATCAAGTGATACACCCTCTGATGCAGCGCATGTGTAGTAAAGTGAGTTTCATTAAAGGAAGGACCGCTCAATTTGACAAAAAATAATAATGTTACGTCAAATTTCCAACTCCTTTAAAAGTCTGAAACCTGCTCTGGTCTTCACAGAGACGCAGCAGAGCTGCTCTGGAGCTCAACATCCAAACAAGGCTTCAGTCTGTGAGAGCCAGGCTGGTGGTTGTGTGGTGAATTATGATTGACTCAGACAATGTGACTCTTTGATGAGGTCCTTCTTTTTCGCTCCCCTGGGTCAGCAGGAGAAAAGACAAGGCCAGCTTCTGTTCTGCCCCTTCCCTACACGTTGAAAACAAGCTGAAGAAACTGTTGCTGTTTGACTGAATATGTTAGAAAAACAAGCATTTTCGGAGGGAGCCAATCAGGCGAGCAACAGAGGGAGGATTTCCTGCTTCTCTCCCAGCTCACTTCCAAGAAGAATAATGAAAGGAAGTATCCACGCTGAGGATTCAAACCCACTTTTTGGGATTCAAGCAGAGCAGCGTCAACAGCCGCTGCAGTAAAACCGTCGGCACCGTCTCATGATACAAAAATGCTCCAGGTTGGAAAACAGTCCATGAATGATTCACAGAAAACACCGACCTCAAGTCAAGGTCGTTCACTTCAATCTGACTTTCTGCCCATTTACTTGTGTGCGGAACACTTTTGAGCTTTAAAGGAGAAAGTGACCTCACCTGAACGTTGTCTTCTGTGATCTCGATCTCAGCGGTGTAGATGTAGTCCACCAGCTTCCTCAACGTCTGCCCATCCACCTCCCTGATCACGACCTGACGGGCTTTACTCTCGCTCATGTCACCTGACCACACGTGTTATGAGTCACATCTCGGGGTCCCACCACTCTGACTCTAACAGATGTGTGTGTACCTGTAAACATGGCACAGAAGTAGGGGCTGCAGGAAGCCAAGACCACGCGGTGGGCTGGCACCTCCACACTGTCGGCCACCAGCTGGACGTCACACAGCAGCTTCTTACTGCACACAACACTCAGTTTACTTCTCTCCTCCCAGCCACCTGGCCTTCCACTGAGCTCCATTCAAACACCTTCTCAGGTCGTTCATCAGCTGGAATGCCTTGCTCATGTGCGACTGGTTGAAGGTGAGCATCCCTCCGCTGACCATGTCCTCCTCTGCATCCGCGGTGCTGTTGGGATGTGGCGAGGCCGGCATGACTGCCAGACTGGGAACACGTGAGAGGCATTAGTGATGCACGACTTTCTAATCTCCATTATCCTGAGCACTGGAAAATGTCAAGCGACTAGTGACAACCAGGACTGCAACTGAGCTGCAAATACCTCAGTTAGTGAAATGAAATGAATTTTGTTGGAGACACTAGTTGTGTGTTGAAGCACAACCATACTGACAGTTGACTAGTCACAGCTGTCTTAACCAGGGGTGGTTGAGACCAACTGTGCCACAAAGGGCCACAGTGGATGTAGGTTTTGTTCCAACCAGTCAAGAGTCACCAATAAGGTGTCTTATGAGGGGAAACCATTGACTGTCAGTCTGGTGTTGCTTGTTTCAGGCGAAACCTCACTGGTTAAACACTATGTGCTTGATCTTTAGAACATAACCCTGCATGACTGTGTCTGATCCCTTTGAGGATCAGACACAGTCATCTTAGCGGTAAATGTGCGCGAATTCACCAATATGTAACTTGTTCGGTAGTATTGTAAATCGCAAACCTTCATATAATGTTCAGTGTCGTTTTGAAACTACATTTTAATTGCTCACAGTAGATTCGTGCACCGACGCCTCAGAGCCTCAACAGCTGGCAACTTATCGATGATGGATTATAGCTGACTATGTCAAGTGATCCTTGCAGCCCTGGTGACTATATTAGAAATGAGTCCGGTGGAGAAGTTTGGAGACAAAGTTAGGGTTCAGACATGTGAACTGACTGATGAAAGAATAAAAGAAGGCACTACATATGTATGTTTGGGTCTTGAATCCAACATGGAAGTCACTTCTCCACTCTGGCTTGGGAATGTTCGCCAGTGATGGCCAAGACCTCAGAAGTGTTTCTATAAACCACGCAAAGTGGATGGCAAAATTCAGTGTTGTCACCTGAAATTGATATTTAAGTTTATACATGTGCATGACAGGTAGGAATGCTAGCGCGCTTTGTTGCAAACTGGTCTAGAAAGTCATTGGAAACCAACGGAAAGGTTTGCTAACATCCAGCGGGAGTTGTTTGTTTTGGTTGTTGAACGTCAAGTTAGCTTCAGGTGCTAGCACCCTCTTAAGAAGCGGACATCCGTCACTCACCCTCGACTTATTCCAGTGCATGAGGACGATGCTATCCTGGTTATAAAAACACATGGAAGCCACGGAAGTCTGATTCTTAAACCACATTTAGCAGCCAGAGAAACAGCACCAGCAAAGCTAGCTAAACCCAGCTAGTCAACACAGCTAGCAGCAGGAGATCAGCCACCGAGGGTTTCTGGGATGAACACCCGCGGAGAGAGCGGCCCCCGCGGGCTGCGGTGGAAGTCGAGGCGGAGGGACTGATAGCGACACCGAGTAATCCGGAGATAGAGAGCGACTTACCCCGGCGACCCTCCGTCCATCCTCCTGGAGCCTCGGAGCTCGAGCAGCGGGCGCGCACACGCCTGACCGTGCGCACCAGCCGTGCGGGAGCGCGTACACGCTTAACCTCTCTTTGATATTTTCTCACAGAACACCATTTGAATGTCATGAAAAACAGCGATCTTGCTGTTAAAGTAGGAGCTGTCAATACAGTTGTACTTCTTACAGAAGTATTTCTTTAATTTCTTGCATCATTTCCTGCTTTACCTTTATCTATAATACAAATTTGTTGTCTCCCCACTCTTTATCCCAGTAAACTTTGTTACTTGACTGATGTGATTCTACACTGAATGCAAACCGATCGTCTCATCCTGTGTTGTCCTTCACCCAAAGGTAATGACTAACTAACATAAGTTCATGTACTTCAACTATGTCTTTGAGAAGAATGCAGTGGCTCAGCAAACATAACAGTCTGAATGTATGGGTCCACTGGGCTTGAGCTGCCCACCCAGACCTGTTTTGTCTCCAGAGGTTCTTTAACTGATAGCTTTGCCTGGTTTTTGACACCACTCTCCCACAGTGAAAGAACCTGCTTTGGAAGTCCAGAAGAGGTTCAATTTGAATGAGAACACCAGCAAAGCAAGCAGAATGTGCCATCTAAAGTGTGACTGCAATGTTAAAGTGACAAAATTTACATGTTTATTTTACTTTTATTATAGAAAACATTATCCAGGAACGGCAGGACAACTCAGGAAGACACGCTGGACATTTCAAAATAATGTCTTTAGATTTCAAAGCCACATAATGGGTAATATAAAACAACCTCTGCACCCTAATGCAGACCCAACAGTAAGGTGGGGCGCAGTCCCCGCCTTCTCTGCTGGGCCCCGTGCCCGGAGCCTCAGTGAGCTGCTGGTCCTGAGAACAGTCGCTATGCACCAGTGGATGTGATGAGTTTATTTCAAAAGAAGCAAACCTTCTCTGGTGATTCTCTGTCCTGCAGCAAACACTGGTGGAGCCCAGAGGCCTGGAAATACACCACAAAATGGAGCACCCAGCCGCTACACAGCGAAAACATGTCTGTAGATGTTGTTCATTTTGCATTGTACTGTGATTAAATGAGAAGTCACAACAGCACTTTTTCCTCAACACCTACTTAGAGGTTTCAAAAATAAATAATCAAATGTGAAACTCAGCCCAGAAAACCAGAAAGTGTAGACTCTGGAAATACCAACATCAGAGAAAAAGTCATAAATCAACAGCCAAAGAAAACAGTAGCATAATATCATGCATTCTTTCCAATCACAAATCAAAAAGCACTCCTGAAGTATTTCAATCAATTGGATTGATAAACAAAGAAATCCAATTTTGCCCTTACTCTTTCACAGTATCTATATTCTAATGTGGAGATGTAAGTGAACAAGACGACAGTTTCCTTATTCAAGAAGAAATACAATGAATATAGTCCCAATGTGAAATCCAATTGTGCAAAAATTAATAGTCAATTTTAAAATCACTCCATTGCCAAAACTATTAACCCTTGAGGAACCGGTGGAGTCCAATATATCTTCCCAAGTTTCTGAGTTTGAGTGAAAGTTCAGATATTGCAAAACCATGAAGTCACTTAGAACAAAGTATTTTGAATTAGTTCACGGATACACCGCTTCCGCAATCTTACTGGGATGTTTATGTCTGTAAATGAAATGGATTAAAAAAAAACAAAGTAATTATTTGTAGAATTTAGATTTTGTAATTCTTCTTCTTGCTGTTGTGGACCTCGATCGGTAACAGACTTGAAGGTGTGTTACCGCCATCTACTGGAGTGGAGCGTGGCCATAGTTTTTGTTACTTTATACTGAAGAAAAATGTCATACTGTAAATCACTTTGACGTGAGCTGTTAAAGGTGGTTGTAAACAGTTGAGTTGCTGAAGCTGAGTCACGTGTGTGGCGCTGATTCCATCCAACAAAATTGGCAACACACCCTGTAGGTGGTCCTGACAACAAAGACAGTAAAATAACAAATGGAAGCGATAAGTGTGTGAGAGGGGCAGATGGGGAGCAGGTGGACGAGCTTCATTGATCTGGTTGGGTGAGGGGCACTTCTTGACTGTTCCCTCTGAGCTGAGCGTGAAAATTCCCTTCTTAAAAAAACCCCCACCACTGACTGTCCTCAACATTCTCACACGTGAGCAGACAGATATGATAATATTGTGTTGTATTACGCTCATGATTTAATCCAAAGAGAAGGTTGTCCTGATCCTCACCAGGGATCCAACCTTTGACCTTCTGCTCCAGAAGATTGATCACATCAGTAAATATCACAATGGAAATGTAGCGATTCCAATACCAATACCAATTTTATTTATAAAGCACTTAAAAAGCAATGCAAGATTGACACTAAGTGCTGTACAGCAGTAAAATCAGGATAAAACAGACATTAAAGACAATACATACATAAAGTTAAAACAAGAAAATAAAATAAAAATTACTAAAAAGAAGATCAGCTGTGTGGTTGTATAAAAGCCAAAGAGTAAAAGTGCGTTTTAAGAAGTGTTTTAAAAGTGGACAGTGATGGTGCCTGTCTCACATGGGGAGGGAGGGCATCCCATAGCCGGGGGCCACAGACTGAGAAAGCCCGGTCCCCTCTCATCTTCCGCTTGGTTTTAGGTACCTGAAGGAGGAGCTGGTCAGCTGACCTCAAGGACCGCGGAGGAACGTAGGGGGTTAGAAGCGCCGCTAGATACGGAGGGGCAAGACCATTTAAAGCTTTAAAAACGAACAGAAGAACTTTAAAATCAATTCTAAAAGTCACAGGCAGCCAGTGGAGAGAAGCTAAAATTGGGGTGATGTGTTCACTTTTGCGTGACCCCGTTAAGAACCTGGCTGCAGCATTCTGGACCAGCTACAGACGGGACAGCGACGCCTGGCTAACTCCTACAAGGAGACAGTTGCAGTAGTCCAGTCGGCACGTGATAAAAGCATGAATCACTGCTTCCAGATGCTGCCTGGATAAAATGGTCTTCACCTTAGAGAGTCGACGGAGATAAAAGAAACATGACTTGACAACCGCGCTGATCTGAGAATCAAATTTTTAACATAGTTGGACAGAGGACCCAGGTTAAAAGACAGAGGATCACAAACATTACTGGGTCTAAAAATCATCACTTCAGTCTTTTTATCGTTAAAACTCAGGAAGTTTAGGGTATTATATCATATTATACAGTGTATAGTATTATATAGTGTATTACATATTATATACTTATATTATATACATATGCGTGTATTATATTGCACAGTTCTATAAATCAATGCATCACAGTTCCATATGTTTATAATGAACTATGACACCTAAAAACAAAACATATGAAAGCAGGATTATACAGAATGAATAAGATTTAAATCTTAAAATCTGGATCCCATCTGAGAATATTGAAGTAAAACAAGAAGTAATAGGAAGAGAAACTAACCTTAATTTGCAGAAAATGCATTCAATAAATAAAGTGTGTTTTCGCTTCATTTAATAAATGTAAACCAAAATGCCTTATATTAATGAAATAATATACCAAGTTATTTCTGTTGTTTATGATTGTAATTGCTAATCAGCAGATCTTTTAAAGGGAAGCTGCTTTGAAGGTGAAAAATAGGCAGATGTGCCAAAGCATCACAACAAAAAAAGGCTTTATATTTCAGTTGTTTATATCTTTAAATGGATAACATGACAGGATCTTAATTTTATTTTAAAGGGATTAACACGTGCTGCATTAACACATTCAGGTTGGGTCATGAATGTTCCTCTGACATGCACTGGAAGTGTTTTTATTGGTGTGTTAATGAAGTGACTGGCACATCGGAGTGGCCAGGACAGTGGCGCACATTTACATGGTAATTTAGAGGCACCAACTTGATGACTTCCCAGCTGGACTCCAGCTCAACTTTCACACTTGGATGATGATGTGCTGAGATGGCTCCATTTTAAACTCGTGACTGTGGCCTGCGGTGCGTCTCCTCAGGTATAAATGACCCACAGAGACACGTGTTGTCGCACACACTTTGTCAAAGCTAGACTAGGACTAGGGATCTTTTTAAAAAGAGCTATTGTAATGTGTTTTTATATGGTGTCCATTGCACAGCCATTGTGCGCATCCATCACCAGCTACATTGTGGCCACTGTATCGAGTACATTGGCTGGTTTCAGGTTGCTGTTGAGCGTCTCTTATTTTAGTTCTTGAAAAAGAACCCTCGCCCTGTGTGTTTATTGCAACTTATAATAGACATTAAATGTATCTGTAAAAACCATCAATCACATATCACTAAAGTAGAATTTATGTTCTGATTTCACTATTATATTCATCCAAATATGTTGAAGCACTAAATAGATGAATATTTCTTACAAGACGGACAGAGAAGTGTTGAGGTTGTTGGGTAGATTCATTAAAACCAAACAATGTCAGAGAAAATGCGGTTCATTCGACTGTTTTCTTCATGATCAGAGTAAACAGATTGACGTGTTTCAAACCACATCGTGTCTGTGGACGGGTACTGACCACTGCAGAACTCTTCACTTCAGGGAGTCTTAACTGGTGCAACAAGCACAGAATCCAGGTCACCAGCATACAGCGAGGCGTTCAGGGTCAAGCCTGTGAAGTGTCTGAGGGAACGTTACATTTCAAGCATTGTTTTTGCTGACTTATTGACCTTGATGAAAGAAGACATGATTGTGATTTTCAAAACATTAAAATGTTTAATAAAACCAGAACATAGGGGCCAACTGAGCACTTTACATTTTAATTTGAACAAAAGAGCCTAATGGGACGGGAGAAGCGGAATCTGAGCGCAACTTACAATAGAAATCATCCATCTATCAAAAAGAAATATCGTCACAGACAGGTGTTTTGGATCAAGAAACTCAAACACTCGAGTCCCATGCTGTCCTGTGACACCGCCACCGACCTCACTTAAAACCCTGAGTTCAAGAAGCGACAGAACAAAAAAGACTGGTTTGTTAGACAAACTCAAATGAACGTTGATAAGCAGTGACAAAAACAACAAATTTCTTCCAACGTAATAAAAACAATTCACAACTTTTTGTCAATAATGTCCACACAAATGGAATAGGAGGACAGATGGGGTCCAGGTGGGGGCAGATGGGAACCGGAGGACAGTCTCATTCATTCGGCATGGGTGATGGGCGCTGCTGCTTCAGTCGATCGACTCACCCCCCACCCTGCGTGTGTGTGATTTCAAGTTCGTGGTACTCGGATTGATACTTTACATTGGATCTAATAGCCGCCGCCGAACCCACCTCCGCGGCCGTAGCCGGCTCCAGCACCTCCTCTGTTGTAGGGAGCCCCGCTCCTGTAGGAAAAGTTGCCCCCCTTCATTGCACCATAGTTGGAGTGCTGCTGTCCGTAGCCATCGCCAAAGTCCCCGTTACTGTAACCACCCCCCATCTGGTTGTCGTAATCTTCGTAGCCGCCACCGTAGCCGTAGCCTCCTCCGTTGTTGTAGCCGCCGCCGTAGTAGTTACCACCGTAACCACCGCCGTAGCCGCCACCACCGTAGCCGCCGCCGCCTCGGCCACCGCCATAGCCCTGCATCCCCCGTCCGCGACCTCGTCCTCCGCGGCCGCCGGTCGACATTTCCTGCTTGGTCATGGCCTTCTTCACCTCCACCTTGTTACCGTTGATGGTGTGGAACTTGGTGAGGACCGCCTTGGTGGCGGAGTCGGTGTCCTCGAAATAGACAAAGCCGAAGCCGCGCTTCTTGCCGGTCTGCTTGTCGGAGATGATCTCGGCCTTCTCCACCACGCCGAACTGCGAGAAGAACTGGGTCAGGTCGTCGGCCTCGATGTGGTCCTTCACGCCGCCCACGAAGATTTTCTTCACGTTGGCGAGGATATCGGGGTTGTTGGCGTCCTCCCGTGCGATTGCCCGCTTCAGCTCCACGTTGTTTCCGTCTACGACATGTGGCTTCTCCGCCATTGCTGCGTCGGCCTCTTCGGGCGCGGAGTAGGTCAGGAAGCCGAAGCAGCGGGACCGCCCGAGCTGGGGATTCATGACCACCACGCAGTCGTTCAGCGTGCCGAACTTCTCGAAGTAGGCCCGGAGGCCCTGGTCCGTCGTCTCCACATTCAAACCTCCGACGAAGAGCTTGCAGAGTTTGGACGACATGATGGCAGGATCTCTGGAGAGGATGGAAGTCCTGACTGTCCCTCGTCTTCTTCAATGAACAACGAAGGGGCGGTCCGGCTGACGCGCGCCGGGCTTCTTGTGTCGTTGCGGTCGCCGATTGGCCAGCTTGAAAGAAACTCGCCCCATCCATTGGCTGTACACATCGTCATCGCCATGCTGCTTTCAAGCGCGTCGGAAATTTTGAATTCCAAAAGCCGGCATGAATGAAAAAAATGAGAATCTTTAACATTTCCAGGCGGCTTTTCGAACTCATTTTTGTTCAAAGCACATTCATAAAGGGAAACGTTGCCTATCACGTGCACTCCGACATCAAAACTGTCCAAACACCGCTGGAAATATCGAGAATAAGTGCGGCCTGGAGATCATTGTGTTTAGGCGCCATCTTTGACCGGAGCCTGCTTTAGTGCCACTATTGTTACGTGCGTGTTTGTCTGCGAAACTACTCGAGAAATCAGCATATAATTTGATCAAATACGCGATCAAAAGTTGCTAAAAACAACGCAGAATAAACTACATGCTATTAGAATTACGTCAAAACAGTACATTCTCATTCTTTTCAGCACTTCCCCTTTGCTTCAAAGATAACACACGTCCTGGTATCATTGATAAAACGTCTGCAAAAGCGTCTTAAACCTGATAACTCTGATTAAATTAGAGTATGAAATGCATCTTTAGTGAAACCATTCTAGCAGATGAGCCCCGAGGACATCACACAGCTACATCAGCCATCTGTCCTGCAATCGATACCTCTTACAACCAAAAACACAATTATCAACAAAGACTCGAAAAGTCTCACAGTAACCGTCACAAACAACACGCAGGTACACATTTTTCCACTGATATAATAGTAAATAAAGAGTAAGTGAAGTATTGTAGTATAAAAATATATCGATTTATTTAGAATTCCGATTAAAGAGCCGACAGACCGGACACCCGCTTCAGTCCTACAGAGGACAAGAGAACAAAAGTCAAAACTTAAACCCTGTCACGTTTCACACACAACAGTGACTTCTCAAATGGCCTCCTGAAAGCGTGGTACCCCACTAGAATCGGGGGGTCGAAGCCAAACCTGAGTTGATCAGTCTAATGTCTTCGTCAGAGCTACTGTAACTGATTTTAATATTCAGCAGATAATCAATTTGCTCCCCATTGTCAGGGTTTTGGGCGTGGGGGAGGTCGGCCCCGGTTTCAATGGGGGGTGGGGCATGAACTGAGAACCGAGGCCCTGCAGAGCATCAATCAGAGGGAGGTCAAACAAAGGCAATCCTGATTAATCTGTTTAAAAGCTGTGAATTCTGGGTTTCAGGTTTCACAGCAGAAGCCGGGTTTAATCCTGTCAACACACCACAAGCGTCATGATGAACCTTCATTTGTCTCACAAGTATTTTCAGCCTTTTCAGTTAGATATCAAGTGAACAATCTAATGTTCAACCCACTAATATTTAGATTTGAGTTTTTCAGCTCCAATTTCACTTTCTCTTTATTCTCATCGATTAGTTTCACTTCCTCTAAATATGGAAAATATGATCTATGTTTTTATTTTCTGATTACTTTGAGCAAAAATGGCTGACCACATTTGTTACCACTGGATCCTGCGCTTGTCTGCTGTGTACATTCACTCTGCTCCACGAGATGTAAACGTTTCTAACCTTCCTATGATCATTCTGGCCTGCAAAACATTCCTAACAATGTGACAGCTTTTAATTTTTTATTTTTTGCAGTTTACATCCTGACAATGTACAATGTTTTGGGTGTCATGCTCATACTTCCTGTTTCAGGTATAATTTCATGTTGGTGTTTCTCAGTTAGTTATACAAGCATATCCTGTTCAATAACAGCTAAAGACAAACATGTCTGTAAAAAAACTGTAATATTGGCAATATTTAATTTTATTTCCGATTTTAGTGCGAGCATGAGCACACTGGAGGAAAAGGCTATGAAAGCGAACAAAAAAAAAAACTACACTACACTCAACATTTTCATAAAACCACGATATTGCACATTTGTATATTTGTAAATATGTTGTGATCACTACATGTATGATGACTACCTGCTTGCACGAATCATTTTTACTTATTTCTGTCTTTGCACTAACAATATAAGAGCTCCCGTAACGGTGAATTTCTCCTTTGTGAGATCAATAAAGTCTATCTTATCTTAAAAACAATAACTGAAAATGCATTGTCTGTTAACAAAACTAATCGAAACTAAAATAATAGTGAAACTGTCCTTTGTTTTCGTCCCTTTTATTTCATAAAGAAGCATTTTGAGATGATTTTAAATCCATTTATTTTGGTTGAGCTGGTTTTATGACCTGACAACACTGACTAGTACATCTTTACAAACTTGATGGATTGGAGTCTATTGTTGAGTTTTTATTACTATTTTTGTGACCTAATTCCAATACCCCCATTGAAGGAAAAAAAAACCTCATAAAAACTAAACTGAAACTAAATTTTTTTCAAAAACAACCCAAGCCACTTTAAAAGCTAATTAAAACTAACTCAATTTGAAGGACAAAAATCCAAAACGAAATAAAAACAAATGAAAAATCCTAACCTTGAGCAGAGGCCCTTCATTCAGTTGAAAAAATCACTACTTTTAAAAGTCTCTTTTCAAAGCTTGTACCTGACTCGAAATGTTATGTCGAAATGAAATACTAAGCTGATGTGAGCTTGTTTTAAGTGGTCACTCATTTAAAAAGACATTCCATACTTAACAGTTAAAACAGAAGAGGGGACTTGTTGAAGTTCAGCAGAAACATACTGAACCATCTAATATTAAGTTTATAAAGCTTTGCTCTGCAGCAAGCCATTTATGACAAGTTGTTTAAATGGTGTTGCATCAAACTTCTTGTCTGTCAGCACTTCCTGTCTGGAGTTTTCACAGCCAAGTCAGCCTGTACCACCTTCACCTATCTTTATCATCCTCCCAAGTCACACCTCTCCTCTTCAAATCCTGCTTTATCACACGCTTAAACGGCACAGGTTCCTTGTCCAAGATGTTTCCTGTCCCCTGGACATGTCCAACCCATCTGTCCTATCCAAAATGGTCCCTCTGATCGATTCAGATGCTGCGTTTTCTAGTCACTCCCAATGAAAACCTGAGCATCTTCAACTGTCTCTGCTTCCTGTGTCTTGTGTCAGAACTCCTGTGTGAAAACCAAACATCACGGTTGCTCTCACTACTGTCCCACTGAGTCTCTCCTTTACTGCAGCTGCCTCTCCTCTGAACACGCCGGCAGTTCTCTCCACTCTCCTCTTTACCCCTTTTTAATCTCTATCACTCTGTAGGACTGATCCCAAATACTTACCTTGTCTTTCACTACTCTCATCTTGACTGATTCTCCTACTTCTCATTTACACACATTCTGTCATAGTTTGCACTCACATCGTCAGCAAACATCTACAGACACCTCCCCACTGTCCTCACACACGTTCCGCACAAACCTCTCTGATGCTCCTGACTTCCTCTCTCTAGGAACTCAGTCTCTGGCTTTCAGCATGAAGCTCCTCCTATCAACTCAGTCTTCTTTATCTTATCTCCATGACACATTCGCCAGTTGAGCCCTAAAACAAACACTACTGCACATATTTTGAAAAGAAAGCTGGTCTTTCCACTTTTCTCACACTAGTTCATACTAGCTTTTTTGCTGTGTTTAGTTCCTTAATACAGCGTGGCTTTGTTATAGTCACATTTACTGCACTACAGTGATATAGTTCTCTCATATGCTTCACTGGCAGGTATCATTGGTAAACTAATTATTTCTGCTGAACTGATCTAAATATTTTCTGTAGTTTTTAATAGTTAATTGAATGACATATCTTTCAGCCATCTATTTGTCAATTTAATTTTGGATGCACATGAAAAAAAAAACTTCATAAAACAATATTGTCTTCTATAGACTACGATAAGTTGAGATTGCAGTACAACTGCACTAAACTGCGTTGCAACTCTTCCCATGCCTGACTGTGTACTACTTATTAGTCTAGTATAGACACAAATGTTCATAAAGAATGACGCTTTATTTATAAAAAGCATGAACGCCAACAGCATCTGCGCACCCACGTTCAGCCAGCTCACCTTCGTACCATGTTACAAGATCATTATCTCCCTGGTGTAATTACACCCCTTGGTTCAGATACAGTTCCCCTTGGAAAAAAAAAAATTCCTCTTGTCAGACAAATAAAGGTTCAATAAAAGCTTGTGTCCTCCAAAAAGCAGTAATTTCATCCGTGTCTTGTCCACGTCTGGTTGACTTTAAAACACAACTTGAAGTCTGCAACCCAGTTCAGCTCATCAAGACAAGCTGTCACTTATGGACGGGGTCGGTGGTGTCCCACCACCACAATGAAGACTCACTACAGACATACAATAAAATACATACAATAGATATCAGATAATTCAGTTTATTAAGACATAACACAATATCACAGTAGGTGATCGCACCAGTACACGTGCAGCTTAACATACAATACCTTTACATGGCGTAAGGTTAGTGGCACTGGAAATTTTAGAGCCTACATTTACCTCCACGTTAAAAGTTCTATAAAATCCAGTTAGGCACCATCATATAAACTTACCAAAGTCCATTTATCCTCTTCGTAAATATTCCCCTACTGCAATGCAACTATGAAATAATTACAACACAAAGATAATAAAAAGGTTTTTTATTGTATTTGTGCAAAAGAGTAATAAATTGTGAGCCTTCATTGTGTTCATCTAAACCCCTGTGGTCCATGAGCAACAGCCTCGGAAGTAGAAAGCAGTCTTAAAAAAACCTTCACTTGATCCTTTAAAACCCCAGTTTCATAACCCACTGGTGAATCCAGAGCGTGAACATCACCTTTGGGGGAGGGGCTCAGCATCGACGGTCCCCCATCAGCGAGCAGGCACACCCCGCCATGTTCAGGGTGATCCCCCTCTCTCATGTCCAGGTTAGCTTAGCAACCTGGAGGAGACGAGAGACAGATAGTGAGATACAGAGGCAACAGGGTTTATTCGGAGACTCCATGTCGACGTGAACAGAATGGTGGGGTCTCCTTCCACCGTTTCACTTTAAATTGTTCAGCCACGTCCTTGTAATTTAAAATGTAAATATGCTTGAGCTACGATTAAAGATGCAATCTTCATTTCACCATACATACGGTTGACCAACACAGAGTAAAGACAGGTTGATTACATACCTAGGTTGCTGGATGTGGATATCCTAAAGAGATATTTCAGACGCCTATCACAACCGACCCCAGGTAATGAACAGGGTCCTGATGTAGCCTACAAACAAACTGCTACGGCTATTTTGGCTTGGATAGCCTACTGGAATACATGTAACACCTAAATGTAAGAATAAGAGATAAATGACACAACCCTCATCAAGAGAAATAAACGTTAGAAAACCACAATAAATTATCAACACAACCCTACAGAGCCTACATGCATTGGCTGTGGGTTTTATTCTGAAACCATGGCACCCACCTGAAGTAAGATAGAAGCCTATAAAGATGACCTGTGGATAAACTTGAGGAATCCTGGTTAAATAAGTAAAATAACTAAGCTAATTTTTTATAAGATTTTATTTAAAAATGAACATACATGTGCATACCAGAGCGTTTTAGACAGTAAATTTGATCTGCAGACATTGAATTACACAATATACATAATATATCGCTACAATAATGGAAACTAAGACTGCATGAAGGGGGTGAGGGGGGGACAAAGAAACTGGATCCTGTAGGGTTGTACAAAATAGATGTCCACCTGTAACAACAGTCTAATTCTTCATACATAAAGATTCACAAATAACAAAACTTCTAACGACTTAAAAGGGGGAGTCAGACAATAAAGCAACGTAAATAAAAATAAAATTCCTCTAAGCGACATCTCTGTATCAAAAGTGTGTCCTAGTCAGGTTTCTGGGAAGTGACCTTCCTACCTGTTTGCTTTTTGTGGTGGGGGGTTCTGTGTCCGCATCTTAGCCATGGGTGGGATTCACGGCATTAGAGAATTTTGACGTCCAGATCCTGGATGGGGCGGGGAGGAAGTAAGGGGGGGTCGTGTTCCACTCTGCAGTCTCGTCTAGTAACCCCCACCGTAGCCCCCCCTGGGGTAGCCGCCGCCACCTCCCCCTCTGGCGTAGGGAGCGGCGCTCCTCTGGCCCCCGAAGGGCCCCTTCATGGGCCCGTAGCCGGAGGAATGCTGGCCGTAGCCGCTGCCGAAATCGTTGTAGCCGTTGCCGCCATTGTAGCCGCCTCCCTGCTCATATCCGCCGCAGAACTGGTTGCCGTATCCACCCCCGTAGCCACCTCCGTAGCCGCCGCCATTTCCGTAGCCATAGCCGTCTCGGCCACCGTAGCCATTTTGGTTTCCCCGCATGCCTCGTCCCCGTCCTCTCGGCATCATGCCGCCGCCTCTGCCGGACGCCTGCATCTCCTGCCTGGTCAGGGCTTTCTTCACTTCCACCTTATGGCCGTTTATGGTGTGGAACTTCACCACGACGGCCTTGTCGGCGGCGTCGTGGTCGGTGAAGTAGACGAAGCCGAAGCCGCGCTTCTTGCCGCTGTCCTTCTCGGTGATGACTTCGGCCTTCTCGATCTCGCCGTACTGGGAGAAATGGCTGATCAGGTGCTCCTCCTCGATGTCGTCTTTCAGCCCGCCGACGAACACCTTCTTGACTTTAGCGAGGGCCTCGGGTTTGTTGGCGTCCTCCCGAGCCACAGCGCGCTTCACCTCCACCGTGTGGCCGTCGACGTTGTGCGGCCTAGAGGACATGGCGTAGTCGGCCTCCTCCATGGTGGAGTAGGTGACAAAGCCGAAGCAGCGGGACCGCTGCAACTGCTTGTTCACCACCACCACGCAGTCGGTGAGCGTTCCGTACTGCTCGAAGTGCTTGCGGAGGCCATCGTCATCGGTGTCGACGTTCAGTCCCCCGACAAAAAGCTTGCAGAGCTGGTCAGACATTCTGGTCGAAGACGGTCGACTCCCTCAACAGTAGTAGGCAGAGCTCAAAATGGTGGTCGGAGGCCGACGCAGGCTTCATTTATACTCCTCTGTCATGTGACATCCCCTTTCCGGCTCAGTGTTTTTAATCTACGTCACAACTGCGGCCGAAGCGTTCTTAATTTCTAATCCTCTTATTTAGTCACAAAAGTATTTTTTTTTCAATGCTATACCACTTAGTATTTAGTAACGGTAGTTATTATAATCGCAATTCTCCTCAAAGTTCCTTTTTTTTAATTTCTTGCAACTAAACACTTCTGACAAAATAACTATAACTTTTATTTTCACGATAAAATCGTAGTTGTTTCTCTAAAAAAAATATGCATTTCTAAATAATAATATTGTATGAAAATATTAACATACTGTATACTCTTTTATTCACTCACTTCTTGAGAGCTGGGACTTAAAAAATGCAAAATTAAAATTGCTAGTTGCTCTTGTTCCAACTTAGTGAAATAAATCAATGACATTGGGTTAAAATGTGTCATTTTTTTAAACATGATTAAAAAAAAAATGACATCACAAGCAACGTGTTTGCAGAGAAGTCATCAAAGATGATGACATTTTCTTCCTCCCCCACTCCATTCATCTCTCCATTGTCATGCCGCCCCTCAGCTGACCCACATTCACACTATTAGCACGTGTATGAAAGCCAACAGAGCACAGCGGTCCTTTGACACTGAGGAACTGTGGTTTCAGGTGAGAGGCGACCACATTTGCACGACAACAGTCGGCCATGTTCCCCCCATGCCTTCATTCACTGCAGCCTCATGAAGTCATCAGAGCTGAGGCGAAACTGTGAATGAGGCGATTCACATTCAATGCATCCCCATGACCCCACGTTGGGGAGTAGATGACCAATCTCTGGCCAAACACGGGCAAAAAACACAAACAAAGAGAACGCTCCTGCAGTTCTGGTCATACTATTTCACCTAGACTGTAGTTTTCTTTAGCACTAAAAACTCCAGCTACAACTTGCTTCACACTCAAGTCGTACAGTGGCTTGTTCAGTTCAATAAATAACCGTGACTCCAGAAGTAACAAGCTGGCTGATACAAAACTGCACTGGAGGAAATAAAGCAAGTTCACCCTCCAACCTGCTTGAAGAGAAGCTGTTTTTTTCTTTTAGGAAACACAACTGACACAGAGTAAAGGCAGTTACTGAAACACAGTTTGTATGAGTGTGTTATATGTGTGGGATTTAAACATGTTCATTTTGATGAATTGCAAATAATAATAATCACAAATAATGTTCTGAATATTTTCAGTCTCCAATACCCACATTGTACAATGTGATATAACCAAAACATTCATGGTGAAGGAGACTGGCAAAGCTCACAAATTAAATGAAAATTGAATTTCATTTTGAAGTTTAAAAACTTCACAATCGAGACAGAAAAAACGTTCGGAGCACCAACGGTTCCCTCACCATCTTATTGTTGTGAACAGATTTAACTTATATCGGTTTAGATCAAATATTGAAATGCGATTAATGATAAAACCTTAAGTGTATTACTGGAGGCCGACCTCTAGTTTTGGCACCTCCAGGAGGTCGTTGCTGTGCTCTGTTCGAACTGGGAAGTGAGCTGCATCTTGTTTATCATCTTGAACAGCTGTGTGAACACCAGGACATGAGCAAGCTGAATATGTCCTGACATCATTGAGTGCAGGAGGGAAGCAGGAGTAACTGACGCCTCAGCTTTTTCAAGAGAGGAAAAACAGGACCGCATTGAGAATTTCCACACAGTCTTCTTTATTGTCCGGCACATTCTTGAAAAAATAGCTGTCAAGTTCAAAATAAATCGTCAATACTGAACTACAATCACTATGAAATGAACAGCTCGTTCTAGTCATGAATGGAAGATGAGATCCTCACGCACGAAAAAGGAAGACGAGAACGTTCCAGACGGTGCTGACGACACGTTTGATCAACGCGAGAGTTTTTTTTTTTTCTTAAAAAAACTTCCACTGCACCAAGCAAAACCTCTGCAGGTGTCTACCTCCAGAGTCACGCGAGGATCATCGATTGGGGTCTACTACAGTATCTACAGGAGCCTGTATGGTCCAGATCTGGTTCACAGTCACAATGGGAGGAAATTCAATTTTCACACATTAATGCCCAAACAAAGAGTGGAATTTCAAGAACAGCATGCATCACATAATGAGATGCTACCAAAGGACATTGAGGCCATATTAGTTTTGCACGTGTTATTCGGGTTAGTTGGTCAACACAGGATTGCTCCGAAAACAAAACCCTACCAACATTTATTTTTTAAAAATCTCATCAGAACCAAACAGCTAGCTAGTCTACGCCCTTCAAAGTGACGGCCTGTACGATAATGTCCGTGTGCTTGACAGGAGTCGTTTCTGGCGCCGCGTGGTGATGTGAGGGGGGAGGGGCGGGGTGTGGTCACCTGTCTGCAGGACCAGTTTCAGAACCAGGAGAGCCGCACAGAAACAGGAAGTATTATGTGAATTTCAACAAACATGATGTCAGCTGCGAGGCGAGTTAAAATAAACAGAATATATTAAGAATATACGCAGTTTAAAAAATCCTAAGAGTCGTTAGGTACATCAAAGCACTTCTACTACGACCTCAACACCTTTTATTGATTATCTGAAGTTTGCCTTCTCAGTGGAATTTGGGGCCCCAAACTTTATTTTGTCACAGAAAAAGTTCTAACACTAATCGAGGGTGTTTCTTTAGAACAGCTTTTTTTATCGTAGAAAAGAGAAAAAAAGATGTGAAAATGACCTTGAGAGTAAGTTGGATGAACTGCTTCGTCCTTTGTCAGCATTACTCTTCATTTCCATCAAAAATTTGGACCAACTAGTTGCATCCAATACAGTGCTATGAGACTGTTTGACTGACTTCTGCATTGTAATACAACACATTCACAATGTATTTAGTTCAAATAAAAAACAAAAAAACACTTGAGTTGAGATCTTATTTTAATCCATTTCAACAACCCTGAAGCTTATCTCAACTCCTGTTTTGTTCCATAAGTGTATTTGAACTGGTCTTTCCATGATCAACCTGGCAAAGTACGGGACACCTAACAAAGGCCGTCTGAATCCAACTATCAGGGCTGCGTTGCATTTCGACACTAAACGCACCACACCTACGAGAATTGTTGGGAATATTGCAACCATTTTAACAACCTTAAACTTCTTCCGATACGCTTTGATTTTAGTGCAGTTTTAGAGTCCTGAATTATCTGTACTTGTCCCACCAATTGAGCCCACTTTTTTTTTGCAGAAAAGATTTGCAACTTGATGAACAACTTTGACGTTGACTTGAGTACAGGTGAAACCCTTTTAAAAATGTTCTTAATGGTATGGATCTTTTGAACAAACACCACAGTGGTCCTGAATCTGCATCTGTGCGCTGTTAGTCTGAACTAGTGAGTTGTTTTTGGGAGTCGGGGAGGCACTGGCCCCGCCTGCACGGAGCCGGGCCAGATGGACAACAGGCTAAGAACGTGTTACTGCTCAGATGTGGCTGCACAGCAATCACATTATATAGACCTTCTCAGCCTGAGAGAAGTTGAAGACCTCTTTGGTTCGGGGGCATATCACCTTGTCGTCCTGGCGGATGGACAGCAGGGACTGTGAAGATGTAGAGAAGAGATTAACACATGCACAGAGCCCGCGCTGCTCCTCAGGTGATGCAGGACTCACGTTGTAGCCGTACACATATCCGTTAGGCAGCATCATTGGAGGGTTGTTTTCATTCATCACCTCTCCAGAGATCTTGCACACTAGTCTAGAGTTGGCACAGTGGGCCATAGGAAGAGGCTGGGCCAACTTGTTTAGGGATTTACTGCAGACAGGGCAGTCGGGGTTCTTGGAGGTCCCATCCTCCTTGTAGCACTGACTGTAGAGACGAGGAGTGAAGGAACTTTGATGATACTACGATCAGATAGTAAACTCTGTACTATACAGACAAAATCAAATCTCCTGATAATCGAGTTGGAATTGAAAAAAAAGAGACAAAATAGCATTCATGTTTTAAATGAATGAGCGGCATCAACTTCCACGACCGGCTTCATGACCTGTGACGGTGCAAGGGCTCCATCTAGTGGAACAATGTCGGCGATATGTATCCCCGAGTGAAAGGGACTTCAGTTTTTCAGCGTTTAGTTGTAGAACATTTCAACTTAATTTTCCGGATGTAACACCAAAAACAATATTCTAACATATGCATTTATTATTTAACCAGCCTCAAAACGCCTTCTTTAGTCTTAAATACTCCATATTGTAATGTAACATTTTGTAATTTAAAATAAACAAAAACAATCTAGACTCTGAGAAACAATTTAAATATTAAAACAAAAAAATATGTCAACTTCAATTCTTCTTCAGAAGTGATGTCACCAGTTGATAGTCAATACACAACTAAATGGCAAACTCATCTAGTGTTATGTTCTCGATAATAATGCTTGTTTTTTTGTGGGTACATCCAAAGAAACTGCCTGCCACCAGTGATTCACTGAAATCTTAAGGATGAATTGAGTTTCCCACCAGATAAATCGATATACATTGTAGTGTAACACAGAAGGATACGGTGTCTTGATGGCAGACAGACCGGCCTGCAGAGTGATGGTGAAGACTGAGTTGTTCCCCAGTTGGTGAAGTCTGTAGTTGTCATAGCGGAACTGCTGGATCAGCATCCTCCAGCGGGCTGGATCCAACAGGTCCTGGTGGAAAAAACACAGGAATCTCATGAAGCCACTGTTTCAGAAATGTGCTTCAACAGTCGCGCAAGTCACAAGATGAAGGGATTGTATTTTTTGTCTTGAGACAAATCATATGTGAATATTTGAGATTGCTAATACATTTCTGCCACCAGTCAAAGTCCTGAGCAAAAAAGTTCAATTCTATTCTGGGACTTGTTTTGACGAACAGGGATTTCTGACTGATCTACAGGGGTTGGACAAAATAATCGAAACACCTTGAAGCTAAAAGGCTTCAAGGTGTTTCCATTATTTTGTCCAACCATTGTATTATTCACATAGAAAGACTCAAAGTGCTGTAATGGCTGTTAAACTGTAGACTTCAGGTGACAGCTGAGGCACAGAACACAAGTGAAGACAAAGAGCATGAAGATTCCCTCAATGCAAATAAGACACAACATGTATAATCACTCTTTTAGAAATGTTTAGTGGTGCTCAAAGGTTACCCTGTAAGGAGAGATGTGTGTGTCCGATGGGAAGGCCAGCATCCCCATCACCTGCCGGACCTCATCCAACTGTCCACCTTCTGCCTGGCTGAAGTGTTTCCGTGCGTGTCTGTCGCACAGACAATCAAACACAACCCATAATGGTATTAGAGTCACTGAGGCTATCGCAAAAGCTGGGATTATACAGTTCCTTACCTCACAGCGTCCATTCGTTTGTTCTGCCGTATCAGCTCGATGAACTCCTGGATTCTCAGACTGAACTCCAGACAGCTCTGGAAGAGGGGCACGTTCAACAACTTCGGTTTAACACCATGAATTCAGCCAATCAGACCTTCATCTTGCGGAGGCGAGACTTGTTGTCATGGCACCAGGCCAGACAAGTAGCCGTCTCCTGCCTCTCCAGAGACTCCTCCACCTCCTTGGCTGTGAGGAACATCTCGATGTTCACTAGGTCCTGCAACAAAACAGGTGCCGGGTGTGAAATGTCACATGTGACCTTAAAGGTTCACGCTGATGTCTTCAGGTCAGCACACAACTGTAATGATGGATGTCAGAGCACAATTGCACCACAGAGGAGGAGCCCAGACAAGGGCTCAGGTCATCTCTCTTTAAAATACATGTTGGCTTCTCTTAAAAGATCAAGAGCTACCTCGATACCACTCTGTCTGGCCAGCTTCACGGCTGTGTTGTAGTATCCGCAGCGCAGCAGGTGCTCCACCATCATGCGGTCCATGCGTTTCTTCTTCCACAAATTGACGGACGCAGGCTGATCGCTGCTGTGCTCCTTCAGGTGCTCAATGCGTCGTTTGCACAGTTTGGCGCTTTCATCTTCAGCTTGGATGGACTCAGCAGCCTGATGGTGGGACAAACACGGAGTTGCATACTTGTGAGCGTGTTAAACTGCTTGAATAGGCCCTGTGGACATCATTAAAAGCAGATGACTATTCACTAAATGAGTGTGCTTCGTCCCTCACCTTTCTTTTGAGAGCACTGAGCTTCTCCACCACACCGTCCAGCAACGACACAACCGAGTCCACCACTGGGAAGCTGCTGAGTGTCTTCTCCAGCTCAGCCACCACCATGGTCACATGGCTGGTCTCGCGGTCAATGTTCTTCTGTGCAGCTCTGAAACGTTTGTTCAGGGTCTCATAGGGAACCTGTTAGATTATACAGTAAAATCTACTATTATGAGCTGGAATGAAACACCAAAATAAAGAATTCTGATTTACACCACACACCTGTAAGGTCTTAAGAAATCTAAATGATAAATGAGTCATTAACCAGCTTTATGCTGACTCAGATTTCAAGCTGAATCCAACATGTTCAGAGGCTTCAGAGGATTTAAAAACACATGCCACTTACATAACCTGTAAGTGCCATGTGACAGTAAAAGGAAACACCATTCACATATTAAGAAACAAAGTTGTGACAATAGGAGTTAACCAGTTTTAACATTCATCAATCACCATCATACATTTTGTTCAGCAGAAATAATCTCAAGCGCTCAAAGACCACCATACATTACAGGAGCAAAAAACATTCGGAGAGGAGGATGAGAAGGAATCTTAACCTCCCCACGCATCCAACAATGTTATCTTCAACATCATTGTTTTTTTTTTCCAATACTATTTTTCAGTTCCAACAGTGCAACTGCAGTTAGTTGTGAAAAGAAGAACCGTTACCAAGCGCTTTGTTATTCGCTCACCTTTCGTGTGAAAAAAATAGTGCATACTGATGGGCCTTTTTCTTGTGCTTTTATTCATCAAGTGTTTTAATGAAACAGCCTCTCGATCAGGTTTCTGGTGTGACCCCAGTGCACGCCCAAATCCCCATAATAACTGTATTGTTTAAGGTTTACATCAAAAAAATTTCATAAAGGCAATGAGATTGCATTCAATCTATATCATAGTTTGATGCAGAAAATAGATCATTTGTCACATTACCTCACACAAGAAGCCAGTGTGAAACTACTATAGTATATAATATTTAGGATAATGTCTTAGCATGCTCAATTCGTCAGGCTGGATCTAATTTATATTCAACACCAGTGATTATGATCATCAAACAGATGAGACTTTCCCAAATTCCCATGCACCATTTTAAGTCTCCACTCCAACTGCAGACCCCCATTTGATGCCTCTTTCAACAGGCACATCTCTCTTAAAATGGTGCCCATCACGCTCCTTGCTGCAGCATCCAAACCAAGAATGAATTAATTTATTCACGTTTGGCAGAGCCTCAGTGGTCAAAGCCCACCACCATGCCGTCAGCCACGGTCACATGGAAGAACAGGTCTCACCAGATTTGAGGCCGTTTTGACCGTGATGTCGCAGTGTCGTTTCTAAACTCTCTCGCTGGCCATTTTGTAGGGAAGCTAACGAGATAGCGACGGGTTACCCATCCGTCACAAATACACAGCTATTGCGACGCCACTCTGAGATATTTGGAGCTAAAACAGCGCCTTCGTTGGGGGGTTTAAATACGTATCTTGTCTATGAATATCACAGCTACACGACAGCTAGCCAGCTGCTAACACCGTCGCCATGTCGCATGTGTTAAATGTGACACACAGATGGGAGCATGAACAGACATGTTGCTCACGTTCTATCCACAGACGGGAACATTCATTCTACTATTATTATAGCAGACGAGCGTGTAAGATCTTAGCATTGCTGTATCTCAACAATCAGGCGAGACAAAGACATAAATATTCAAATATGATATAAATATAATACATCGTCACAACGAACTCACTATGCAATGCGATCACACTACATAGAAAAGCAACGCATGTATTTTATAAATCAAATTAATTCGCACTGCTGTTGTCCTGCAATCGATGAGCAATATCAGACAGAAACGAGCACGAAAGAAGAAAACAATCACGCGTTGACGATTGTTGATGCGGTATGACAAACGATCGCCGTTTTTTATGGTAAAAATGCGATTTAAAGGACATTAGCAACCTAGCAACGCTAAGTCTGCTAATGTTAGCCTCCCAGGCAATCTCGCTTCTCATGCTTCTAAAATACGAATAATCTTTATTATGCAGACGAAAAAATAAGAAACATTGCTTCCAGAAAGAGCCGATAGATTCGTGCCAACCAGCCGAGGTGTTGTTGTTCTAGTTTACCTTCAGCGTGGGGTATTCTTGTACTTTAAGAGCCATGGAGAGTTGAGATGCTGTCTCTTGCACCGCCATCTTGGTTTTGTGGCATCTCTCTAGTTGTTTGTGTTTTTTCCAGATCCAGTCCGCGCAGGCACGTTACCGCCACCTGCTGGAACGGTGTCACACTTCGCTTCGTCCACTCAACAACCAAGGAGCTAAATAAAATAGAAATATTCGTTATCAAGTAATTTTTTATCAACCAGTCGTATGAAATTACGAGGAGAGTAACTTCATATCAACACGGACTTATTTCTGTTGAATTGCGGAGGCATTGATGGAGAGATGATTTTGGAGGAGACTGAGACGTCAGAGTTCATACTAAGCTTCATTAATCTGACTTTTACATACATGTTTTGGCGTGTAAAAGTAATGTATTCATATAAAGAATACGTATTAGTTTATAGATCGGCAAAGCTTTTTAATGTTAAAGTGACGGATCAAACCTGAAACTCGAATTAAGTAAGTTTACTTTACGTATGACAGAAATTGTTATATAAATCAAACTCAATATACTACTCAAAGTACTATTTGTTTATCTAAGTTTTGAGCAAATCTATTAATCTACACATCTTATGATCAACAAGAGTCACAGAACCCACCTGCCCTCTGCAATTTTGGACCTGACAGAGAGAGAGTTTCAGGTTGTGATATATCTATACCTTAGTCATGTGTGTGTCTGTGTCATGTGTGTGTCTGTGAGCCAATGTTTAACAAAATCCACAGTGACTTACTCTTGTTTCTGTTTCGTCGTTCAGCTCCTTCGAGGAGATTAAGACGTGAGCCAAAACAAATATACACAGCTGTATACTGCAGGAGCCTGTCGCAGGCGGGGTGAAAAACAGGGCCCAGCTCTCCAGACAGAGTTGGATCGCGCGTTGTTAGCAGCACTCTGCTGCGATGTAAAAACGTAATTTCATTGTAATCTCCACGCCACATGTCAATAACAAATTGAAATAATTTCATCAATATTAACCAAATAAATACATTCTTTAAAGCATGAAACAAATGTGTTGAATTCGGTCATTTCAGAAAAAAATCCATCCATCATATGGATGTCAACAACTGCGGATACCTCAACATCAATTCAATTCTTATTCATCCTTTTATTGTAGCACAAATCTACTGTGTCTCACTTTGTCCTACTGACCCTCCATCTATTTTCTGCTTCTGTAAAAGACCAAATGTCTCTTGTCTTCAGAGCCTGATATGTGATACTTCCTCTGCTCGTGCGGACAGAGCTCATAAATCAAATCCTGTGTTGGTCGCATAATGTGCATGGAAGTTCACCAACACTCATGTTTTGCAAGAGGTGCATGTGAGGGAGAAATGTTGGCGTCATCGTTCTGTGTCGCGTTACAGCTGCATGTGTGTGTCAAGATGCCGCGTCCCCGGTGTATTTATTCTGCTTACAGCTCCGTATGTGATTGTGCATTGATTTTCCTTGCATGTGTGCGAGCATATTTGTCAGCATGCGTCCTTGTGGTGCCGTGCATGTGCATTACGGATCGCTCCAGGTCCAGCAGGCTGTCAGTCCTGATAAGGCCAACACTTGCGAGGCAGCAGTTGCTTGCCTCCGCTCGGTGCTGAGAAGGAGCCCAACCATTAGACATGCTGCAGTGACTACTGAGGAGGAGGAGGAGGAGGCAGATATGGTGGGGGTGAGAAAACAGAGGGCTGATCCAGCGATAGAAGGGGAGATGAATCGAGACAAACTGAAGATGAAAAAGCGAGATGAAAAGCAGCAGTGGTGAGGTTTAGTCTGGCAGCGAGAGGAAGAGGTGGGAGGACTGATAAGAGAAGAAAAGGGTGTGAACACAGAAGTGTCAGACCAACACAATTTATGTGCCAATAAATTCTTTGGTTCCATGCATGAGAGGATGATTTGACTCTAGAAATGCACAGAATGTAAACCAATAAAAGACTTCAGAGGAAATCTTCAAATTCAAGTGAAACCCATTTTTAAAAACAAATGAAAAACCACATGACATTAGACCTCTTTGAACATGGTGAAGGCTGTTCAGTGGGTTCTGCCAGTTTGAATTGTTCGTTCTTAAGCTCCTTAACTTGGGCGCCAGTTCAGCTTTATTCTGGAACACGCTTGTGCAGTTTCAATGGCAGGTTCCAACATTTACAAACTTCACACTTCACATTCCGTTAAGTAAGAATAAAATGAAGCGAAAACTGTGATGTTTATTTTCCTTTCTTTAGAAATCAAACATCACAAACATGTGGAGTAGCTCTGCATTTGAAATGCATTTATGAAGTGATATTTACGAAAAGGATGCGCCACATGGACAACAACAATGGCCGATGCTCCACATTCACAAGACTCACAGTTTGTCCCGCAATTCTCTGAACATTTGTAGTTGATCCGTCCCAGTCATTGAAAATATCAGTCACAATTTCATAATAATAAAGCATTATTTATAAAGTGACTTTCAGAACGCCGTTCACAAAGTGATTTACAGGCAGAACAGCGAAGAATGTTTTCACTTGTTCAACCGCGATGGTGGACAGCGTGGCTTAGAATTAAGGAAATGTTCATAGGATATTATATACATTTACATTAAAAAAAACTATTTGAGCTCTCAACAGAAAAGGCTCTGTCTCCTCTAGATGTAGGTTTATTCTTAGGGACAACTAGTCGAGGCCTACCTGAGGATCTGAGGTTCCTGCCTGGCTCATATGGGGTCAGCAGTTCTACAATGTCGTCAGGGGCCGGGCCCAGACGGGCTTTAAAAATGATCAATAAAATCTTAAGAGTCAATTCTGAAGTAGACGGGGAGCCGGAAGAGCCAGTTAGAAGCCTTGCTGGCGAGTCCTGAACCAACAGGGGGCGTGGGAGAGAGTTCTTGTTGAAGCCAGCGAGGAGGGAGTTACAGTCATCTGAACACATATGAACACATGGATTTGAATTTTTAAGTCGCCCTGTGAGAGCATGGGTTTGATGTTCGTCAAACAAAAGTCTGTCATGTCAGCAAAGAAATACAGCTCGTATCTGAACAGTGTTTTCGTGACTGAAGATAACTTTCGACAAAAACATAGAACAAGAACAAAGACACGGGTGGAGCTTCTTCGAAAACATCATGACTCAGCAGTTTTGCATCATGAGTTTACAAACTCATGATCGTGTTCGCTTGAAAAGATTTCTGATTTCTATATCAGCACAGAAAATATGAATAAAAATAAACTGCTGTCAAAAAGCTACATTGTGCTGCTTTAAAACCCAACTGTGCACCCAGGGCCTCGGAACTACCTGATGGAACCTTGTTCCGATTTCCCAGTAAAACCAGACCATCAAGAAGCTCAAATATACTCCGCTTTAGTCCCACACCTAGGCAGTTAGCCACACGGTCTGCCGTTTGAGGAAGAATTTCCTTTCAAACAGTTCTTCAGTCGTGAGTCAGCTGGTGTTGACAGAGGTGACGATGAACAAACCCAACAGCTGCAGACGTGTCCGTTGCATCGTCTGATTTACAGCAGTAAAGTATGAACAAACTCCCGCTGGGGAAACTGTTTCATTTCTGATTTGACTTCTTAAATGATTAATGGCATTAAAGGTGAGGAGATGCGGGGGCGGCTTACCGGTCGTGTTGAAAACCTTTTGGAATCGGCCCACGAGCTGCCAGTGACATTTACCACCATGGAGAAGGTGATGTAACCAGCACTGCTGTTAAATGAGGTTAGATCCCGGCTGCAGTGGTCGTGGGCTTATGCAAGATCAGATAAAACTGCTGCCGATTTTAGCAGACAAACGATCAACAGGAGGATGCTTCCTCCATCGTCACTTTTTTAAATTAGAACCCAGCCATTTTGTCTAGAAAACAACTTGCGTATGCCTCTTGAGTATTAGCTGGGTCGCAGGGGCAGCACTCTCAGACAAGAGGTCCAGACCTTGTCAGCATGCCGAGGCAATCCTTGGACAACTGTGTGTCTTGGGTCTGCCTGGGAGGGGCAGCAACTCAGAAACATCACTTCGAACCCAGGCTCTTTTCCCGTCATGCGTGAAGACACAGCACCAAGTAAATCTCAAGCAACAGCCCTCTCTCTTGATCAAAACCCCAATAACTCCTCAGCTTGTGACACCGTTCCCTCTCACATCCGCTTTAGAGGAGTTGATCCTCATGCTGGGCTCTTCAGGCAAATCTAGGTGCAGCAGCTTCTTTTAATCCTCAAAGAGTAATGACCTAAATAAATGAAGTGACAACACCTGCGTCGTATTCATGGTCTTTCCAGAGCTCCTTACAGAGCCTGGATAGCTCAGTCGGTAGAGCATCAGACTTTTAATCTGAGGGTCCAGGGTTCAAGTCCCTGTTCAGGCGGTGTTGTTTTTCTGAAGCACAAAAGGAGAAATGAGGCAACCTTGAACAGAAAACTGCATTTCAGTGACTGAATTGCTTCACTGGCATTGGTAGCAAAGCACTAGTTTCACATAGGAATGTTCTAGGACTGTATATTTCTTTGCCCTGCCTTGGCAAAACAGGAAGTAACTTCTATAAATGGTTGGATTCTGTCTGGGCTTCACATTTCAACTTTTATCCCAAACATTTTAGATGTCCTTTCGTCTTCCCACAGTGGGGAAACTTAACAGAAACATTACCGACATACAATATATGTGTCTTTTACATATACCTTTTGTAATTATTCCATATGAAATATAATATAAGAAATGTTGACATGAAAAATAAGCACCAGAGCTACTAATCTTATTACAGAATGACACAAACATCCAGGAAACTTCACGAGGAACAACAGTGATCACAGGGCGATTGGTTTGTTAACCTAATATAACCAGTAATAACATGCTTATTACTACTAGCCCAACGGCATCAGTGAGATTGTAGCCGTGCTGTGGTCTGAAGAGGTGTTTTGACTATATCGTTTTTGGCAGACAATTTTTGTCTGACTCTTCTGGCGCTTCAGGAAACAAAAGCTAGCCCCGCCCCGTTCCTGCTCTTTCACACACTCTTTCTTCTCTCTCTGCTCTGCGGCCACACACTCTTCTGCACTTCTGTTCTCATAAATGCAGCCGAGCTTGAATTTTTGGGCTGATTTTTTTTTTTGTTTGACAGAAAGGTTCGCTGTAACCCAAAGTGAGTTGGGAGGTAGGCACAGTCGGGGAGGGAGGGGTGAGGTACTGAACAAGCGAGTGGAAAGGGAGGGAGGGGACAGACACAGAGAGATAGAGGAGAGAGAGAGAAAAGAGGGGGAGCACATGTGTATGCTTGTCACTGAGGGGCTGGGAGAAGGACTGAGGGAAGCGAGGTAGCTGGCCACGGCCGCCATATGCTGACTGGATTTCTGTTCATGCCTGCTGTGTGAAGAAGGTTGTGTCGGAGCTGGCCGGCCGGGAACACACCATGGGAAGCTCACATCTCCTCAACAAAGGCATGCCTCTAGGTAACCTCTGCTTTAATGTGGGAGCCGTGAGAGTGTGTGTGTGTGTGTGTTTGTGTGCGCGTGTGTGTGACTGCCAATTTTTCTGAAGTGTTCAGTGTACATTATTCTTCCTCCTCCCCTCCCCCCTCTTTTCTTCAGTCTCCTCCTTCCTCTCTTAATTCTCACTCACTCCATTATCTTGTTCATCTGCACATTTCGCCTTTTCTCACATGAATGGTCCGCCTTTTCTTGAGCTCCGCGCCTGTGTGTGTGTAGACCTCTTCTATTGAAGGCTGTTTGAACACCTCATTTGCCGAGACAGAAATAGATCTCTCTCTCGTTCGAGGGCTAGCAAGGACATGACACATAATTCTTTATTATTGTGACTCTGATACTGAAGGCTGTTCATTGAAGCGCACGCACAAAGAGGGATTCATGTAGAGGCACATCTACACACACAATTGGACTCACACACAGGTGACAGGCGCACCTCCTGATAGGGGCTGGAAAAGACCGTTCTAGAAGGAAGAGTCAAGGTAGGGCTGCTGGGGAAGAATGAAGGGTGCGGTTTACATGGTTGGGAGCAGAATTTGAAACCTTGTTCAGCCTTTCTGACAAATCCTCTCCAACCTGTGACTGAATTTGTGATGTCATCAACAGGCTGCGGGCCATGTCTCTTGGTGACATCAAAGATTTAGGATCTGAGTCAATCCTTTTGAGGGATTTTTCTCAATGTCTGCCAAGAGCCGGAGTGTCCAAGGTCAGTGGAAATAGCGGGGTTGGCGCCGCCGTTAATCACCAGCGATTCTTGAGAATGACACTGATCGGCTCCAAAGATTGTTCAGCCTCCGAGAGCCATCTCTGCTGGCTTTCTCTGTTTTGGTGGTCACTTTACTTTACACGAATGATATACCTTCTTGTCAGTGTTGAGATGTTAATGATGATGTCATTAGAATTTTCGCGCATGTATCACATCATTTTAGGCTACTATGACAAGATATATGGTCGATAATCTTGTGCAGGAGATTTACAGATGATTCAATGTGATAAACATTCCATCACATTAGGATAATAAACATATAATAATGCACAATAATATGGTAAACATTCTGAAAAATGAATCATGGATGTAATACTTAAACAGGAACCTTTAAATTCAAACCTGCACAGCCACTCTGGAACAAGAACCCTTTCAACCAAAAAAATTAAGTCGTCCATTAATACTCCAATAAACGCTCTATAACATCACAAATCAATCATCAGTGAAGAGTGTAGCATTGGTTTGATCTGATCTGGGTTGAAAACAGTTTGTCAATACTCGACAATGCTGGTAGAAGGTTGACTATTGATCCTGTAATGCAGTAAAATCTGACCCCGTCATTGATCCCGGCTGAAACTATACATCCACCACAATGTATTGATCATTCCATCAGCCACTCACTCAGCTCGAATCTTCAGCAAATGATTCTCCAATTATTTTGCTGTTTGTCGGTGCTGAAGCCATCCAGTATAATTAGAGCAACAAGGACAAACATTTATTTATTTCAGTTACGTAACTGCATAGAGTACTACTTCGCACAACTCCTTTCTTTTTTTACAGGTACTAGTTATTCTGTTACTACGCTAACTCAATTATTACTGGTCTAATTATGAGTAATAACAATAAAAAGTGACCGACAAGCAAAGCTAAAATAAATTCTCCTACCTTCAACAAAAAAACAATTCACTTACCACCGTTGCTTTAAATAATAATAATAAATCACTTCAACATCAACATATACACTTGTACTGCTACTACCACCAGCGGTACTTCCAAGTGACTGCAACCTTTAATGGCACATGACTTATTAATATTACTGTTGATTGACCTACTGCAAACAGGCATACATTTACTTGCTATTATCAGATTAGATGAGATGGCCTTTATTAGTCGCACAGTGGGGGAATTCAACGTGTCACAACAGCTAATGACAACAAGGACACTGACACATACCAAAGACATTAAAGATACACAACAAACATCGAAGACATCCACAAAGCATCAGCATTATGTAAAAAGTCACAAGCTAGCAAATAAAACAAGACATATAAATAAGATATATTACTGAAGCTGTTTTTGTTTCTTTGTTGCTCCAGATAGAACAGCTACAATCACTAGTCATTGCTCCAGTAACATCTACCTTGACACACAGTCCATTATTACGTCACATACACAAACAGCTGTCAACATTTCACCTCATACAAACTGACTTATTTCACTTCACTAATGTTGTTTCACTACTACTACTACTACTACTATTTCTTCTGTCCTTAATAACTAATGCTAATGTCAATATTTCGCTTTCCATTACTACTTCCATTACTTCACTGACTACTACAGTTACAATCACTATTTCAACTATAACAATGACTACTTTCAATATGCTACAAACAGTACCTGTAATTACTTCATGTATCAATTATGCCAAGGTTATTTCATCTTCTACTGACAGAGTTTTTTTTCATGTTGATTCATGACCTTCTCGTCGCGGCTTCAAAAACTAACACTGCGGTTTTATTTCTCCTCCAATAAGTAACACTACAACCACTCTCAATAATACATAGTGGGAGAGAAGGTGCTATCAACAGCAGAGTGGCCAATAATGTTTACAATGTTATGTTGTTAGCATGTTCTGAGGTTATTCTGAAGGATGTTCTTGACACTATCTGTTATGTTTGGTTGTTGGAGTAAACAAATGTTTGCATGAGGAAAACATTATTGGCCTCTGCTGTTGACTTGACTGTCTTCCACTGAGGTACTTTTAGAATAGATACAAAATGTGTGATTAATGTCCCATGAATTGTGAGGTAAAATTTTATTCCATCGACAGCCCGAATGATACTGTCCACATTACACCAATGACGACTGCCACCATGAGCTCATTACGAACATTAGCATTGCTCACACTATCCTATACAAGTAGTTACAAGTATACTACTTGTATACTTGTTAGTATACAAGTAGTTTGAGAAGAATATGTTGGATATTCACGCTGGATATTCACACAATCTATGCTACCACATACTTACAGGTGTGTTAAATTCGCTTCATAGTCTTTTGAAAATGCTCAAGCATGCAACTGCCGTGTGCAAACAGGAACTGCTCTTAAGTAAGTAGACAGATGACTAAGGCCCGGTAACAAACAGACAACAGATAACCCTCTGGAAATTGCAGGCAACACAAAGAAAGCTGGAGGTGATAACCTGAAACGGGAGACGACTTAAAAAAAAAGAGTCAACAAGAGATGAAAGGAGGGCTGTGATCAACACGGAGGAGAAGAGAATAAAAGAACGCGGCTGCTTTAAACTGCGCCGTGTTCCTTCTCGCCACAATAGCCGGTGACAGATTTTCTGTGGGTGCGGGTGGCTGCTGCAGTCACAGACGTCTGACTGATCACAGGTGCCGGCAGCCATGCAACGCTTTTCTCCGCTTGCCTGCGAATACATGGTGAAATAAACAAACACCATCTGAAGCAGTCAGCTGCAGGGGGTTCAGGTGAAGTTCAGGCGCACAGAAAGTGGAATTATTTTATCATTAGGATCCAACATTTGATGAAACATCTTTCTGCAGTGATCACATTTTAGATCGATTTCTTGTATTGTCAGGGATCATATGCTTTTATGGACCGAAATATACAGATCTCTGTATCACTATTTATGTGACAATATTACTCAATTATATATTTAAATAATTTCCTCAGTCTTGACCATGACAACATCTAGCTAGAATTTCGACGTCTTACTTTTGGACGTCCAAGTGAAAGTCGTCACAGTCGAGGTCAGTGCGTTGCAGTTATCAAGGTCATTTAGAAGATCCACGGAGGGTCCACGGAAGCTATTCTCAAGCAGGTGCAACTTCATGATAAATGTTCGTACTTCTGACAAGTAAACCAATTTGTGGAATGTGTTTGTTTTCTTTAGTGCATTTTGTTGTTTCACAACTTCTACATCTTGTTTTAGCCATCTTGGAATTCTCCCACATTCCCAACACTCGCATTCTAATACTGTGACCATGAATACATGAAGATAACTTGGAATCTCGTGGTTATCCTCTGTAGTTTTGAAGTAAATGAGGAAATTCTGTTTTCTCCTAGTGTTGGCTCAGTCGCTAGTTTGTAGCTTCATCTCTAGTCCCATGTTATTAACACCCCAATATCTAAAACCCTATAAATCAGATACCCAGAATATTTCCATGATATGGATGAAACTATATTGGGTCATATAATCGACAACCAAAGTCATCTTGAATTTTATATCTTGAGTTAGAATCTGTCACGCAACATAGTCCTGGTCATATAGCTTATTGTGCTACATTGCTGGCAAACAGATAAAGCAAAAGATCGAGTATAAACACACCAATTACCATAATGGAGAGACATACAGTCGTATACAGAGCCAGAAATAGAACATGAGACGAAGTGGAACACACAAGAAAAGGGATCCTTGACAAACCACATGTTCAAGTAACACTGAGAGTAATAAACAATTCAATAATAGGACTAGAATTGCGAAAGTCAGGATCAAAACAGACTCTAGTGAGGGTATACGAAACTGACCCATAACCAGAAATGACTTCAGAGACTAGTAAGAGTTGAGATTCTGGGCAGGAAAGTGACGGGACAAATAGGAGTAGAAACCAAATGTATCTACATCTTGGTATAAAATATCAGATGGGCAACCATAACTAGCAACAAACCAAGTGTTGGGGGGAGAAAAGAAGGGGCAGGGATATTAAAATGTCTTCATCGCTCTGCTCTCAGTAATGTTTGACATAGATTAATGTGTTTGACGTAAGTGAGAATGGAAATGGTGTTAGCAGGAAGTCAAATGGATACCATCTCTACACGCATCCAGCAAGCAGAGCTCATAAATGAGGAACAGCGACAAGTAAAAGGAGATGATAAACTGAAGCTGGTGTCAAACAACCCAGAGGTTGACGCAACATCGGCGTGACAACACTAAAAGACAATAGCCGATTCACAAAGGCTTCAGTTTGCATGTAACCGTTGAAGATTTGGGTTTCAAGAAAATCTAATTTAGTTTGAAGGCCACCAAATGTTCAGGAAGGAACTTGTCGGGGATAAAACTGCCAAGAGTCGACAGCCAGATGTCCTGGAGGAGGAAACTCTTGAGGAGTCAACAGTCCGACGTCTGTTTTGACATATCGCCACCAATGTCAGTGGATTTCCTGCTGACCTTTAGGACTTCACATGCGCCACAATCACAGATCTTTGACATATTTTCTTTGTGAGTGACAGTCTGAAAACACCCTCTTTCCTCTGGGGGAGAGATCCAGCTGTTGTTGTGAGCAGGTCAGTGACAGCTGGGTCCGGTCAGCGGTTCAGGCTGGGCATTCCCACTGGCTCCTCGACTGATGCCTTTTCCATCTCTCAGCGTCAGTGAAATAGATCGAGCGTCGTTGAGGTCTGATTACAAATTTTCCAAGGGAGGCAATTTTCATTTTGCTGGGATGTCATTTGCTACCATGGTCTTAATGGGCTTGGTCGTTACATTTGCACATGGCTATTGTTTTAGTTATGACAGACATAACTAAAGGCTCCGTCAGAGTTTCTGTGGTTGAAAATGTTTTTTTTTAGTTAAGCAACGGAGCAGCTGATCTGTGGTCTGTCAAGGATGTCTGCTGAGACTCAGAGAAGCCACTCAACTGGAAAGCTATTGAGCACAGAGGCTGCATATTGAATGAGAGACAAGAGCATTGAAAGTGATACGAGAAAAGATCAGTCCCTCCAGGATTTCGCTGATGTATTTTGAGATTGTTGCAGACAAAAATGGCCTGTTTAGGGTCAGATTTAAAAAAAAGGTGAGAGCATTCAGCGGGAAATAAAGACCTTTGCCTTAAAAAAACTCTACCACCTTTTCCAGTAGAAATGAGACTCATTATGAGCACACATGAAGCTTTTATGTCTAAGAAAAGAGGAACAATGATAATAAACATGGCATCGAAAATAATGGGTTGTCGCTTGTTGATGACATCATGCATGGTTCATGGACATCAATACAGAACAGACAGTTCCCGGACTAACAGACTGATACCAAAACAGAAGTCATCAATTTGAGTTGTTCTGTCACCATGGGGTATAAAAGTACAATAAGAGTGGGTTGGGTTCAATTGTAGATGGTCATTTTCACCAGCGGTTAGAAGTCTTGAAAGTGAACTGTTTTTGAGGTACTTATGTTTATGCAAGTATTACGTCATTACAAGGTGGGTAAAAATATTTATACACTCAAATGCTGTGATTCTTCATGGCACATTGTTTTATGAATATTTTAAGTCCATTCTATCAGTATTTAATAAATACTTGCATATATTTGTGTTTTTGAGGCGATTGAGAAATTGGTCTCACGCCTTCAGCACCTTGTAATAGACAGCAAGATCTTGCGAGGCTTCCAACAGCCATGCCGTTCATACGATGTGCCACGATGAAGACACATATCCACTGGACACAAAAGACAGACATGACACATTAGAGCTAAGGTGGCACGAGTTGCTACTCAGACAACTTTGGAACAATTTGTTTGAGATTTATTATTCCTTTTCTTGTTAACAAAAAGTACAATATATCACCATGCTCTCAGTATTGCGATATATCATATCATGCATCAGGATATGTATCATACGACAGGATTCCTGCCAATACACAGCCATAGACTTAATCAAGTAGGTAAGCGTCTTAGAAAATATTTTTATGTTTGAGCTGTCATGTGTTATGGGGGTCATTTGGACAACTAAAGACCCCCGCCTTGTTGACTTCTATCATTCATATGGACAACAGAAAAAGAAATCAATGGCGCTGCCCATTTAAATGCCAAGTCATCGTTTACCAATTCGGCAAAGCAAAGGTTAAGAGAGTAACTGTGTAGCATTGTGAGCCAAGAAAAGTGCTGAACTCCAGTTGAGGAGATCTTGAGTGGCAGAGCATGTTGTATTATTATACTCCTGGTCCTCCCAAGGTCCTCCCAAGGTCATGTTTTGATCTGGAATGAGAGCTATTTCCTCCTTCGCTAAGTGTGAGCGGGAAAATGCCAGGAATTTTGCTTGCAATCCAAAACAGCACCACTTTGCAGCCCAATGTGAACGGCCCTCTGCTGCCGAGCATCAAGGTCTTTATCTCAATCGCCTTTTGTTCTCGAATGTCTTGCTTAACTCCACTGAAAAATGAGCCTTTTATTTGCAAACGCTTTCGTCCCCACGGGTCGCATCGATATGCAATGAGATACTTGTGGTTTTTATTCAAGGTAAAAATGGCTGAGCACATTTAGCTGGTAATGAATGTTGTGTTCTCAGCCGCTGGTTCTACATTGGCAGAAGCCCGTGGGCGCATTTTATGAGAGAGTCAAGGCTTTACAAGAACAGACCTGATCTTTAGCTTCAGCAAGTCAAGCTGTAAATGAATAGTAAGGCACCCAGAAAGCAGACTTCAATTGCACACGGAAACAGGCCCTGGTGAAGCGTGGCCCGTGGGCCACATGTGGCCCTGTCCCTGTATTTACCCGGCCTTTGTGAGGAAAGACTAACACTGATCTTGTAGGAAAGTTTCTAACACTAATCATTAATAGTTTAGCATTCAATATTAATAGTTTGCCATTCGATGACTTCTTCGGCAAAAGGTTCTGTCTGTCCGACCTTTAGAATTTCGTTTGCTTCCTGCTGCACAGTGGGTCATGTGACAGGCGAGGGTGAAAGCCAGCAGGGAACCCGTAAAACGTTGCTTTATAAAACACAACATGCACTCGTATTACTGAAATAAAAAAACTTCAATCTCTGCTATAGCTATAAGGACTGAATACTCAAGCAAAGGAACCAGCCACTGTGGCGCAACGCAACACATGGTAGTTAGTCATGGAAGTTGTTTTTTTAATTTCATTTCCCATCATGCTTTGCCCTTGCGTATTCTTTGTTTTGGCTAGACCTCAGATCAGTCGCCGTACATGTGTCCCCTTACAACCTTCAGTTCCCCACCCCTGAGAAAGAGTCCCAAGATTTGGTAGTGGAATTGTCAAGTGTGAACAAGACATATCAGTGTGAATGCAGTACAGCAACACAACAGAAAGTCAGTCCACTGACTGCCAGAGGAGCTACACTTCTACCACCAAGGTTGCTGTGCCGAACTGCAAAACCCTGCTGAAATGAGAAGCTTAAGCGACTTAGCTCCGCTCTCCTGATGTGAGCTTATGCAGCCGGAAAACTTACAACAGAAGAGGAAGTTTCAATGGCTCTCTAAAGGGCACACGCTGTTCGAGCGGGTCTTGGAATTTCTAAATGAGATGATGAAGCGGCGGCAGCAGGCAGATCATCTTGAGTGGGGAGGCAGACGAGAGTGATGGGTACAGTCTGCATCAGCAGAAGGTGATGCAACGTACTCTGGTCTAGAAACTGTCAGAGAGCAGCAAGCCTGCACCAGCGGGTGAGTCACTTGCGTCTGTGGTCTCCATATACAGTGTCCTTTTATGACTATTGGCTTGAAAGAGATCTACAAGAATTTTCCCAGTGAAAACCAGTTGACAGTCTTTTAGCAATGCAAGGACACCGCCTATTAAAAGTGTAAAGGTTGCAGGAGAGTCACACACTAGATGATTTATGCTGTGTCCAGTGAGTGTCTCTTTCACTGATGTCATCCTCTGACAGCATCTGCTATCGCTCATTACACCCCCCAGCCTGCTGACTTTGATTTCATTTGTCATTTTAGACTTTTAGGAGATCTGTCAGTGGCTTAATGTGGCAGAGCCTACAATCAAATAACATCCAGTGCAGAATACGGTCTTCTCCTGGAGCCTCTCTCTTGCTGCCTTTCTGTCTCACACAGATGGATTTCATGGAACACATTGCTATTATCTTATTGCCCACAGCATTTTGGGCAACAACAATGTATTTGTAATGAGGAATGCAACCACAGCCAGCGAATTTGTGACTCGTGGGATGGTACGGGAAGGTTGCGCCTTCCTCACTTCTGATTGACCTACCCTTAACCCTAATCCTAACCACTCTCAAACTGAGATGACTGGACGACTTGGCTTAAAACATTGCCTCTGTTCAGCTACTCCTGAGATGATGACTCAGCTATTTACCTGTTCAAACTGTTTCGTGGACCAATGAAACAGCCAATCAGCGGAGAGCCATTCTAGCCACTCAGAGAGTGAGGAAAGCCGTACCTTCCCCTACCATCCTACCCTTGGCAGCCTCGCCCACAGCCATGTACTGTTGTTGGTTGTTAAGCTGGACTAATGAAAGCCTGCTTGATCCTCAGGTATTAGACCACCTATCATGAACGGGCCGATGCATCCCCGGCCCTTGGTGGCTCTCCTGGACGGGCGAGACTGCACGGTGGAGATGCCCATCCTGAAAGACGTGGCAACTGTGGCCTTTTGTGACGCTCAGTCAACTCAAGAGATCCATGAGAAAGTAAGTCTGGGGTTTCCTGCAGGGCTGTATAGTGGAAGGTAGGAGATTTTACCAGAGTGTGTTGTTTAACATCCCTCATTGCCACCATGTCATAAAAAAAAACATCACTTGTGGAACATAAAGGACTGTAAAAACACTGTCCAACCGTTTTAACCTCCCGTTCCACATGACTGGATGCTGACATGGGTTTATACTTAACTACCATTTGACCAATAGGGGTTGCAACTCAAAATAACTTGTGCTGATGGTCGGTACACACTAAGTATCTCCATGTTATTTTTTTGTTAGTTGCCAGAACATTACAATGCCTCCTACAGGATCCTATGAATACCTTCCTCATAGGTTAGCATGTTGTGCGAATTATAACAAAGGTGATGTAGTTGTTGTACCCAGGGTGGAAGACAATGGGATCACCAATCTCACCACAGTCAACAACATGACTGAGGGTCTCACTGGGTGTAGGAGCAGTGGGCTGGTTGCTGTAATATCGACACATTTATGACACTGCTTATTGACAAAACAGCAAAACAACTTGCATGGATACACTAACAATTTAAACCTAGAGTAAAGCAATACAAGCCAATGTTCATATAGAGCTGAAGCCCTTTGCCTCTGTCGTAGCGGTGTCTAAAGGGACAATACGGCGCCACATACAGGCCTGTCATGTGTGCAGCATCGTTCTGAAGAGATGTTATTGCACTGGCCCGGTCACACACCAGCAAATCTCCGTGGGAAACAACTTGATAGCCCAGTGTTTCGACTCATTACGACCACGAAAATCAAAGCTCGACTTGATGCAGACATCGTTTTATGTTCGTTGTCAAAGGAGTACTCTGATCAAAGCCAATTGCTAGAATGTGACTTTATAATTAGCCTAATGAGACATTTCCTGACAAGACAGTGGGAGGATGGAGTTGTGTTTAAATTGCGGTAATTAAGAGGCAGCTAATGATAACACGACACAGCCGATTCCCAGTTATGACAGAAATAAAATTCACAAAAAAGGGCTGATTTTCCTCATTTATGTTTCAGTTAATCGGCCATTAAATTAATATTCCCTTAATTATTCAGCCTTTTTTCACTTTAAATGAAGCATTCACAAGCAACAGTGAAAACGTAGCAACATTACGGACTGAAATATGAGCTCGCTACGAGCTTGTTTCTATGTTTGTGATAAAACTACTGAGCAATAAACGACTCACAAAGCGACTGAGATGACAATGTGCGACCAGGACAGAGAGCAGAGCTCAAATGTGGGTCAGGCTCTGATCTAGCGCAGCCAATGTGGACTGTAAACAGGTTTGTATGTCTGGCAGGGCAACCGTTCAGTTCTGGGCGCCTGCCAGCCACACTCTGTTTGTGAGCGTGCTCAGTGGACCACAGTGTGCCACAAACAGATGGCCGGCCCTCCCGCCCTCATCCCATCCTGGCTCTGCAGTAATCGGCCACCTCAGTGTGTAATTAAACCGGCCTTTTATTGTAATTGACATGTTTCTGTTGCACACGAAGGAGACGGAAGGCTGAGTTTCTGGGACTCACGTGAGTCGCCCAGTTAGCCGGTCACCCATTCATACCATGTAGCCTTATTTTAAGATTGCAAATGGACATATGAAGAAACACCTTCAGCCACATAAGGATGTGTGTGAATTTCAATTGGCCTCACAGGAAGTTGAAATGAAGTCACAGGGAGTGGAATTAAATTATTTACAATACAGAGACATTTGGTATTGTCAAGTAACTGAGAGAATCTGACACGTTTTGGCTAAAATACTAAACATACTTTACAAACTGTAAAAGTACACACAGTGTCTCTCCATTTGGAAAAGTGATATAAACTAAAACATTCAGGGAAAGCCATTTTTCCATGGTCAAATTATCTGCATAATGGATGATGCTTTAATTCAAAATATTCGATCAAAAACTTGGACTCATGGAGGAGTTGCGTCAAGAATGGAAAACACTGTGAAGCAGTGGTTCTCAACTGTTCTGACTTTGTGACCCACCCTAACCCGTTATGACAAGCCCACACCAGAAGAAATGTTGTCTATTTATGTAAATAAATACTGAAACAACACAACACAAAATAATGTTATCATGAAAGTTGAAAAAAAACAAAAAGCGACCAAATAAAACTCGCTTTGCGACCTAGTTTTTTTTGCGACCCAGGAGTTGACAATCATGATTCTGGAGTCCACCAAAATGGTCATAAAAGGAATTGCAATTCTATTTCCTGTTTGCAATTTTATTGAACTAAAGTTCATGGAAGTACTGCAAATTCATTCATTGCCATAACCCTTTCCCCAGCCTCTCCTCCTAAACCTAACCATCCACCTAAGCCCCTCTAACCTTAACCAGGACTCTGAACCAAACTTAAACCCAGTTATAATAACCAAGTTATTTTTGACGTTTTCACCCTCAAAACCCTATGTGAACGGGCCAAAGTGTCTTCACAAAGCAAAATGTCCTCATCACATCAGTGTCTTGTCAAAGATTGGTCCACACAAGGATATTTATACATGTACACACACGCAACATTTCATTGACGTTCATGCTTTCATCAATGCCTCTCACAATAAACGAAATGATCCAAAACAAATGGCAGGTGGACTGATTTAAAAGAGGATGTTTTGGTTGATGTAGAAAAGCATCTGAAGTTCAGTAGTTCAGAGTTTCACTCTGATGTATTTTCAGGTGCTGAACGAAGCGGTCGGCGCGCTGATGTATCACACCATCACCTTGATGAGAGAAGACCTGGAGAAGTTCAAAGCTCTGCGCATCATTGTTCGCATAGGCAGCGGCTATGACAACATTGATATCAAATCTGCCGGCGAGTTAGGTAAGACTTCAAGATGAACCAAATCATGAGGACACACTCCTCCTTATGAAACTGCAAATAAATAAATAAAAGCCTGGAATATTTTAAAGCCATTTAGGTAAAACACATTCCTCTCTGCGTTATCTTTTAAAATACACTGTAAAAAATTGCTGATAGGGCACTTTCAGCCTCGAGTTCTTCCCTTCCTCATCTTCCTCTTGAAACGGGCAGAAAAACCCATTAGCAGCGGTTATCTTCTCTCCTTCAGGAATAGCTGTTTGCAACATGCCGGCAGCCTCGGTGGAGGAGACGGCCGACTCCACTTTGTGTCACATCCTCACCCTCTATCGTCGCACCACTTGGCTGCACCAGGTTTGTTGCTGGCACCTTCGCTTTCAAACCAAACTAATCTGGAACATGAAAACAAATATCTGCGCTGGTAGATTTTCGAGGCTACAACACGAAGGTTTCATGTCATGTTTTCCGCAGGCGCTGCGAGAGGGCACAAGGGTTCAGAGTGTTGAGCAGATTAGAGAAGTAGCTTCAGGAGCAGCGAGGATCAGAGGAGAGACACTGGGACTCATCGGGCTTGGTGAGTCAACAAACATATCCAGCTGAATACAGGGCCTGCTCCAGTTAGTCAACACTAGTATGCTGCAAGGGCAAGAGTCGTGAATCTTTCCGCACGTATTAGGGCACTTTTGTTCTGAGTTAAATGGACTTTCCAGGAAGTTAGTGGCAATAAAATATAAGCAGATTAGCCAGGGGCTGAATGAAAACTCAGTTGAGTCTGGGAACAGTCAGACGTGATGTAATTCACTGAGGTTAAAACAGAATATTCCGTGATCATCATTGTGATCTTGTGTGTTCAAGCGTGTGTTTGCTTCCAGGTCGGGTGGGTCAGGCTGTGGCCCTGAGAGCCAAGGCCTTTGGCTTCAACGTCATTTTCTATGATCCGTATTTGGCCGACGGAGTGGAAAGATCCCTGGGCCTGCAGAGGGTCACCACACTACAGGTGCTTTTCCCAGACAAGTTTGGGGCTATACTAACATAACAATATAATACTTTACACTGCTGCCTAATGTTGACATAATTACTGACAATATTACTTATAATATATCATTAAACAACAATATTATTGTCCTACTTTTATTTGTAAACAAGCAAGTGAGTTCAGCAGGGCAGCAGGGGGCAGTAGCGTTCCCGAACTGGCTTGCACATCCCATTTGAAACCAAGCAAGAAAGCAGATTGAGCTGGTGCGACAGTGAGGCCACATGGTGATCAGGATCACCACATGAATTTGATAACATGTTCCTTGTCTCATTCAAGTCTGTTTATCAGTTTTATGAGTCAATTTGCTGACAGACAAGTGCTGGTAAAAGTCAAGAAAAACTATGCATTTAAAAACACATCGTGAGGACAATGAAAATGAAGTCTCTCTCTGTAATTATTCGTCAAGTTTTCACTGTTCTTCCACAGGACCTGCTCTTCCACTCCGACTGTGTTTCTCTTCACTGCAGTCTGAACGAACACAACCACCACCTGATCAATGACTTCACCATCAAGCAGGTGGAAGCAAAGAGCAGCACACACACTTCAATCACGTTGATCTCATTACTGACGTCACATCTGTGTGTCAAAGATGCGTCAAGGTGCTTTCCTGGTGAACACAGCTCGAGGCGGCCTGGTGGATGAGAAGGCCTTCGCTCAAGCTCTGAAGGACGGCAGGATACGAGGCGCCGCTCTGGACGTCCACGAGTCTGAGCCTTTCAGGTAAAGTTTTTTTTCCTCTTTATGAGAGTGTGTCATACAGTGTTAGTCAACCAACTGCTGGTGTTTCAGTTTCAGTCAGGGACCACTGAAGGATGCTCCCAATCTGATCTGCACCCCACATGCAGCCTGGTACAGTGAACAGGCCTCACTGGAGATGAGAGAGGAGGCAGCCAGGGAGATCAGAAGGGCCATTACAGGTATCAACCTTGGCAACGCGCAGAGAAGCCTCAAGCTTTACATTATCTCTTGCTACTGTGGACCTTTTCGCTTGAGAAAAACACAAGAAATTGGGCTCCTGTTTCACAAGCAGGAAGCCCTAAATTTCCGCCCATTAATGGCGGTTTAGTGCCCGAATCATAGCGCCATCATACAGGGTTTCCATGAAAAGAATTCGATGAAAATGTGCCGATTCTTATGTGTCCGTGTACCCAAGGCTTGAGATTATTCGCATCTCACAAGTCGTCTTCATTTGATTGGTTGACACGGCATAGAAGAGCGCTGTTATCGGTGGGATGTCTGATGCTGAAAATTTGCCCCTGAAAATGCAGGAGATAGAGCTTCAGGGGGTTTTCAAATATTTTAAATTTCATCCATAGGGGGTGGCATTCCCATGAACCCCTCAAGAGGACTCGCCGTTGGCATGCAGCTGCCTTCACGGCATATATAATCACTAAATACAAAATGGCGACAATCCATCTCAAAATCCCAGCTTGTCACCGAGGAGTGCAGATTCAGATAAAAGACTCAGCGATCATGTGATTCCACCTTCATTCATCCACTTTTAAGAAAACAAATACAATACTCGATCATTGAAAGACTCAAGTACGGAGATGGAATGCTGTGGATCAGTTGAATCAAATGTCTTGAGCATTGACTGTTTGGATTTCAGGTCGTATACCAGACAGCTTGAAGAACTGCGTGAATAAAGAGTTCCTCACTCAGAACAACCACTGGACGGGAATCGACCCTGCAACAGTCCACCCTGAACTCAATGGAGCTTATAGGTAAGTTAGAAAGGAAGTTCCTGAATGGTTGGCTTGTGTCGGGCTTTGACATTGGATGGACAGACAGACGGACAGGCAGCTCCTTCCTCGGCTGCAGTTTCGTTGTAACTCACCCACCTCTCAGTGGTTCCCCTCTTTCCTTCCAGGTACCCACCCGGCGTGGTGAACCTTCCCGCAGGTGGCCTCCCTCCCCCGGTTGAGGGCATCGTACCCAGCGCGGTGCCCATCACCCACACACTCCCACCAGCCGTCACGCACCCTCCACACGCCCCGTCGCCGGGACAGAACACAGTGAAGCCACCAGAAGGCGACAGAGAGCAGCATGCGAATGAGCAGCTCTAACCACAAACACTTGACCGTCGGACAGATCATGAACTGACACTTGTAAATGGTTCCCAGCGGTGATTTCAACCCCCAAAGACAATGGTAACAAAGAAGAGCAGTCAGAGACACACGTGAACAGACTCAAGGCCTCAATAGCCAAACATCTATGGTCAGTTTTGCTGAAATCCCTGCCAGACGTTTCAAAACAAGTGTTGCTTTAGAAGGAAAAATACTGCTGTTTTAGACTGTAGTGTGTCTGAGGCTAGAGGGACAGCTTGAACGTCTTTCTCTCTTTCTATGTGTCCTTACCTTAGTTCGGTGTACATGCAAGAGTAGTAGGATATGAAACGAATGTAACCCGTCTGTGTACATTTTTCCACAGTTGTAATCCAGTCTTAAAGAAAAAAAAAGGGTCAAAGGGTTACAGCGTATGTCCCATGTGGCCAAACAGGTTTGCGAAAATCTCTGTTCTGAAAATTAACTAACCCCTAAAAAACGAGGCAGCTTTTTTTTTTTGCACACCATCTCAGGAAATTAAGTTTCCGCTCTTGGTTTATTTTGTTTTGATGCCACATAGTGCTTTTGTTTTTCTACCTGCTTGCCTTTTCGTGTCCTGCTATTTCTGAGGAAAAATACTTTGGCGGGGTTAACGTCAGTCCTGCTAAAGGGGCAACTGACTCTGATCTTGGGACTGAACCTGTATTTAAGGGATTTGTGAGAGGAGGGGGCAAAATGGTATGCTTGACTTGAACTATCTTCTCTTCATGCTGTCCTTTCACATGAAATTTGGAAATTTGAATGATGTTAAAACCTCCTCTTTAACACAGGACGCAGCACTAATGAATACAAGGCTATTATTTTAGCCACCACTGAACACACAAAATAACCATGGACTATGCTTGAATCCAGAAATGGTCACTAAAATTATAATAAAAAAACATTTGGATCTTATTTATTTTAAGTATTTAAGGGAAGTAAATAAATGCTGACTCATCAGAAAGTCAAATTTAACTATAAGCTCAATTTTTGGAACTAGTGATCAGAGCAATGCCTACAACAGGATTACTGTGTTAAAATTATGTTATGCTTGATGGTCAATTCAGAACAGGTTAGCACAGTTGAAGCACATTCTTGCCCATGAATGGATTAATACAGTGTGTATTTTCAACTGTAGCGTCACTACTGCACCACCAAATGAAATCCCTGGCTGAATACCAGAAGTAGTTGCAATAAACTCTTGGTACTTTTCTGTTCATTCAGCACACATACAGCATTGTAAGGCAACATATAAATATCTAAAACAGGGGTCTCAATCCGGTCCTCAAAGGGCCACAGTGAGTGCAGGTTTGTGTTCCAGCCTTTTCACCAGAGTCAGGAGTGTGAAGACTGTAAACATATGATTGTCAGTCAGGTGCTGCTTGTGTCAGCTGCACCCACTGTGGCCCCTTTGTGCATCAGTTCGAGAGCCGTGATCGAAAATAACAGAAAGCAAAGATGCACAGGGACTTCAAGAAGTGGAAAAAAAGTTTCACTTCCTGCGGTCTGGAATCCCTTTAACATTTCACGATGGTTTCTAATCCTGTGTACTATTACGCCGCCCGCTGTGGCCTCCGTGTCTATGTGTACATATGGTGTTCTGCCTGCTCGTGTCAATGTGACTTGGTTGTATATGTGTCTGAAAAAGCAGTGCTGGTAGGAGGGATCTGGAATTGTTCCATCAAAATGAAACTTAAAAAAAGCCAAATGCGCCAAATACACGATTGAAATTGTCCCTTCTGCCAGCAGCTGAGTGGTCAAACAGTTCACTGTTGCCTAGCAGGTTGTGAATCGGGGACGGACATTTCACAAGCCACTGAAAAAATATGTCACAAACCAGATGAAAATATTAGACAAAACATCACCGGAGTTACTAAGAGTCCTAATCCACTCTCTGAGCAGCTCTGTGAGACTCCATCCCTGGTTGAACCACACAGTCCACTGTTGCCTATCTTGGTCCCCTTCATGGTAAAGTAGTACGCGTAGCAATATACAGTATACATATATATTATATATTCTACAGTAAATATTATTTTTGGTCGAAACGGAAGCCCTGACAAAGATATGTTTGTGGACGTATGCATTTGTATGAATTATTTTAAAAGGAAATAAACTGTGGGAAAGTGATCTCTGTGTTGTCTCTTTGGAAAAAATGTTCATGGATTATTTGGTGTAGTAGGATTATCTGTCGGAAAAAATATCCCACAAAATTTAAGCAAACGCTCAGATAATTGAGCGTTTAACTGAGAGTGTTTCGTGACCATATTTCACCACTAGATGTCACTATATCTCTTTTAAATGAGTACACTACAGGGAGTGATGCAGAAAATGATATGAATACCTGACCGATATATATATATATATATATATATATATATATATATATATATCTGACTTAATCCACAGCCCTCATCGCTAATGTGGCGCCGAGGGAGCATGAAGTCCACCTTGTTCTGATACCACACCTGCTGCCGTGGAGTGGTCGACGTGTTTCACTTTTATGACGTCGCAATAGAACGACCAGGTCTCATTCCTTCATGTCATTGTCAAATGAAGTCATAAATAACTCACACCTGTCAATCTCAGCCAGGCTTAGGGATCAGGCGAGCCAATACTAATGTTCCTTTATCAGTGTTACAGATTTATCTGTGTTGAGTCTCTTACATAATACTAAATCTCTTCATTATTTCTCTCCTCTTCCAGGACCCTGCATATCATTTTCTCTTTCCTCTCGGATTCTCTGGTTCATCCATTCAGGGTTACAACCACTGGAACAGACTCTCCGGCAGCTGGAAACTAAAGATGGTTTCATCTAAACCTCAGGAAGCGGAATAGGAACCAGATGCTGTTAAATAAAAAGACGGCTTTAATTCAGCAAGTGTGGGGACCTCCAAAGGGCACCGTGCACTGGGGAAGTTTTTGTGAGGCCGCTGGAGCTGTTTAGTGGGACACAAACGTCTGCTGAAACCTCAGGGCAACTGGGTTGGCACCAAACACTTCTGCTCATATCTCCCTTTGTAAGAATCAGACACTAAGCCTTGAGCTTTGGGGATTTGGGATTTCTAGATGAAGGGGGAATTCTTGGCTCCAAGTTTTAATTGAGTTACCAGTGAGCTGCCCTTGGGCAAGGCAGTTAGCAATAATCTATGTTCGAGAATAATCCTGTTTTACAGGGTTCAATGTGAGAGTGACGCTTTTCCTCTTGTTTAAAGTTCGGCATTTGAATAAGACACATGGAGGAAGTAAAACTGTTTCCATTCTGACTCAGAGATTCTGAAGGTTAGACTCCATCTCACATTAAAAAAGCGGTAATTTCTTTCAATTCACTTCACCACTACATTTCTATTGTTGGTCTTGGCATCATAAATAACCAGATGTACCATCCATAACCACTTAAACCAACACCTTTATTCTCATTAGGCTACTGAAATAGTTACAAGGATGTTACTCCAGTTCTATGAGTACATGCGACACCGTCTGACATAGTGAAGGGCTGATGAAGCTTCATGAAACAGTGACAGAATTTTAAGCGCTCCATTGAGCTTTTTCATTGAAAAAGCCAAAGACTATACAGCAAACAGTGCCATCTAGTGGCCTCTGAAAATTGGAACTCTGCTTCATGAAGCCTCATCCACCCATCACTACGGCAACACTCGCTCCCCCTGAGTAATAATATTGACTGAATACCAAGGCATTGTTGTTATTCTAAGTGCAGGTAAATAAGAACAAGAATGCCTACGATTGTAAGGTTTCTGTTGTATATCTATGGGAAAGACATTAATGTATGATTCTGGAGTTCTATTTACCTCTGAGACATGATGACCGCTGAAAAACACTACTCAGCAACTTGCAAGTAAGGTAATATTCTAATGTATGCGAGTCAACATTCTGCTGCTGTCGAACGGCTAACATACTCCAGCTGCACAAAATGAAGAACGCAAGACAGCCATCGCTGAGGTTTGACCTTGGACTCTCCAGACAGTCCAAGGTCTTGACTCTGACAAAGAGCTGAGTGTGTGGAGGTGATGGACATGAAGGAAATAGGTGTTTTTTTTACACTTCCTCTGGCATCACCAGTTCCTCTCCACCACTCGGCTCACCTTTCGCCAGGAATCGCTCTGCGGTTTCCTCTCCTGAAACTTTCTCCCATGCTGCTCTGCCTATTATCCCTGAATCAGTCCAAACAAAGTCCACCAATGGATTTATTATCAGTGAAGCCGTGGTGCAACCAGTTAAGAAGTGTGGAAATCAGTTGAGGAGAGTACTTGCTGCACTGTCTATGGGTTAACATACTTCTCCCTCATCCCCGCCAGGCAGGCCAAGAAAAATGTCTGCTGGTTAAAATAACCTCAGATTGTAAATGATGGCTGCACCTTGAAACGCGCCAGTGCAGTTGCTGTGTTGGCAGGGAACCATCATTTTGTAAATGGGAGGCAAACATGGTTGGATTTCAACTGGCCTACTTGTGGAACCACAACTATTAATCCATCTTCACTGCAATTACTGGCTGCAATAAAGTGATTTCATGTCCAAGCTACATCAGTCATGCTATTGTTAGAACACCACGGTTTGGAAAGAACTGGGCAATTAAAGTGTGTCTTACAAGGCTAACTAGGCTAGGTATAAACATTTGGATGGAATTAATCCTCCTCTTCAGACTGACTTGTTTTAAATAGTTCATTGAAAGATGCTGTTGAATGGGCAAGACAATCTGAGCTCTCAAGGGTTGAGACGCTGTACGTAATTGTTGCTTGCTAACTTTGCTCCTCAGTCGTCCAAGAATCTGATTCAACTACATTAAGAGAAAGTATTGAAAATAGGTCACATTTTAGTTTGCATGTCTGATCTGCAAGGCCATACAGATCACCAATGTTTCACATCAATCACAATAAAACAGCGTTCAGGTGTCGGACTGAGACCTGTCAATCATTGACATGTGGCCCGCCCCGTGCCATAAGACTGTGTGTTTAGCCAGCTTCCACACGATTGGCCACATTTGTGCTTGCAAGACAAATCACGTGCTAGTGTGATACAGTGATGGGCAGATGAGGCTTCATGTGATAGTATTGCAGGGTGTCCTAATTCTCAGAGGCCACTAGATGGCGCTCTTGGTTTAGAAATGATGTGAGGTTTCACTGAATTAGTTGCTCAAGTCCAAACATTTCACAGCAGACAGTGCCATCTGGTGGCCTCTTAAAATCAGGACACTGTTTCATGAAACCTCATCTACTTCTATCACGAGTGCGATATGTTTGGAGTAAATAGAGAGGGACATTAGTATTGACCCCTTATTCCGTAATTGTTTCTATTAAACTGCACCTTGGGAATGTACTCGGTAGCGCCATATTTATTCAGTTGTTCACTGGTAAATCCAACATCTTGGGGTATTTTATATTTATTTTCATAATTTAGCTTTCATAATTGACACATATTATAAGTTTTGTTTTGCATTACAATCTTTTGATATTTTTATACAACCACAGAAGTTTTCCCTGCCAAATTGTGACAACAACTACAATATTGATCAAAATGAATGATTACCATTTTGTCCATAACAGCGTGCTAATGGCTACATTGAAAACATGTACTGGATATACAGTTAGCCATTTATATATGGGGTAAATTCTAAAAGAAACATAGCTCATTGTCACATGATGAGTGAACATACAGGGTTTCCTGCAGCGCTATATCGTTCATATATCACCATGACAATAGCTCCTCACCTTTTCTATGTTACCCAAGGAGCCACAGTGTGACCCCAAAAGACAAAGGAGTCAGTGATGTTATGAACACAACAGCAGGGTCGGTGTGCCATCATACCCCCCCCACACATCCACAGACAATGAAACATTCCATCATTACTGTGCCATTGCAGGTGCAGGTGAGTGACAAGGATTGTTTATATATGTGACCTGCGCAGGACGCCCAGCCAGTCCAGGGCGCTCCCTGTCTTTCACCATAAATAGCTGTGAAAAACTACACCACACTTCAGTTAAAAATAAAAAAACGCTTACTTGTATAAAAACCAGCAAGGCTCTGATGACTATTCATAAAAGTGTTGACATTAGTCATTTGCAGAATCAGACAAACCTCACCATTACATTAAATCATCTCCCAGAATTGTACGACTCAATTTTAAAAGGCTACAAAACAGACTTTTCCAATTACTCTGTTTACGTTTAGCACTCAAGTCACGTTTTTCCTCAACGTGCTCCCTGAATGTGTGTCTTATTGTGAATTTTCCCTGACAACTACGTGAAGGTGTTGACCCAGTTTCGCAAGCCAAAATTCTGCGGTTTTCTATACTGCTCTTTGCCCATGTGTGTCAAAGATGGGAGGGGCCAACAGACACCATGTGGTCTACTTAAACACATACTGTAAGAAGGCACCGGGGTAGCTGTAGGATGTAAACGGTCCAAACAAAACAGATCAGAAAAACCCAGTCCACTGATAGAATCGAACTAAGCCCAGCAACAACAAACCACAGTCACCTCTTGCATATATCCTCACCCTGACAGCTGTACTCAGCCTCAGCTTCCTATGCCTGTAGAGGAAGAGCAATGGAAGCTGATGGGTAGCTAGGAGCCGTTTCAGATTGTTATAATATATATAAGTTTAACTGCAGGGGTCCAGAATCGGCGTGTCAGAGCCAAAGTTCAATGCCGTCACGGAGCTGTCAAACAGGTTGTGGGATTAAACTCACAAGTTTCTGAATAAAATGTAATATTCTGGAGATAGTGTTATAATGTATCACAATAATGATAAATGTGGAGGATCTAAGGAGCAGAGTCTTGCTTTCGATTACTGGCGTGAGCCCTGACTCACTTAGCTACCATGCTAACAGTCACTAATGTGGTAGTAATGTCACCTTAAACTTAAATTTTCTTCTGGAAGTAACGATAAAAATGACCTGGGTGAGGAAGCTGAAGACAAGTCTGCAGATCATGGTCATCGCGAGTTACGTAACACAGCTGATATCGGGTTTGTCAACACCGCCGAGACACAAGACTCTGTCCATTGTATAGGAGAACATAGGTAGTAGTTTAGCCAGTCCAGTCACAGTCCAGCTACTGGGCTACATGTTAGCTTAGTCCAGCTATTAACCACATTTTCCAGGTCGCGTAGTCCGACTGAGGGAAATTCCAAATTTTCTCCAGTAGTCGAACTTAGCTGTTTACATGCATTTTATAAGCCCGAACTTACTAACGCAATAATTCAGTTTTCTGTGCCGTCATGTAAACACAGTCATTATTGATACACAAGGATTGTATTCCGTTGACTTCCCAGAGAAGTACTGCACAAGTGCAGGCACAATATTCAGTGCCATCGATCTCAGTGGAGAGCTCACTTCAAGGCATGCTAAGGATAAAATTATCCCCCTGCCTGGAAGTAAAGAGTCTATGAATACTCACAACCGCTCGGTTCGATCTGGTTGACATTCATCCTCATTATTCCATCAGAAACCTGAGAGACGACTGGCAGCGTCATTCACACACCACATTAACCAGTAACTGCTGACACCTATGAAAACAAAATCTGGAGACCATATTATGCAGCATCACAGGGAAGAAATTTGTTTCACTTAAAGAAAACAATCCCACCGCGATCACTCGGAAAATAACGGGAAAATGTGGCATTTACTGCTGAAATATATACAGTTTTCTCTTTTTCTCTTCTCTAAAAAAAACATTTACAACATGACATTACAGGTCATTCAGCAGATCTGCTCAAGTGAATCAACCATCATGGAGGCTGAAAGCAAGCGCCCTAACTTAGGTCGGTGAAGTCAAAAGCATGCTGCTGCTAAAAATGCAAGTGACCACGAGAAACAGAGGTCCAAATTGAAGGACAATGAATTGATGCCATTCAAAAGATTAACTACTTTTGAAACAATTTCTTAAAAACTGAATGAAATTGGAGCTTCCTTTAAGCAGCAAACCAAATGAAAATATTTGTAACAAGAAGAAACAGTGAGTCTATGTTTACACGCAAATAAAACCACTGAAGCCTAGATACTTAGATTTTCCATCCTTTAATTACATTCTCCTTACTTCAGCGTTCTCCAGTGAAACCAGTTTGTTAGGTCAAGACTTCCCCTTCTCCATAAACAACCTCAATATTCCCCATTTTGGGTCTGTTTCTCTTCTCCCTCAGCCTTATCCTCATTAATTCCTATAATAAATAAGATTGTTTTAACAGTTAATACCAATTTTTGGATGTTTTCATGTCTGTAAAATAAAGAAAATATTCTCTTATTTTGCTTTGAACCTAATATGATGCGTTTTAATGCCTCTTATCCATTCCCTACGGAAGGAGTCCTTCCTCTGTCCAGGTCTAGTCTGTTAGAAGGCAGCAATTCCATCTGGACACACCCGAGTAGACTACATTCATGGAGGTGACAGTTGTTCCTGCTATTTTTTAAAAATCTGTGTTTTCGTGTTGTGTGACCAGAGAAGTACAAACAACAGCACATGCTCTATTATTTCAATAATAAAATTAGGACTGCGGACTCTGCTGATGTCTTTTGAGGAAATGCATTTCAAACTTATATTGAATCTTGCTTTGTGAGTTGAATTCTAGATGCTGCTTTCTAAAATCCCATAAATGAGTGAACAGTTTTCTCTTTTGGCTTGAGTGACAGTTAATATCGACCCGCGGAGGCAGCGCAGCGACTCGTGTAAGAATCTTTAGCAGCTCATTTACCAGCTCACTGGTGCACATAGGAATCGTTGAGACCAGTTCCATCTGAAAGGCTACACGCTCACGCTCGGAAAGATGAGGAAGTCAGACCATCATTCAATTGAAATAATGGAGCAGCAAATATTAGACAAAGCTGAGCTGATGAAGAAATTTTTCTATTCTTCTAATTTCTATTCTTTTCAGTTTTTCCTCTACATTTAATAATTGTGAAATGTGAAAATGATCACGATACTGACCTCAAATCTCATTTTTTTGGTGCCACAAACCCAAATTTTCCAGCCGTAGTGTCTGAGTATGGTGAGTATAAAACATACTCACAGAAACATATCCAGATGCGTCAGTATATAACCGCTATTATATAATAAATATGGGCCTTGTAAGTTCACTATTTGCCCCAACTTTAATGTCACCATAATCTCCATGCTGACATCATCACTAAGCATGCTGAGGTCTGCAGAATACATTTACTTCCAAGTTGTGTTACCTGGAAATTGGTTTTCTTTTATTCCTGAGCTGCAAAAGTGATCCATTTTCAAGGAAAAGTGTAGAGTTTAGACTTAAAATCTGGTGCGGTGGAAGGCAAGCGTCGGAAGGGTGCAGTGATTTCGCAGATGCAGGCTTAATGCTTGTTTAAGGAATATTAAAATGATGTTATCGCTGCATACTTAAAGTGATTAGTTCTGTCAGAGTGTCATCAGCTCTTTCTAGGAAATTCTCCATACGACATTAAAGATATCCATCACGCTCCTCTGGGACCTGGGATTACAAGGCTGGGTTGTTATTTCCTTGCTGACTGCAGAGAAAGTCTGAAGGAGGTTGAGAGTTTTCTTCTGACTGCTAAGATAATTTAATATCCCCTCTTCCTCTCACCACTCCAAAGTATGAGTAAGTTGACTGTATCGATGGCTGACAGCTGGGCTGACGTCTGCGCCGTTTCCCTTTACTCCTCCGTCACCAAGGCTTTTGCCCTCATTCACTCTGAGCTCACCATTTATTTGACTGGTTCTTGCACCACACGTGAATCCTCTTGTAAACTGATCTCCTTAGGTGAGGCAAGCGTCTGCAGTCACCCTCACTGCAGTACGCTCTCCGTAAAAGAACCTATTGAAGAGTATACACACCAACATTATCACTCCTTCAGTCAACAAGACAAAGAAAAAAGCTACATCTTGACTACCAGCACTTCCCCTCCTTCTGGACTCGCTCTTCTCTTTGAAAAACAACTGAAATATATTTTACATCTGAGCATCACCTAATGCTTTATCTCCCATGGCGTGATGTATTGACGTTGGAAAGTGGACTTTTGCGTTCTATGCTGACGCCAAAAGGCAGCCTTCAGCTTTGCATGTTGACGCATCAGGCTTTCAGTTCTGCGGAATATCGTGACAACGTTGGCAGAGCGTCACCTAAAAGAAAGACGCTACATGGGGAGAAAAACAAAGGCCTATGCGTCACCATGCAACGTGTAAGGCTGCCTTTGGCGTCAGTATAGGTGCAAAAGTCCACTTGCCCATTGTCAATATATTACGCCATGGGAGTGAGGATAGGTTGGCTTTATTGTCTCACTTGGTTTTTCATCTGGACAAAGACTGTCATTGTTTTCACTAGATGTTGTTAAAAGTCAATTCTGCTGCTTGAACAACACTTCACGCCCGACTCACATCTTATGTGACCGCGGTGGGACATAGATGTGGTAAATAGAGCAAAATAAGAGCAGTCTTTATATCCACAGCAAATCTGTGCCTTTGTACTGCCGTCAAATTGGATCAAGTTTTAGTTTCAGCAGGTCTCTGATGTGGTGCCAGTCAAGTTGAAGCTGAGATTTTGGAGCTTGCAGGATATGAGTCCACAAAAATTACAGCACTTAAAGAAAAATTGCAACAAAATTAAAACTAAAGCACCTTTTGTAGACCTTGAATCACATTCAAGTCTTGAAGTGTGAACATGATGGCAGAGCTGGCATCACAACACACACACGCCGAGGATGAATGACTATCTCACTTGATGCTTGTAACCACAGACGATGAGGAACATGATCTAGACTGGTCATTTAATTCCAAATGAAATACTGCTGAGAGTCACCGTATGCTGTCAGAAGAATTTTCTAGCTTGAATATGTAGCATGTCAACAGCAAACCTTTTTTTCTGGACAGCAGTCAATTGGCCCAGTTTCCATGACTTAGAATGGGATAACATCGGAGCTTGCATATGATGTCACACAATGAGATTTGACCCCGGTCCTTCAGCTGTGACCTTTTGAGAACCTTTCATAACTATGAAAACAATGTCTCTCTCTTCATCAAAATTGCCATTGAGTGGGCTAAACATGGGCATCACCATTTGTTCCATAATTTTCTCATGTCTCTCAGCATTTGTCATGGAAACCTTTACAAAATAATTATCAGGGAAATAAAGGCAATAATATCCATCATAGCGCACAATGGGATTTCCTGAAGCAATTACATAAGGCTCTGCGAGAACATCATAAAGCAACAGTAGCTTCGCTCACAGCGGCGCTGATGCAATGTAATAACTTATCAGTGTTTAGGGAGTGACTAAAACACAGATGCATTGGTGAGCATCCAGAGGTGGAATTTATGAGTTCACTCTGCCACTGTCAGGGACGGTGGGAGTCGGTCCTGGAGCGCTGATGTTTTGAACTAAAAGTGAAGCGCGATGTTGACCAGACACCATGCAGGAAGCCGAGCTGAGCCTTTTCAGTGACAAGATTGATTCGGCAGACGGGATATTTGCATGGAAGCGGTCACGAAGGTCACTGGTGAAGATGTGTGATGGGAGAAAATTATTATTTGTACAGCGTAAATGTTCTCAATGATGACTGGATGGCATGTGTTATGGCAGTGTTTTTCAACCTGTTTTAATCCACTGGACACTACACCATCCATCCATCCATCCATTCATCTATCAATTTATTTGGTTCTGCATTTAGTTTTTAGCCAACTTTTAGACAGCGAATAAAACTTTAACAGACTAAGAGAGTCAATAAAGTATTTAAGGGAGAGAGATCACATTAGCCGTTAGCTCTTTTAGCTCTCTGGGGCAGACCGTCTGTGGCGTCGCGGGTCGGACAAGGAACACTCCATCATTCTGTCATGAAGGTGTGTGGTCAAGTCAAAGGCACCTCAGGTTTAAAAACAAGTACAAGTTGCGCATTTGTCATTTCGCCCATCTCTATCTCTGGACAGCTTAGGTGAAACCGGATCATTTCCCATGGCGCACCTGAGTACCATGCCGCGGCACACTGGTTGAAAAAACACTCGACAGGTGAAGGTGAGGTGAAGGATGACAACATTTCCTGATGATCTTGGAGGAGGTGCAGATTTGACAAACTGCATCTTCACTCTCACCCTTTTCCTTGAGAGTTACCATCCATTCGAAAAGGGCTCAAATGCTGCCCATCTAAATCTCTTCTTTCAAATTTCCACAGCCACAGCAAGTCGTTCTCTCCTACCTGTCCTCATTCACCACCTCCATGAACCTCACTTGGTTGTCCTGCCTCTAACTTTTTCCACCAGTCCTTGTCCAACCCTGTCTCACCTCTCAGTGAGTCCAAACCATCTGGCCTCCCTACCTTTGTCCACCAACGTCTGAGATACTCATTTCTCATGGTGTCTTTCCTTCCAATCAGGCAGCTTTCCACAGCTCCTGTTGACAACCAAGTCATGGAAACCTCCGGCGACCCATCACTCCAACCCCCGCACCAAAAAATAACCACATGGATTTTACGATAAGCATTTCTAATCCCACTAGAAATCCCTTTAAGACAGAGAACCCTGTGGATTGAACGTGGGAGAATTTACATCCTGGATGAAGCTGAAGGACCCAAATGTCTTGACTTCCTAATCAACACAAGGACCCTAAATCCCCACTGGTCAAATGGGGCGGGGCCTGGGTTACTAACTGAAGACTATTCCAACTTAAAAGCTTCCAGATGTCAGTGCTTTGAGCTTTCAGTGTAATTTACTGTTTAAACCCTGTACTCTCTTTAATCAAGCAGCACTTTTATTTAAATATATCACTCCCCAAACCTGGAGAGGCTTTTCCTGGTCAGCATATTGGTTCGTGAGTCAGGCCACCCAAGTTCTGATGAATTCAAACTGCAACGTGCGAGCCTCATGCCTGGAGTAATAAGGCCGCCTTGAAGCCTGTGTCGAACTGTGGATTTTCTTTTTATTCAGTATTATTTTTACATATTTATTGACTATTTTTTCCCAATAAAAAAAAACCCAGTATATTTATATTTTTTGTAATTGTTGAAACTCAGAAACATTTTTTCTTTTTCAGACACTGACAATTTTCTGTCCCCTATATTCATTGATTTCAGTATGAATAAGATTAAAATAAATAAAATAATAGATTGTCCAGATTTTGAATTTTGTTAAATAGAATTTTTTTTATTCTGAAAGGATCTTGATTTATTTTTTCTGCTTGGGGAAAGTATTTCCACAATAATTTCCTTCAAACTTTACTGGCATAACTCAAAAACAGATCAGTTCTTCAACAACTGAACAACAGATCCACAAATCTTGAAGGATTTGTCACTTAAAGGAGAACACTACTGACACCTGCAGTCCAGTTTACATGATGGCCCAGAAAACGGAGTTATTGTGTTAGTCCAGGTTCTTTTCGTAAGACTTTTAAAATGCATGTAAACAGCTTAGTCCAAGTACCGGAGAGAAACTGGATTTTCTCTTAGTTGTTACTCCAAAGTCAGAGCCAGTGGGTAGAACTGAACCTGTCTGCACAATGTGTCGGGCCAACAGGATCTAAAAGTTGACCCTAGCTTCCATGTCTTCTTTAATTTGGACCGCAAAGCAGTTAACACAATGAAGAAACCAATAGCTTCACCAGCGCTAATAGAGTCAATGACCTTGGGCCCCTCACGAAATTGGACCACCCCACGTCATAGCTACAGCAACATATTTCAAATCATGAGTTTGAAGCATTAAACCTGGAGGTCTGCGCTGGAAAACTGATCTTCTCAAAACGTTTTATTTTTTTCTCCTTTTTTTGATGCGAGGGACCCCGTAAATCACGGTCTTTATACCTCCGGCTGGGGGTTCACTCTCTGACTGCAGGATGAGGGGATGATGGAAAAAACACAGCTACATCTCACTTCTGCGGGTCAGGTAGCAGGGGAAAGGGGTAAGAGAGAGGAACAGACTGTGAGAGATGAAGGAGGTGGTCACCGGCTGCACAGCCAGAGGACAGCAGGGGACCAAATAATATCAACAGCATTCCAAAATACACTCACATTTCAACTTGAGTCCAAGCACCCACCACTGCAACCGATGTAGTGCAAATCCTGCTTTTTTGTGCGACCACAAACAAACAAGCAAACGAAACAATACATTTGACTCTTTCTATTAAAACATCCATTTCATCCTTTATACATGCCACCTGTCTTCCACAGTTTATGAGATGCATAAACTTCCACAGTTTACGAGCTGCATAAACAGTGGAAGACAGGTGGCATGTATAAACTACGAGCTGTTTAGTCACAAAATTGAGGAATTTGTTATGTTATGGGAGAATTGAATGAATTGACTGAGATGAATATGGCTTGGATTAATATGGCCATTTTGAATCCTGTGTCAAACGGTGAATGTAGTTTTTATTCAACATTATCTCTGCATATTTATTGACCTCGTTCACTGTTACTAAGTGATGTAACTACATCAGACAACTTTTTTCAAACACTGACAGTTTGATTAAGGTTAAAAAAATGATATGACAAAAATAATATATTATCCAAATGTGTTCATTTTGACTTTGTTAAAGAGCTTTTTTTTTTTCTTTTTACTTATTTTCAGATTCAAAAGTGATATTTTATTTCACTCATATTTATTGACACCAATGGTATTTTTGGGTTACTTTACGGAATAAAATAATAAATAAAACACCCCATTAAAAATCGTTCTTAATGCTGCCCTCATTGTTTTAATTGTAATGATAATAACAATGAACAATCAATATAGTTTTGAAGAGTACATATGGATAATATGGATGAATAACTCAGTCTCAGTACTTGAGATAGAAAGCCACATTAAATTAAATGAGGTTCCATTTTTTAAGGGGCCCACTGGAACAGTTACACTGACCTAAAGCCCTAAGAAAGAGGTAGATGAATAGTTATTAAAAAATAAAAAATCAGCATTCATGAAGAGCAATAGCTAATGGATGATTGTGATATCATGGTCAGCAAAAGATCTGCACATTAAACAGCAGTTCAAAATCAAATTAAAACACAGTTATTGCCATAAAGGGCAGGTCAATAATTGTGATGCATGTTTGGCTGTTCTTCTTCAAATAAATAAATAAATATATTTTAAAAATTAAATTAAAAATATAAAGGTGTGAATTTCTTTTACAACTTTCTCTTTTCCGTGAAGTTACGGTTTTTTAACATAAATTACATTTTAGCTCATGGAATTTTTATGCATTTGTTTGACTCATTGGCTTTTGGTTGGTGAGAATTGAAAGAAAGCTCTGGTCAGAAATATGATGTCAGTGGTAATGCTCTTTAAAGCAGCACTCTAAATTCACAAATGAAATAAAGAGAAAAAAATCTATAGAAACAGATTGTTTTCATAATGAAATACCAAATAAATTGGAAGCTCTTGAAACCTATTTTGGCCACAGCTATGACTAAATATCATATGTAATGGTAACATACTATTGCCCCTCAAAACTGTTTAATGGGCGCCATCTTCCACAAAGTAATATCTGCTAAGCTCATAAGTCAGGAGGAGCTGTCTGTGGTGGCTCCTCGACATGACCTCAATATGGAGCCGTTCTGCCAGCCAGTGACTCGACAACAGGGCGATGCGTGACGCTGCCAACTCGTAGGCAATCCTTGAAAGTGACACGAGATCAAGCGGGAGGGGGCGGGAATCGCCGAGTCAGCATTCTAATGGGGGAAATTTTATGTGTAATGTTTTAATACTCTGCGGTCTTCTTAATCCCCAAAACAGAGCTGTTCATCCATTATTCTCAAGATATAAATCGCTTACGTCCCGATATCTAATATCAGCGAGTCTGACGGTGGTGGGTTTGGATGATTGATGGTACAAACATTCAACAAAGTCGTGAACGGTGCCAGCGGTCCGATTTAGTGGAGTCAAACAGTTGGTTTCAGGTAATGGATCAGGCAGGTCAGACGGTTTACTTGATGAAACGTCTTCAGCAAAATGAATTATGAGTTTGACTCAAACAGACTGGGAGCACAGAGAGAGGGTTGCAGTTCACCCGACATTCTGTTGCAGGGTGATTCAGATATCACTGCTGTTTCCACTCAGACCCGGAGGGTCCGTCCAACAGGACAGACTCCCACTGTGTCCAGAAGACGTGTGAACACATGGGCAGAGATTGCTCCCACACAGCGGCGGAAATTATTCTCGGAAATCAGCATGATTATTGGTGTAACAAGGCCACTGGGACCTGGAACATTGGAAATGATGTTGAATATTGAGCAGCGGTGCGAAAAAAGAGGAGGAATTTCCACACTTATAGAGTCCTTAAGTTTCAATTAATGTCTTAATATATGAAAAAGCCAGTTATAAAGCAGCATAAAAAGGCTACTGGACCAGTTTTTTTTAGAACTTGGGGCCGGTCTCATTCAAAGGACTGAAGGTCTTGGTGTGGTGTGGTTCTCCATCACCCACTTGGAAGCCAAAGTAAGAGCCGAGAACATGATGAAATGCTGTGAGAAGACATGGAAGCTAATGATCTCTGGCTCTTCACTAATTGAGAACAATGTCGGATGCAATGAAGATTTTGTGATCGACTCTGCTCAGAGGATTGTTGAGGGTGCAAGACCACGCCCCATTATTGTGAAATTCTAACAGGAAGTGACGAAATCCAAGGTTCTCAAGGCCAGAAATGTCACTGTAAAGAACCAGACCAGGATAACATTGGACCACTATTGACCACAGACGGTTTATAATGCCAGGAAGAAGCAAGTGGCAATGAGGAAGAGGTTCCTGGAATAGAAGACTGAGGCACGGATTCTCATCTCTAAGTTCAGTTCAAACAGGGTCATGTGGTGATCTACCAAAGCCCAGAGGAGGCTTTTTATTCCCATCACCATAGGAGGCAATGAGAAGTAGGATTGACTGAGAGTTCCAAGTTCAGATCAAGTTGGTGACGAAAGAATTGTCGCTGTATGTACTTTTGATGTAGGATTGGAAAAAATATCTATTAAAAAATGAGCTAGGTCTTTTGTGAAGACCAGTGGAGATTAAAGCTTCAGTGACCAATCAATTCAGTTTTTTGGCTTTGAAATTCAGCTTCCCAAGTGGCTGTTCTTCAAATGAACCTTATTCCATGGTGGTATGGTGCTTCAGCTGGTCTCAAAAACAGTAAGAAATGCATGTATTTTTCAATGTGTGCCATGTTTTCATTTTGGTCTTTGTCTTAGTCTTGGCACGGTCTGGTCTTAACTTAGTCCCAGGTAAGGTTTTATAATATCCATGCATTAAAAGATAGTTTAAGGATTTCTGTCATTTTACAGTATTTATGATTAATAAATAAAATCTTCTACTTTTTCTTTTGGTTTCCCCCTCAGTGGATCATCCTCCTCCATCTCAGCCTGTTCTCTGCTTCCTCTTCTCTGAAACCTACAGACCTCATGTCCTCCTTCACCACGTCCATCAATCTCCTCTTTGGCCTTCCTCTCCACCTTCTGCCTGGCAGTTCCAACCTCAACATCTTCCTGCCAATGTACTGGCTATCTCTCCTCTGTACATGTCCAGACCATCTCCATCTCGCCTCTCTGACTTTGTCTCCTAAACACCTGACCACATGTGCTGTCCCTCTGATCTACTGCTTCCTGATCCTATCCATCCTGCTCACTCCCAGAGAGAACCTCAGAATCTTCATCTCTGCTATCTCCAGCTCTGCCTCCAGTCTTTTCCTTAGTGCCACTGTTTCCAGACCATACAACATTGCTGGCCTGACCACAGTTTGGTACACTATCCCTTTATCCTTGCCGACACCCTTCTGTCACACATCACACCTGACACTTTTCTCCTATTATTCCATCCTGCCTGCACCCGCTTCTTCACCTCTTTCTCACACTCTCCATTGCCCTGGACAATTGAGCCTTAAAATCCTCTACTTTCTTTATCTCTCCATCCTGTAACTTCACCTGTCCACTTGGCTCCCTCTCATTCACAGACAAGTATTCCGTCTAGCTTTTTTTTCCATGTCATCAGACTATTTCTTTATTTAAAATAAATTATAATAAATTGCTGAATTATTGATGATAATTTATTAATGATCAATAAGTAAAATGCATGAATACATAAAAAAGGCAGACAACCAAAAATGACAGGAAATAAAACAAAACAAAACCACACAGATGACACAGATGACTGAATCATATTAAAGCTCCCATTTAACAACCTCAGAGAAGATGGAATCAAAGTTCTGGATTATGTTTGTGTGCATGTCCTCCATCATCTGCCTCTTATTGAGCAACAAGCAGCATTAGCATGTAACTCTGGCTCAGGACAAAAGCTGCAGCAAAACAAGTAGATCCTCCAAAACTCCAAGGTCAAAAGGTGCGTGAACTAGTTTGTAAGTAACTACTGAGCACAACCTGCATCACCTCAGGTCACATGACCTTCAATGAATTCATGCTAAATGAAAGGATTTTATTTCCTTCAAAACAATGTCCAGCTCGAATCAGAGGAACATAAAATCAACAAACTGTTGCCGCCTGCTGAGAACCCATGGCCCGAATATGTGTTTCATAGGAAAGTGTGCCAAGTGGTAATGCAGCAACCAGCTGCTCAGAGGTATGAGGTCAAGAGTACATAGAACTGGAGTTTTCAGGGATGCATGACAGTCATACATCAAAGTTACTACCAATGAATCGCAGGGGCTCTGACAATCTACAAACCTCACGGCCACATTGCCACTCACATATCGGACTCCCAGGTGTAGCAGACATGTGCCAAACCCGGCCCCTCGTCCCCCGAACCCTCGTCGCGTTTCTGACCTATATTCTCTTTACGTCTCCTCCACTCAGGTATTTACTGCTTCACCTCAAACTGCACATGACTGGCCCACTTCCTCCCAAAACACGCATCAGCTTTGACACGATATAGGCTGTAAAATAAAGGAGCTCTGCTGGAACTGATCGCATGCTGGAAGCATAGCTGATGGAAAAGTAGGGCAGAGTGAGTCAAGCGAAAACAGTATCACCAAGTGCCTGAATCAGTTGTATCAGGCATGAAATGATGAGTGAAAACAAGACCACAAGGAAATAGTAAAATTATAGAGACAAAATCAGGAGTTTTGTGAAGGTAGTTAGTTACTTATAACAAGTGACTGTGTTGGCCTTCACCTTACCTTCATTTAATTCCATGAGAAATAAGGAAGCTAATTTCCTTCCTTTGCTGCATTAGCAGCTTTCAGTGTCCTATAATTACATTGTAATTACATTTTTTAAACACTGATTTCTGAGCCTCGTCGTTGATCATACTGACTCTTAAATCAACCCCCAGAATCAGCTGTAGTACCTAAGATAACCTGTTGAATTTGTGATAGAAACTCATGAAGATTGGGGAATTTCGCCAAATATGACCTGACTCATGGCGTCTAAGGAACTGAAACCCTTGTCTCATCTTGTCGCATTGTTCATACAGCCAGCAGAAGAGGTCAAGAGTGAAAAGGCTTCTCAGGCATGCTGTCCAACTCCTTGGTCTTGTTTTTCTGCGTCTCTGAGAGTGTCTGTCTTCCACTCATAACTGGCCTGTAAACTGGTTAGGGGGGGCGCGGGGCTATCACTTTTCAAATTTTCACCGCTAGTATGGACTAAATGCAAAGCAGATGACATATCAACAAGTAAGCCAACACGAGCAAAGACGCGAAAATACACCGACTCCTATCTTCCCAATGGCTTCACCTGTACAACAGCGTGTAATGGTGAGGGACCACAGTGCGTACTGTGTCTCAAAATACTGGGTGCTGACAGCATGAAGCCGAACAACTATGTGTGTGCAAAAAATGTTTGGGAACCACTGGTCCATTTTATGTTTATCTAAATGGAAAGACAAAAACATAAAATGAAGCCCTAAAACAAGGAAGTATAAGTTGCAGGCAGTTGGAGTGGATTGAGTATTGAATGATAGATCAGTGGTCAGCATGGTCAGTTTCACTCTGACCAGATGTGGGCTGCATAAACACAGTCGAGGGGCTGCACGTGGACCCGAGCCGCACTTTGTCCTGTTCTTATTGGGGCCTTATTGATGCCAGTTTATTAACTTAGCCATAATATTTCTTGCATAACATTTGGGTTTCCAGTTGAATTTATAACTCACAGTATTCAAAACTTGTATTCCATCGACTCAAACTGATCATACTTGGGTTCGTATTCCTCTCCGTGGCTCATTAAAACTAAAGAGCCGTGTCGATGACTCGGCCTTTTCAAATGTCAATGAAAGAAAACAGTCGGGAATCCAGAGTCCAGATGAGAAAATTATGGAAATTGAGTTTGGAGCGGCGAAGGTGGCTGGAGTGCGTGCGTGTTCGCTTGAAAACGTGACCATGTGGAAATCCTTAGATGTCGGCTGAATCAGCATGCTGGCAAATTAGTGGAAATGCACGTGCGAGCTGAAACGCCACACACACACACACACACGCACTGGCGGAGAGGGCAAGACAGGATCTGAGAAAACAAGCACTGTTATCATGGCCTCCTGAAGGCGTGGCACACAAACATCACACACTGTAAAACACTTCTTAAGAGACACTGCAGTCTCTGTCCAGGCTGGAAAACAGGTGGAGAATTTCTGACTTCATTTACAGTATTCCCCCCCCCCAATATCGACAATCAGTGGCCCAAGTCATGACAGACACAGTCGAGCAGTGTTTAATTAGGAATCCAGGAAGAACAAATTCTTAGATTTCTTATTGTTAAGCCTTTGAAAAGAACATTGTAGGAAAGGTTTCGGCAAGATACACTGATGAGGTCTATGTTATTTACTGCACTGTACAGACCAACAGCAACACTCCAGACCAGGGAGCTGAAGTGAACCATTAAACCACATGTTGATGTGCGTATTAGCAACATGTTAGACAGTTATTCATCATGGTGAGGAACGTATCCAGTTGAACTGTGTATTTGCAGGTACAGGTATCTGCCGATACATTACGGACGATACGATACATTGCCGTACTGTAAGTTCACCAATATACTGTAATAAGAACCATTGTTTTAAGGGAGGAAATCAGATAATGCAGTACAATATCATGAGTGAAAAGTCCAGTTAGACTTTCAGTTGAATTTCGCACTTCAGCAGAGGAATGAATCGGTTTCTTAGTCAACAAAGTAACTCCGAGGTTCAAAAAGAAAACATATCGCATATCCAAGTATCCACCATTAAATATTGGTGTAACAACTTAACATATCAAGACAATATCACACAATCAAGTATTGCAATATTCCAACAAAAATATTGATATTGTGGAATTGCGTTATCACAATATTTGAGCTTATAGGCATTTCCTTATACCCCTTGTATCCAGGATGACTAGTCTTGGATAGTAACTCAGAGTTCCCTCTAAACACCCAAATTACTTTAATTATTTATAGTAAATAAAGAAGCAATTACTTTATGAATGGTTCATATATTGTGCCTACTTTTAACATTTTTAAAAAGTTTTTATGCCGCTCTAAAAACCCCAAAACACACCTCTCCACCTCCAGGCTGACTGACCCAGCTCTTACCTTCTCTGCAAACAGAGAAGTGAACTCTAGCTGGCTGTTTGAAAGACTGTGGGTTTTACAGCTTCACCTTTCACATAACTCTGGTATGTCCATTCTGTTTATAAGCCTGTGAATTAGCACAAATTGGTCCCTTAATGGAAGATGATTTGGGCTTCTGACGTTCGGAACAAGCCCCTCTTCAGATATCACAAGAGAATGTGTTGAACTTGAGAGCACTCTGTGGTTTAACATCACCAGCCAAATATCAATGTATATGTGTTGTTTAGGAGGAGACCTGGTGTCACTGTGCTGGCTAAGCAGTGAGAGCTGCTGAACGCATTAACCAGTTAATAGGCTGCTTATAAAAAAAAATAGTAGGCAAGCGAGCTGTGGGGGGAAAGCAGAGCCAAAAACAAAGGGCATGAAGGGGGCAGGGAAGGAGTCGAGAGGGAGCCACGCTGAAAGAGCGGAGCAGGTTCAAGAGGGGAGTGGAAGAAAGGAGGTAGAAAGAGGGGGAATGTAGGAAAAGAGGGAGAGGGATGACCTTCCAGAAAGACATAAATAGGCGATTGAGGACTAGAACCCTCGCAGTCAAATCTTGCCGACAGCCACACCAGCTGCTCTCTTCTCCCCTTCTCCTCACCTCCAGTCCGGCTCTCTCCAACATCTGCTGCAGAGCTCATCTGACACCCGGGCAACAGTGAGTAGTTTTCGCATCTCAGATACGTTTAAAAGTTCATGTTCAAACAGAATGTATTTAAACACCATATGCACGTGTTGGGAATTAATCATTTTCTGCTGATATTCACAAGTTTTTATTGCATGTTTGTGACACTATATTGTTCTGGATGCATTAAACAGACACTAGAAAAACCCACCAGAAATAAAATCTCAAACTGCAATGAGAGCATTAAAAACAGCCTTTTCTTTGTCTCAGAGCACTCTGTCTCTCGTACATATTGGAGGCTATTTTGTTTTGCCGCCATGTTCCTGCAGCAGCCAATCAGGACAGCTGTAACTTTAGGCGCTCATAAGTGGTGATGCTGAATAGGAGGAGCCGTGGAAACTTGGGATCAGTGGATCTACATATCAGACTATCATGATTTTTAATGCCTTTTATTCTTAGCTTTTTTCAATATCTTGATTAGTCTGTACTCGGGAGTAAAAGAAGTTAAAATTTACATGTGAAAAAGCACAAATTTGAATGATTTTCAAGCATAAATGGAGAAGATTGAGTTGATGTGTCCAGTGAGATTGCATTTACTTTTTATTGCTTTTGCATTTTTAAGTTGCATTTATACAATGAAGTGAGGTGTGTACCCAAGTTAGAACACACTGGCTACTACAGCCCTCCTGCATGTGTGAAGCAGCTTAGGTGAGGACCAGGTCAGGAACCCAAGGGAACTGACAGCCTTTATCCAGCATGCATCACTGAAGACACTCAGCATCTTTTGCATTTTGGCACCTTCGTCTGAACTTGTCTGAACTGTGACAGGCTTCTTCTTGAACATCACCATGCACACCACTCAGAGGACCTCTTTCACCCTGGAGATGCTCTACTATCCCATCATGATGGTGCTGACGATGGGCGGCGGGGTTCACCCTATGCCCGTTCCTACTGACGTGCCCATGTGCACTGCATCAGAGCCGGCAACGTACAGCTTGACATTCACAGGCAAGTGGACCAAGGCAGCTTTCCCAAAGCAGTATCCAGTGTACCGCCCCCCAGCACAGTGGTCCACTCTCATCGGTAAGTGCCAAGGAAACATGTCCAGACTTCAAACATGAGTCACATTCATGAGCTCCATGATGCAAGTGAAGCCATCAGCTGATAAAAATCCATCTACATAAACAGCATATCAAACACTGATGTAACAACGCACCCCTGCCGTCTGTTTCTGTGCTTTAAGGGGTGACGCACAGCTCTGACTACCACATGTGGCAGCGTAATGAGTTCGCCAGCAACGGTGTGAGGGATTTCACAGAGAGAGGAGAAGCTTGGACACTGATGGAGGAAGTTGAGGCGGACGGGGAACGCATCCAGAGTGTGTCCGGGATCTTCTCCGCTCCTGCCCTTGTGGGAGGCACTGGCCAGATGAACACCGAGTTTGAGGTCGTTGCCAGGCACTCCTTCGTAAGTCACCTGTTTTTGCTAGTAATTTCAGTCGGGTCATCAAGTACAGCGGATTATTCGATAGCTGCTGTGAAACATGTGTTTTGGTTGTTACACAGCTCAGGTGTGTTAACCACACAAGTGCTTTTTCAGCAGTGTACAAACCTAAATCCACATCAGTTAATAAGGCACGGATATAAAATATACTGCAATTGCATTTAGATAATGTCAATTTGTTTGAACAACACTAAAGCTTTTACTTTACAGAATTCTACTCAGTATATAGACTCAAATTCAAAGTTCCTTGAGTCACACTCAAGCCAGCAATCGGGAGGTTTAAACAATAATATTCACAAGTTTTGAACCACAGCGGAGTCGATGAAGTAACTGAACCAAAATAAAGCAAAATTACTGAAACAGAAATATTTTATAGTCATTACAGCAGTGAAATTTTGTCCTCTAGCTCCAGACACCAAAACAGCAGTGACATTAAGGAAACAAAATGGCATTTTGGGTGTAAAATAATGAAAATGAAATGATTCTCAATGCCCTATCATCTCCAACAACACATCTTGTGACTTAAACTCTTCTCTCTCACAAAAAATAACTTCTTCATACAGACTTGAACTCATGAACCAATAGCCACCCTACATATAGAGGTGAAAATGAATGAACTACAGTTTAAAAATGGAGCATTCTGTTTCTTTGGTGCTTCCGATTGATGTAGCTTCACTGTTGTAGGCAATTGTTAGCTAGCCACTGGCAATAGCCGCTAATAAAACACATTAGTGGATCTAATCTTCTGGTTAATTTGGACAATAAACGGCCGATCCAGGTGTGTGACTCCTGTAACACTCATTTGTGTCTCCAAATTATGTAAAGCCTCTGATTGACGAGTCTCTGGACGGGTCATAAATTTGGGGACACATCTGACCAAACACTTGAAGAGACAGCTTGTAGACTTGGACAGGAAGCCAGACAGGGACAGGAGTAGAGGCGGAAACAGGCATTTGGACGGAGGTGAGATAAATGGAGAGATGCCATCTGGATGCAGAGGAGCAGCGCTTCAACCATAAATCTACAACTTCTGCTCTCGTCTTTATTTACACCTCAGTTCTGAACCTCTTTTGTTCTCTTTCGCAGTTGTCCTTTCTGGTTCGACTCGTCCCGAGCCCGGACTGGTTTGTGGGCGTGGACAGCGTCAACCTGTGTGATGGTGATGAATGGAAAGACAGTTTGACACTGGAGCTTTTTCCCTACGACGCTGGAACTGACAGCGGCTTCACTTTCTCCTCTCCTAACTTTGCAACAATCCCACAGGACAAAATCACTCAGGTGGGTGAGACGCACTCTCGCCTCATTTCATCCTGCATCCAGCCCCATAAGCAGGAATGAATGCACCTGTTCTAGCTATTCCACAGAGTTTAAAGTTGACTCTTCTGTTATTCTGCGAACAGATCACATCGTCCTTCCCGAGCCATCCTGCCAACTCCTTCTATTACCCGCGTCTGAAGCACCTCCCGGCCATCGCCAAAGTCACACTGACCAAGATAAAGAAGACCAATCAGATTTTCAGCCTTCCCATGGAGGTGACTCAGTCCAACCTGCTGCCCACAGGAAATGAAATCGAAGACAAGCTGATAAGTAAGTCCAGTTATCAGCTGTAGCACAGCACGGCCATGGAAGTGTATTTCCTCTCCTCCTGTCTTGTTGACGTTTAAAGAAAACAATAAACTTCAAACGGTTGTGATACCATCAAGAGGGTATTCATTTATATCACAATCAACTTCCTTGAAAACACAGGTCTAGAAAGTAAACTCAGCATTACAGAGAGACAATTTATCACAATAGTTACACACCCCTTTCAAATGTAGGCGCTTGGTGTTGCCCTAAGGAAAGGTCCCAATTTAACAAAGACATGGACAGCTAAATGGGCAGTTAATTTAAATGAAACCATTTGATGGCAGACTACTGCTATTTGGTCTCATATCTTGTGGGACTGCTACATGGGATGGTGACTCTCATCGGAAACCAAGATGTCACCAGTCCACTGAATGGTCATTGAACTGAATCCACTGAGGTTTCATTGAATTAGTTGTTGTCAGACAGTGCCATCTGAAAACGGACACTGTTTCATGAAACCTCATCGACCCATCACTAGCGCACATTAGTGTCACATAATCACATGTGCCATATATTTGGGTTATATGTAATATGAAAATGTCCATTTGACAGACTGAAATGTATCACTCTTGTACCACATTCACCATATTTTTAAGCCGATGATTTGGAAATATATCAGTAGCGTTTGACAAGAAAGGGAAATCTGTATAAGACGATGCATTGCGAACTGTAAAGTCTCCACAGAAGCATTTTCTACCAAACCAAATTGTGTGCAGACATGCACACTTTTAACAAGGTAGTGCTGGATTCCATTAACGCTAATTCGCACGTTTATTATTCCTGCGTGTGCAGTATGGGCGGGTTTGGTTAAAAAAAGTTGAAGAGGAGATGCATGTGGAACAGTTGAGTGTGCAGCCGCGACACCATGACTGTGCTTCACTGATCAATGCTCAGGGCGCTGACAAGACAGTAACTACATGGGGCTGGTGAGTTTGTTAATCATTTTACCAAATCATAACTTGACATGACACCCATGGGAAAAGTAAGCGATGATACTGTGTCACACCAGGCTGACATCTCAGTCATTGGTTTCAGTGGTCAGTCGTCCAACTTTTACACAGCATCGGAGACTACACTCCGTTCCCCTGACTACACAGCAACAAACAACAGAACCAGGCCAAGATTCTATTGGGGTTTCCTTCCAACTCCCAAGGCTCCACTCTGGGCCTCCTGCTGTTTATTTTTCTCTTCCTTGATCCTTCCATCTTCAGTTCACCTTCAACGAAGTCCTGGAAAGGCAATTCACATCCACAGGTTGACAAAACCTGCTGCTAGAATGTTTTTAGAAATAAGTCAAAACCAATAAAAACAGAATTGTAACTTGTAGAAAATCCATCACCACCGCAACTTAGTGGTCACACAAGATGTCGGAAGATGTCCAAATCACCCTCGATAAAAACAAGACTGGGAAGCCTTCCACCCGAACATTCATCAATGCAGCTCACAAACTTCCATTAATCATCCTGCTTTTCCACTCGTGAGTGACGACAAGGCCTGTGATGGATATTACAAGATTGGCTGAGGTTGCCGGCCTTGTAGGTGAAATGAAGACAGAACGGAAAATAAATTGTGTCAAATAATTTTCCCCTAACATCATCCAGAGACTGACCAAGCGAGGAAGTGAAACCATACTGTTGAAAACCCATTTCAAAACATAGCAAACATAAATGCAGCCATGACTTTTTATCTCTATTTGCCATCATGCTGTGGTAAATCCCTTTGGAGTAACACAATAACATTTCACATAACTCAAAATACCTGACTACTACGGCACTCATTAACTCAGTCAAAACACTAACTGTTAAATATCAATGACAATATATTTGAGAAACAACAGTCGTCTTCTTCGCCTCTATTGCAACTTCTCCACTTCATCCTATCCTGTGCATCCTCCCTGCTCACACCTTCATGTCCTCCTTCATTGCAACCTCATCGGTTGCCTTCTTCTTCTCTCCAGAGCTTCCACGTCTAACATTGCTGGACCGACATGGGCTTTCCTCTCCATGTGTCTAAACTCCTCTCTATGTTTGGTCTAGCTGATATACTTGTTTCTATTCTCGTCCTTTCCAGACACTACCAGTGAAAACTTAAGCATCTTCAATTCTAACTTTGCCTCTTTGTGTCTCAGACTCTCTCTAACCCAAACATCATCAGAGGCCAGATCACCAGACCATTAACAGCATGAAATACAGACATTTATATCAACCACCGATTTAAAACAAAGCGTTTTAGATCTCTGATTGTCAGATGGTGTAAAGTCCTTCGAATGTGTCCCACATGTAGAAACATGTACCCAATGAAGGACAAATGGCCATGAAGATCTATGAGCGGCTAATGCCAAATCCTTCCCTCTGTTGCAGACACGCCGCTGGACTGCGAGGTGTCAGTGTGGTCACCGTGGGGTTTGTGCAAAGGCAAGTGTGGCGACTCAGGCGTGCAGCATCGCACGCGCTACATCCTGCTGCACCCGGCCAACAACGGCGCCGCCTGCCCCGTGTTGGAACAGGAGCGAAAGTGCTTCCCTGACAACTGTTTATGACTAAGCCTGGAAAAGGGGGGTAAGAAGGAAGGGAAGGAGAGGAAAGATAAGAAAGAGAGGAAGAACCGGAAAGGACGGAAGCGACGAAGACGGAGGAACAACAGTAAAAGAGCAGCAGAGTATTCACCCGAAGCTTGAAGTTCTCACTGGTGGTGCTTTTCTATACAATGAGACTTGATCTAACAAATCCAACTGAAGGATCAGTGCGCTGTCGAGGCCAGTAGACTCCAGTTTAGTTGCCAGGGGAGTTTGAGGAAGAGTATTTCCATGGTGATGAAGCAAAACCTGGCACATATAGGTCAATTCATGAAGTGTCACAACAAAAACAAAGCCACAATCGAAGCATCATGTTTACAGAGACATTGTGGTTGCTTCCCTGGAGTCGAGGAACATATTTATTGACAGGATTCTAACCTGTGATGTACAGTATAGCGAACAGACCTGTATTAGTTTGTATTATTTTATGCTACTGAGATATTTTTTTGTTGTTAAAAATAATAATAATAAAGATCATGTGTGTATGGAGTGTGTGGAGTATTGTCATGGTGTGATTCATTTTGCAAACCCCGGCCTAACAAAAGACTCTTTCTTTAGACAGTAGAATACTTGAGCTACACTGTGTGCTGGCCTGGCTACAGCTGGACTCTCACAGCAGGGTAAAATTGAGTGTAGACAGAACCCCTTCTAAATCAATGACACAAGTTCAAGCCCTTATATTGGCTTGGATCTGCCCTGATGAGGTGTTGCTCATAAAACGGACAGCAAGTTCGCCCAGCGCCGACACTCCAAGTGCTCATGCTGCGACATCCAAGTCAGCCAACTCAGCAGTGTTAAAGGAGTGATTTAAACACAGCCCTGCAAACAGACAACACATTGACTAGCAATACGAACCATCTGGTGCATGTGTTGGGCAAGCCTCCAGTTTGAATGACGAAGAAGGAAAAAGAGGTTTTCCACTAGCTTCCGTGAAAGAGTCCAGATCAAACAGTCATAAATGCAATAACCAAGAATTAGCAGGTGCTAAGTTCCTGAAAAGCTTTCTCTTGTCAAGTGGTAAGAGGACGGATGCATCGAAGTAAATGGTCCTGCTCCTCATACAAGTACCAGTACGTTAAAAGGGGAAGTGAGGCAATGCAGGACAGAAAGTCGTCCTCGATGGATGATGAAAAATCATCATCAGTCATGCAAAGAACAAACCATTTTTGGGTGGCGGGTGATGCGTAATATAAAGGACTTCCTGCTTTCTAAGCTGCTACTGTTAGCTGGAGTACAGACGGCCAGATTACTGTTGTCATAGCCAATATCACCTAATCACACTGGCCAGTAGACTAGTGCGCCCCCTAGTTGGTGCAGCAGGCTGTAGTCACTCCATTCTACGGGCCAGTATGCTCCTAATGTGGCTTTAAGTTGAGCTACATCTGACATGTAGATGTTTTCTATGGCAATCACAACTCAGAGTCAAGTCTTAAGTCTTAGGTCACGAGTCCAAGTCAAGTCTCAAGTCTTTGGTCACAAGCCCGATTCAAGTCTCAAGTCTTCGGTCACAAGTCAGTCAAGTCTCAGGTCTTTGGTCACAAGTCAGAGTCAAGTCTCAAGTCATTGGTCACAAGACCAAGTCAAGTCTCAAGTCATTGGTCACAAGTCAGAGTCAAGTCTCAAATTGAATTTGTACTCCTCAATATACTGGATCAGTTTCAGAAAATCCAATGAGCATCTATTCTGTTGGGCTTCGTGTTTAAAAGTGGGCATCATCACAGTTAACCAAACAAACATTGAATGAATTATCGGATTGTAAACGGTTGATTTTCATTATTGATTACTGTCCAGACAAAGACAACACTTGCGCATCCAAAAAAAGGTGACTCCTGTCGACAGGTCTTCATAACTGATTCACACTTGGAGACCTGCCTTACTGTCCATGACGACCGCCTCCGTGTCAAGTGATATCAGAGCCCAGTTCTTGGAACTTTCAAAGTGGGATGATCCAAGTTCAGGATGTGTTCTCCCACCTCAGACGTAAGAACTGCTCCAACTCCAGCAATGAGAATCTCATCTGTCCAAATTGAACCCTAACAATTGTCTTGAGATGTCGAGGATGTATGAGGCAGACGCGAACGTGCCGTTGTTTGCAATAAATATCCAAACCACAAGGTGGATCGTGCTTATAAAGCTGTGAATCCAAAGGCTTACTGTGGATTTAAATCAAATGAATGGATCTTTTGCAAGCTCTCCTTTTTCCTTTCATGGCGCCGAATTAGAACAGACTTACAGCAGGTAAACAGAGCCAAACTAAATCAGGGAGAAAACATTTACATTTTCTAGGCATCTACATTATATACTGAGACTGTTGTGGCGAACTACCAAACCAGGAGACAGAAGAAATTAGTGAGGAGAAACGTAATATAAAAAAAAAAAATTAAAAGCAATATCAAAAAGTGTGACAAGACATGGATAACATGTAGCGATGGGTAGATGACACAGTGTCAAAAGGTTGGGATGGTTTCACGAAACAGTGTCCTGATTTTCAGAGGCCACCAGATGGCGCTGCCTGCTGTAAAATGTATGGAACCTCAGTGAAACCATCCTTTAAACCAGGTGAGCCATGTAGAGGCTGCAGAAAATTAGGACACTGTTTCATCCTCCCTGCGATACTGTTCCATGAAGCTTCATCTAGTAATATGTTTATATAAAAATTAATTTCATAAACATTTAATTTTAAGATTATCATTATGATTAAATAATTATGTGAAAATTGATGCAATTCAGATGTGAATTGAAAGTGATTTAAAAAAATCTCAATTTATCAAAGAAGCTTTTACTTGTTGAACTAATACAATGCAACTGACACATGACATTGTAGAGAAAATATAACTGCAAGTTACATTTACAATAGAAACAGTTCTGAAAAACCGCTTCAAGTCATCTGCTAGAAAGAGTTTCATAGTTTAAGTGTGAGTTCAAGAGGGCCACATGTGTAAAGGGATGCCAGTGGCCCCCAGGCTGATCTTCGCCCATGTCTGAAGGGTCATCGAGGCCAAGTGGAAGTGCACCCTGGCAAACTCCTCTGGGGGGCGCAGTTATCTAACAATCTGACAGGAAAAACAGTCCAATAACAAAGTGACAGCCTCGGTGTGTAATGTGTTTTAAACAAAAGAGTGAGCTGAACAGCATTTTGGCAGTAATGATAGTGAATTGAAACTATTGATTTAGCATTCAGATTTCTCTGGAAAAGCCTGGGCGTAGGGGGATGATGAGGGGATCAGATTTTCAGAAAGCTTAGCGTTAGGGGGATGACAGTTTTAGCAGATGCTAAATATGAGAAGGTTTCGCTGGCTGAATGGGTGTGGGTGTTGACCTCATCCTAGGTAAATATATGTCAGTCATGAGGTGAACTTTTCCATCAGAGTCTTGAAAGGTTTTTCCCTCTGGTTTGTATCAGTGAGTCTCTCTATTGGCTCCCGAATAACCACTCACCGGAGTGTCTCGTCACACAAAGCAGCACCTGTGAGCTTCTCACACTCCACTGTGAAACCACGCAGCAGGTCTTCACACACACACGCGGTAGAATGTCCTCATCATTGTAACATTTGAGGAGCAAACTGGCCAACAATAACAACTCGACGCAATGGGGCTGCGAGGTACAGGACTTGTGCTGCAGTGTTACCTGGTGCTGGCTGCGGCCATGTACTTTGATCTTGGAGAGCAGGAGGAAAAATGCATCATAGAGGAGGTTCCTGATGACATGCTGGTGACGGGTGAGTTCTGTCGAAGACATGTTTCAAGCTTAAACGGTCAGCAACCCAAACCTCTGACACTAGTTCATCATCAGGATATTTCCTACTGGAGCCCTGGGACTTGAAGACGTTCAGAGACACCCCGCATCTTGGGGTCACTGTGACAGTGCGTGACCCAAATCATGAGGTGCTTTAGTTTTGTCTACTCTTCTGATCGTCATCCCACCTGAACTCAGGTTTATGTGTGCTATAAAAGTGGCTTCATTTGTGATCAACTTGAGTCAGTTTTGTCAGCACCTCTCTAGTTCATTTTGGTGCGTGTGAGAGGAGTAACCTTGAAACACAGGTGACTTAAGCACGCCATCTGCTGGGTTATACCAGGAATAACTAAGAAAGACCAGGACATATCCAGAGTCAGAGTAATTTACATACTTTTACATACATTTCACATGAAATGTTTACTAAAGTTCAGCAACAGTGATAAGTGTATATTTACTCTTTTTTGCTGGTATCTCGGAGTAACATTTCTAATTTTCACTGGGGTAAACAGTTGAACAATGGCATACGTCACTTCCTCATTTGTCATGTCTGAAATGTTAAATAAATAAATAAAGTGGCCCCATAAATCAGAATCTTATGACTGAAAGCAACAAGCACGTGTTTAAGATGACAACTAAGAAAATCTCTCCACAGGTGGTCATGTCTAAGCGTTATGGAAAATTCAGTAAATTCACCTTCACCACTCACATGTCCGGACAGCACTACCTCTGCTTCCAAACCAACTCCACGAGGTTCTCTGTGTTCGCTGGAGAACGGCTGGTGAGCTGTTGTTGACACACACAAATGGATTGAAAATCGCAATAGTTTGCATCCAATAATACACATCCCTCTCAACCTATGGAAATATATGTACTGCAGTATCAAAATGCACCACTGTAGTCGAGTGTTTTTGCAGAAGCTGCACCTGGACGTCCAGATGGGGCAGCACTCCATTGACCGCAGTCCTGACCGAACCAAAGACAACTTGAAGGTACTGGAAGCCAGCCTAAGTCACCTGACCGACCAGATGTTGTACATCACGAGGCAGCAGGACTATCAGAGGGTACAAAGTCAACATTGAAATGCAACACAATTGGGCCGAAAGTGTCAAATCCTAAGAAGAAAAGTTCTCTCTTACTCAGGAGCGGGAGGAGTCATTCCGTCAGATGAGTGAAGACACCAACAGTTCCGTGCTGTGGTGGGCCGTGGTTCAGACCTCCATCCTGCTGTCTGTCGGCTTCTGGCAGATGAAACGACTCCGAGACTTCTTCATCTCCAAAAAGCTGGTCTGATAATGGAGCATCTGCTATTTGAATTACATGTTACAACTTCACTGATATGAAAACACGGCTCTATAATAAACAGTTCCCAAATGCTGCTCTTTGTTAATGTATAAAACAAGTCATGAGTTTAAATGTACTGCATCTTGTGTCTTGTCAGCATTCAACACACAAGCAAACTAAAAGACAACTTAAGAGTTAGTTAATATTTTAATAAACACAATTACATTAGTAAAGTAAAAACAAAAAAAAGCATTTATTGCCTTTGGCATGTTTATTTTTTTTTTCCATTCAGAGAATTTCAGGATAAGCTGCACTAAAACACAACTTGAAGATCTTATTTCGTTGAGTTGACGAACTGAACTTTTTTTCTTTTTCCAACACCTTCAATTGGTATTTTCCCAGGGATATAAATGAATACAACATCTGATATATTTCTTTCTTTTCCTTTTGTCTTTTTAATAATAACCAGAAAATTGATATTATGAAAAAAGGTATAAAAATATTAACACGGAACAATATTTCAAGCAAGAACTTGGTACAGGAGTTCATCCACGCCCTCACTCAAAGGGACACTCGGAAGGAAAATATAGCAAAAATGAATCAATAAATAAAATGAAATAAGATCAAATTAATCCTTGTGTAATGTTCATGTTGTTGTTACTCAGCCAGTGTTTGTGGGTCTGATGGACCCGGCGCATTTTGTGGCTTTTAATGCTTCACAATCAAACACTTTATGTTAAAATACTAAACAGATGTTTACCTTATCCCAATTACAAGCAGTATAAACAATATATATTGTAAATATTTGCCCTTTACCTTTGTTAGGTCAAATTTATAAGTTATTATTAAAAACGTAACAAAGAAAATCAATTAAAATCAAGATATGAGTGGAAACAAATTTACAAGTGAAGCAAGGTTTTTCAAAACTATTCACTTTTATTTCTTTGAACTTGAAATTTTAACCATTTCACAACACAAGCTGAACACATGAACAAAATAAACATATCAGTCAAGACAACACATCAGCCCCATTGAACACATGGCCTTTAGCCACGAGCCCATACAACACATGAGGGGCAGAGCTTTACTCTGTGTGTGTTGCAGATATAATTTTTGCACTTGATGCATGTATATTGTGTTTTCCTGTCCATCTTGGGTCCGCACACTTTGCACCGCTTCTTCTTATTGCTGGGGTTCACAACCTAGAATAATGAAAAGATCAGGAATTTTACTAACATCTCTCTCTCTCACACACACACACGAGCGCATGAGCACATGAGTGCACAAGACATCAGTGCCAGACACGTACTGCAACAGCATCATACACTTACTTCAGGCTCCGCAGATTGTGGTTCTGTAGGTTGGGTGGACAGGACACCAGCATTCTCCTCCTGAATCCTCCTCACCATGGCTGCAGAGACTGGGGTTCTGGGGATATGTTTTCTTCTTTCGATTTCTGGTCTCACCAATGCCTTTCCCAGATCCTCAAGAAAGAGCCGTCTTTTCTGGAGCTTCACTCAGATCCACCCTGGGTTCAGGCATTTTTTTTTTGGAACTGGCTGATACTTAATCCCATCATCTTCTTCAGAGTCACTGTCAGACTCTGAATTTTAAGAAATGTGATCCTCAACTTCTGAAACCTCTTCTTCTGAATCCTCTCAGTCTACATCATTATCAGAAACTTCTCTCTCTTCCAAAATCAATTCCAGGGCCCTCTGCTCAGCGTACCTTTTGGCCATATTGACTGGTTATGATAAGAAACCGCACTGGCAAAGCTATAATATATATATAGAATTATAGTGTCTCGCACATTTGACCCTTGATGTCCTGTGTACCTACATTCTGTCCTCCTCCTGTCTAGCCATGCTCAGTGAGTGTGTATGGTACACAGAACATCAATTTCCACACTTCTATATATACATCTTATATGTAATAGAAATGTGTAGGAGGGGTGTACGGTGCGTGATTATTAAATATGTATTGTGATATATGTTCCTCACAGAAAATGAGCCAAAGCCAGTGAGTTTCAGTTTGAAAAATTATTTCATTGTATCATTTTTCTTTTAATAAAGAATGAAAACAGGTCCTACAGACCCGAACACAACACAAGGGTTAAATTACACACAGTAAAAAAGAGAGAGTTTGCTGCTTCTGTGAACGGGGGAAGGAGTAGAGCTTGAAGAAGCCCTATATCTACCTCCTTAAAAGTGTGCAAATAAACAACGCTTCCAATGGTACGAGTCTCACATCCGGCACTGGGAAATTATAAACATTATCTTTCTGTATCGGGGAAAAAAAATGTGGTCACCGCAATGCTCGCTGTTTTAGTGAGCTAATTCTAAGTGAATAAAAGTGATGCGCCACCGCACACCCTTCTAGGAAGATGCACTGGAAGATAAAGTAGCTGCCACTGTGTCACGTACCTGCTCGAGTCTGTCTCCGCGGAGACACCGGTGTTGGACCGCGGCTTCACGTCGACGCGACTCAGCTCCGCGCCACCATTAGCCGTTAGCGCTAATGTAGTCGGGGCGTCACTTTTCGCTACAGTTTGCTGATAAAAGTGTGGCGGCGACTCAGAGACACGGCCTTTATTCCCAGGTAGGTGTTCGTGTGAGTTCCAGGTGCAACTTTGTTCAGTTACACACACCTACTAAGTGCTAATGATGTTAGCTAACCATATCAGAGCATCAGTTTTTGCACTGACAACTTCAGAGCTCACGCAACGGAAAACGAAGTCTATCTATCTTAGCTGCTTTAAGGCCCTTCATGATGCGCGTCATTCGCTTATTTTCAGTTAATAAAAAGCGACTATAACCTGCTATTTTGATCGCAGTTGCTGCAATGGCCCACTGGATCTGCTGCAATTCCTGCTTCGTGTTCCCATCCAACGAACGAAGACTCGCTATCACCAGCTGTGGACATGTCGTCTGCAATGCTTGTCATCAGAGAAGTAAGAAATCCCATTTTGTTTTGTTTTTTTTTTAAATAAAAAGACATACGAGTAAAAGAAACGTATTAATGTATCAGATCAAAAGTAGGCACAAGAACGTGTTCCAAAGACGTGTATAGGTTGCTGTATTTGGATATGTAACTTTTTATAATGAATAATATGAACAAATGTGAAATCAAAAAGAAGTCTGGTTTTATTGTTATAAGGATTGGACTTTAGTTGTGTGTGCAGATTAAATGCTTAAGAGAAAAGTACATTTTCATGACCATTTGGAAACGAGAAGAACACTCGATCTCGTCTCGATCAGGGGCCACGTTATATACTGTCACCCCTGTTAGGGCTTCTTGTTTTTATTTATTTATTTTTATTAACACACGTTTTATGTCTGTTCTGAATGTAACTTAAAGGATGCTGTTGTCAACATCAGAGTGGCCAAAAATTATTTCCTCATGCAAATGTTTGTTCACTCCAACTAGCCAAAACAACAGATACTGTCAAGAACATCAACAACATGCAGAACATCGTAGACATTATTGACCACTCTTGTGTTGATTGAATCTTCAGTCCTGCATTCTTTATGTTGTGTTTAGAAGAAATGCAAAATGTGCCTAATGTACCATTAATTGCAAGATAACTATTTTTTTTCTGTAAGACCTTTTGAAATGTGGATATCTTGGTAACAGAACCATGGGTGAAACATAACTAAATGTTAGTAACTTCTTTATTGCAAGGTATTTTTTCAAAATATTTTATGTGTTGACAAGAAAGACTGTTAAAATGAGCCTTGCTCAAATAAAAGAGTCTGTTAATTCAGCTTTTTGACACAACCATGAACAGCTTTAAAACGGGGGCAAAATACAAAAACAGCCACGAAGTTGTGTTTTTGTATTTGCTATTGTAAATATGCTTTTCACTTCAGGTAAACCAGGCGAGTGTTTAATATGCAACACAAGTTGTCAAATTTCTCCTCTCTCTAATAAAGTAAGTGGACAATATTCCCCTTCTTTCCGTGTCCACTGAAATGATGCATGTTAGACGAGCACTTATTCTGTATTCTTTTGTTTTAGAGCTGCGCAGAGGTGAAGGCCTTGTTTACAGATGTTGGTCTTACTGCGAAAAAATATGTCACAGAAATCAATAAGGTTTGTTCTTCTGTTTCCCAGCTGCCGCACAAGAAAAGTCTTTGTCTTGACAAAACTGTCATCTCGCGTGGCAAAAATGAGCCAGCAGTACTATTCAGACAATTATTTCATCTGATACTGTGATATGCACCTTACCTTTTGGATAGTCCAACTTCTGCATCTTTGGTATGTAAGTCATAACAACAACATGGCCTTTCCCCAGGTTCTCATGTTTCAGGCACGGCATCACAAAAGACTGCTGACACATTACAAGCAAAAAGTAAGACGATTTACTTTGATATTTTTTTAACTCAGTGGATCTGCTGCTTCACAGTTTGATGTATATTTATATTTATTCACTTTTTTGTGTCAGAGTGAGAAACTGGAGCAGGAGATGCAGCAGATGACCAAGTATGTCCACCTAGGTCTTTTTAAATAGCATAAACAAATCATGTGTTTTAACGATTATATTTTTCATTGTAGGAAAATGAACGAGCAGAGCTCCTACATCTCAAAGCTTGAATACTCTCTTCAGCATCAGAGGTAAATGTCCGGAGCGCATGTTGTTCTAGCCTTTTAACACTAGGTGTCGCTGTTATATTACTTAAAAAGGTCAGCTTCACGTTCTGACAAGACAGTGTTTGTAATTAAATGTGATGAATTTTATGATTTGTTGTGAAAAATGACTCATGTTTTGTTTCTTCTGTTTAGTGCCAAGACGTCTTCGATGCCACCCATGAACTTCAGTGGACGCACGCCACGTAATTCTGGTAAATGATGGTCTTCTCCTCATGACATTAGCACAGTTAAAGATTGTCTTGAGATTTGATAAGTTCATGCAAAAACTTGATGAACTGCGACCATATATATATATATATATATATATATATATATATATATATATATATATATTTGCGAGTTCCATCAACTATGATCTGGTCTGGCATTGTGTCCAGACACCACATGAACTTTCCCATGACTCATCAATATTGTTTCCTACAATCAAATTCAGTATTTGCTGTATTATTTTTCTTTTTAGTCCTTCAACCCCTTTCCAGACATCCATCGACTCATAACATGTAAGTCTTCTCTCGTTCATGCTTGCATTACGTCATGGTTGTCTTGCACTCTTGCCCTGCCTCTTGCTTCATATTCCCATCCCAGTACAGGAGGTCCGTCACTGAGCAAACACATACATCCAGGGTTCATCCCCACAGTCTTATGTCAGCCACTGTGCAGCGTTGCCCTGCCCTGCGGCCGTCTCTGCACCCACACCTGAATAAGCCGAGCTTTGCTTGGGTTTAGTCATCAATCCCTATTGGGTTTCTCACACAGTTTACTCTGGACTCATTGGCTGGCCTGGTTTAATTGAGCAAATGTTGTTTTATCTTCAAGTCATTAGGTTTGTCCCTTGAGAGAAAGAGTTATTAAGGTTTGGAAAAAGATTCCTTGAGGTCAATTGGTATTTCATTTAAGCAGCGCTTGTCATAGGTTGAGAAGTCGGGGATTTTTCTTAAATTAAAGGTGTCTATTCTGTCTTGCAGAATGGAGATTGTGGATGGCAGCAGCATGTTCAGGAAAGCAAGTCCACTCATTCAAGTTGGTTGGAACACAACAGTAGATCACAAAAAATAGTCTGCTTTAATTTTATTCAACAATAATTTTATGTGAAATTCAAGCTGCATACTTTTGCTTCAAATGAACTCCTTCATGGGGTGGAGGGTCATGGCTTGTTTTTGCTGTTAAAAACAAGCTAAAACATGTGTTTATCAAGCGCTGCCATGAGCATCGATCTTTCACTGCAAACACTGATTCTTCTTTTGGGTGCAACTGTGTGTCCTCCAGCCCATCACCTCCTCCAGACTCTCATTAATCAGTTCTCCGCTGCTGGCACAGATGGGTGCGCCACACAAGGCTTCAGCAGGTTTGTCAGCTTCACTGGTCCTTGCTCCCCTCTTTACCCTGGAAGTTAAAAGAAACAGATGTCTACTTTCGCTATCACTGCTAAGAACTATAAAAACTGTTATTATTTTATCATGCTATATATTGATATCTGTAAGTGAACATTCACATTCTAGTAGGGAATTTAGACATGTTCCGCCCCACACATGTGAGGCTCCTTTTCCCCTGTCATTGATTCGCACTGCTGCTCAGTGACGTCCAGGTAAGCATGAGGTAAACATCACTGTGGTTTTAATCACTGTACTATTATGTTTCCTTTCCAGAGGATTATCTAGATTAAACAATGAAATTACAGCAGGCCTGTTCGCCTGATGTTGAGGATTAACTGAGGATTTGTTCTTTATGTTCAGCCGCTCATCCTCACAGGCCGCTCAGTCAGAACAGCTTGGCTAACACGACACGCTCTGCAACAGTCAGGTGACTTGAGTCACATAATATTCAATCATGTTTTCAAAAAAATCCATCTTTTTAAAGTAATGTTTTCCCATTGTTTCTTCCACTAGTTGTCACGGAACACCCGTGACTCCAGGTCTGTGTCTTGATTCGTTTGGCCGGATGTCGGGGTGGGAGTCCCCCATCTTCAATCCCTCCACCCCCCACAGACGCTCCCCCATGTCCTCCCACTTGCGTCCTCCAACAAACGTGCAAACTGCACAGGGCCGTGGCGTTTGGTTCTGTGAGTAGCAAGCCGCTTGATCCCGACTGGTCTATCACTCTTGTTGTCTCTCAGTTTGCAAGTTTGAACCCTCTTTGTGAATTCCAAATAAGGAGAAACACAAAAATGAATGAATAAAAATGACCCCACTGGTTGTGTTTTGCAATGAAATCATCTTCTCATTTTTAATCCAGGAAATTAAGACTCACATAACCTGATAGTTAAAAGTGATGGGCCAAGAAAACGTCTCGAACAAACACGCTGAACACCTCTTGTGTCGTGAAGATGTTTTGAAAGTGAAATTTCCCCACAAATCCAGTTCACACTGCGAGCTCTCGCCAGCGGATACATCTGACAGCAGTTTAACTCCAAGCACAATGCACTCATCCACCACCTGCTCAGTTTTTGGAAGATAAAGTGGGTTTACTGTAACAATAAATGACATTTCAGGTGATCTGACAGCATAAGCCACCATAGTTAACGTAATCGCCCCGAGAAAACTTGGGGCGCCCGATTCTCTCCGTATGCTACAGAGCAGATGCAAGTGGAGGCAGAGTAGAGTGTAACTAAAGTACATAGAAAGATGATATCACCGGAGCTGAAGTGATGAAGCGGGCGGCAAGGACAGGCCGATGTGTTCAGGCACGCTCCTCCTCTGTTTGTGGATCGGAGTTTTTCCCTCTATTGTCCCTGGTTGTCAGGGTGGTGAATGGTGTCTATTGAAGGCGGCTCAGGTGTGACTGCATGTGTGTTCCACCGCTGTGCACGCAACCTTCAGCTACCTACTGAGACAACGGAGTGAAATGGCTTTTTCTAAGAGGCCACTCGAGCGGGGGGAACTTGACAAAAACAGTGTTGCGGGATGGTGATCAGCGATTAAATGATGGGAGGGGTTCTTGATCTGTAAGACAGACAAGTAGGTGTATGACAGGATCCACAACAGGAGCGGGACTTTTGGAAATCTGTGTTACAAATAGTGTTTTACATTCAAAAATGTTTTTTGTCTTGAGACCCTGTCCTTTTTCTGGGGTGTGCTTTGAATAGGGCTGCGCTATCTGGCACAAGAAGAACCCAATAGATTTGGAAAATGTTATCCTCGTGGGGAGAGTTGTTTTTTTTGGGGAAAAAAAAGAAAAGAAAGAACCACATAAAACCACCGACAAAGAACAACCTAAAAAACAAACAAAAAAACAACACTCACATACTTTAAATACGTTTGAAAAAAAGAGAATCCTGCAAGTTGCTTTTATTTTACTACGTGGAAAAGTTTGATGACCTTTGCAACTAGAGACTTATTGGAGACTTTTACGAACCAACCACTCACACACATACATTTTGGAGTCACTAACTAATATTTGCTTTTGAACTGTGGGAGGAAACCGGAGTGATCACTAGCAAGCCAAAGCCATGGACCAGAGGCCGAGGCACCTTCTCCTCGTGAGGCTGCTGCATGAACCTCTACACCACGTCATCTGCAACCATGACACACACAGGTGTTTATTTCAATAGTCCTTTGTTGACTTCAAACATGTGCGGAGCATAAATACATCTGCAGTTTTATTTGCAGAGCTAAAACAGGGGCGGTCAAGGGGTCAAACGTGGCCCAGGAGCCCTCTGTTATTTACGTGTGAGTGGGTTCTGTATTGTAGAAGAGCCCGATCCTCTCCGGTGTTCCAGAGGGATCTTAAATAGTTTCCTGTTCTTTAAGTTCCTCTTAAGAGAGGAACGTCTCCGGAGGCAAACTACGCGACACACTGACGACTAAATCTCTGTAACGTCTCGCTCAGGCTCACTCACGCAGCGATTGATTTATCAGGCACTATAATTACAACAACAGTCTTGACACTCTTCTGATATTGCTTACAGTAAGTCACATGGGTGTTTGGACTGGAGTCAAACAGCGTCTTCGCTCGTCCAAACATTCACCTCTGCGTGGCCCGGGGCTGTACAAATGAGTCCTGCCACTTCAGAGAGGGAAGGAAAACTGTTCTGATGTCAGGGGTGATTATTCACGAGTGTTCCTGCAACCCCCCCCCTCCCTCCACCACAGTATTAGCCGGAGAGAGATGCTTCCCACTTAATCTGATCCAGATTCCACACTTTGTCACTCAGAATTTCGGTGTTGTACTTTCGGAGGTGTAAGCGTAATCCCCTTTGGGCAAGACATGACATGAACTAAATGATTTCACACCACAGCTATTTGTCTCATCGAGCGTTCCTGCGTTGGTCCGCGGCGGATAATCTCCGATGTCCATCATCGGAACGGGTCGGAACGCAGATGTGGCGAGTTATGTTTGAGTCTGTTTTTAAACACATTTGTTTTTCAGTCATTCATTTATAATTGATAATAGCTAAAGAAAAAGTTATAGGTCATGGGATGGTCCAAACAATCCGAAGTCTAGACTTACTTACTGAACCCAGCGGTACCCACAGTACTGCATTGGCAACTATGAACCATGTATAGCGTGATGTCATCAACAAACAACTTCTGTTTCAGGCGGGATTCGTTGCAGAAAAATGCTTTTAAAAAGGAATTTTAAAAGCCTTTAAAGAATGATAAGGGAAATAAAATGTGTTGACCGCGTGTGTTTCTAGGTCTGCTATAGGGGGCAATAAAGCCCAGTCTGACCCTGCAAAAATCTTTGTGATGTTGACTTCCACCATTCAAGAAATTGGAAGATCATTTTAGGAACACAATAACCGCTCTCCACTTGACGCTCAAGCCCTTTACTTTTGTCTGAGGTCACCATAAGCATCCGCTTGCTGCCCCTGAACAGGAAAAATGGTTCAATAACATCTAGCCCGCTCGACCCGGCCACATTAGCTCACCTCCAAACATGAGGTCACTTCCCTTCTTGTCGCTCTGAAGCTGATGAATCGCTCTCTTATCACACATATGAATTAAGAGTCTTAATTCCTCCCTTCCTCCCGACTCTTCTTTTCTTCTGTGCCACATGCACACTTGGCAGGATGTTTGCGGAGAAGAAGGGGGCCGAAAGACAACACCGAGATTAGGCGGCTTTTGTCACGGCTCCGTGGCCGACTTTAGAGGCTCCCCCTCTCCTGTGCCAGATTTCTTTTCTTTTCTCGCCCGTCTCTCCACATCCCTCTCTTTTCACAGAGGGAAGGTAAACATTTGCCTCAGAGAAAGCGAGGAAAGGGAAGATGGGAGGGATTGTTGGAAGACGGATGGAAGCCTCCTGTTGCCCCTTTTAGCCTCTTTTTGTGTTTTTTGTTTTTCTAGTTTTACTGTCGGCTTTGTGGCTGCGTGCAGGATGAGCCGGGAGGGCGAGGTGTGCAAACAGAGGAGCGCTTCAATGCCAGCCAGGTGTCTGTGCTCTTCCCATCTGTGTTCTTTTGTGTCTCTGCATCTGTGCGCAGACTTCCACCTTTCCAGACACACTTTTTCCCAAGATGTGGAGCGCAGCGGCACGGCTCTTCCTGTGTGATTCCCAGCTACAAACGTGTGTGCACGGCGTATTGTTGTACCTGATCTGTGCGTGCTTGTGTGCGAGAGCCCTTCATGGTCACTGACTCCATTCACCTGAGCGGCGCTTTCACAGTCAAAAGGCAGTTGCGGGTAAAAAAGCCCTTTGGACAGCTTCTCTTCATCACCAACCACAGCTGCTGTTGACTCAAGCGCCCAGGAATCTCTCCGGCGGGTTCACACCCTTTTAACCAGCCAACCGCAAACCAGAAACCCTCCTCCAGGGAGCAAAAGGTCCTGCAAGAGCACAAGGTCTGAGGGACCCAACATTTGCTCTGACAATTGACCGGGCTTGTGTCAAAACAAAAGCCTGATATGACGTGTTTGTAGGGAAGGAGGCCGGCGCAGATGCAGCCGAGGAAATGGCACTGCTGCAGTACATGAATACTGTAAAACTGTACCAAATGTACAGTAAGATGAATTTCTTAAAAGTTTCTCCTACCACAAGCATGGAAGAAACCAGTTTTTGGGTGCATTCTGTCAGAGGCCGTGTGTGCACGGAACCCAAGTGCAAGAGGTAACCAGTAGCAAACAGATTTGACAATGAGAATACAATTTTTTGAATTCACGAAATAACACAGGACAGAAGCAAGAACCAAGGAAGCAGGAGTAAAGCATACAACAGAACCAAGGGAGAAATCTGGAAACAGAACAAACAAGAATAAGAACATAATGACACAGTGATATCACTCGTGGTGGACAAGTCCATAATCACAAAAAACACAACAGTCAGACACGATCACGACGATGAATGAAGTCCAGTAAAAACAGCTGAAAGTGACCTGGCGGTCAAAAAACCCACGCAGAGAGGCGAGGGAGGAATAAGGAACAAACAAAATATGCTTGTGGTGGAAACACGAACACGCGGCAGAAAACACAAGGGGAACAAAGGTAGACAAAGGAGCTAGTGGTAGAATTTGGTTTGTGTTAAAGTTATCCTAACCTTAAGCCAAAAACACAAGAATATTACGCATATGCTATGTTTAAGTCCTGCAATGCATGTTGGGACCTTGAGTTTTCCAATACTAACCTGATGAAATCGAGTTGCGACAACTTTCTGTGGTCAGCCTCAAAATTTGTGTGGAACGGAAATCGACAAAATTACGGCAGCAAAATGTATTGAAAGAAATATGCTCTTAAAATGAAGTCACGTTTACGATATTGTTGAAAGCCTTTTTACAGCCTTGACCAATTCCGCTCTGCCAAGTTGAATTACTTTCTGGTTGGGAAAGGTTGATAGAATTTGATACAACTGTCCTCTGGAATAATGGCTTTAAGGGCGGCTGGCGCTGTGATTCTCCGATCAATCTCACGTCCCAGCAACGCATCACTCCCACAGCTGGAAGTTAAACTTGGAGCACTGTATTCCAAACTCTTCCCTGGACGTTAGTTTTGATCTGAAGAGTTTCTCTTGTGGTTAAAATGATGAATCACGTCAGGCTTCAGATGAGTGGAAAAAAAAAAATTCAACATTTTAGATTACATTAGATTACTCTCTGTTGCAAAATTTTGTTTATCCCTTGAATCTGGCTCCACTCTCGCACTTTTGGGCGGCAGGTCTTCAGAGTAATCGGAGAGGCCATCGATAAAACTGGGTGGTTTTCTTATCATCCAGTCAGAAATGCATTATGAGTTTGGAAGCCGACACAGAATGACTGAAACAAGTCAAAGAGCGAGAGTCAGATTTAGTTGCAAACATCAAGTTTCACAGGGAACAGAGGGCAGGAAGGGTCAGCCATGGTTTGGGGTTTCCTACAGCTGACGCTGAGAAACGTGGCAGATTTGTTGTCCAGGTTTCAGGGGAATACGACTGAACATTATCAGCCAAGAGTCTTCCCAAAAAACTGGGAACACAGACTTACAAAAAACCCTCTCTTGGCTTCTGGATGGTTATGAGATATATCCCTTAACATGGAGCATATTGAAGACATTTGTCACACAGATGGGACTGATTATCTATCACAGCCGCAAATGTCTGTCGAGGGTATCAGACTCGTAAATATGGACTGTTGTTCTGTGTCAGGCCTCCTTAGACGCTGAGGCAGTGTCAGCGGTTAAACAGCCACCAGTCAAATATTCTATTGTGAAACAGTCTGGATCAGGTTCAGCTCAGTTCTCATCATTAGCATTGGAGACGCTCAAGGCCTCATTGTTATTATTATTGTTATTATTACACTGTAATAATAATAATGTTTTATTCATACAGATTTATATTGAATCAGACAATAGTGACACAGAACAGTAGGAGAAAGAAAGAAAGAGAATCCAAGTTAAATGGTTATCAAGTGACCAAATAGTTGATGCATCATATAGAAGGTTTTCTTTTAGGGACTTGACGGACAGCATGGACTCGGCAAGACTTACTGTATCTCCTCGGTGTCAACGTCGATGCGCCCCTATGGAAAAAGGCTTGCCCTCCCTTTTCCTTGACTTGGAATAACCTGGAATGATATATAACTTGGAATGTGAGATGAAGCTATAACTGAGGCGATGCAGTTAAAAATCAGTCTAAGGCAGCAGCAACTTGCTCCATGCTGTACTGCAACAGTTGAAGCCATAATAGAAGACCAAGAAACTAGGGTTCCTGCGATTACCGATTGAGAAAAACGAAATATTTATTTTAACACGAGTTTCCCCGAAATAAAACCCTATCCATGTAGCTCCCTCCTGTGAGCAATACTGGACCCTGCGGGTTTAAAGAATTCCAATGAGTCGATTCTTCTTGCAGCCAAGCGAAAGACTCGGGGCCTCCAGATGTCCGGGAACAGCCCTACTCTCAGCTGCTGTCTCGTGACAGGTCAGTAGCGTGACTGACCAAAGGTTCTGGATGACGTTTTCGACGTCCCAACTTCCCTTGGTGTGACGTCTTTTTTAGCTGGACACATTTGCACTTGTCACTGATGCGCTCCTCATGTTCTCATCGCTGCTCATCAGACACAAGTTCAAGACATCTGTCAGCAGCTCCGCTCCGTGTCAACCTCCTCCCTTCCACGCCTCTCCTCCTCTTTCTGTCCGCCGCTATCCCTGAGCTGCTCACGGATGATGTGCAGAAACAGAATTCATATGATAAGACGGGGAAAAAAGGAGTTTGTGTTAGATCATCTATACGTCCATTTTCCCACACAAAATTCCGAAGGCAATGTCTTTCACAGCTCAAACATCACTCGCTTTGCCGTGTATTTATTACCCCAGAGGTCTTCCAGATGCATAGAAATCCAGGTGATCCCGAGGATTTGTCGCTCCCAGGCACAGGGAACGTTAACGCTGATAACTGTTGACTCAGCAAAAAATGTTACAACCGCAACTTCTCGTAAAGGTATTTCTGCTTCTCCGCGAGATTCCATTGTTCTCAGAGGTCTCGTCCTCGCCATTCTTCCCACAAACACGCTCTCAATCTTTGTCAACACACGCCAAAAAGACATATGGACTTTAATGGCCCCAATTTGGGTTGGAAAACAAAACACGACGTGGAGCCTCGTCCAAGAATAATGTGATTCCAGGGGAAACGAGGGACGTGTTTTCATGCTTAAATGAAGGGAAATGTAATTTTACTGTCGTTTCCTGTCTTACTCACCAAGCCTAACTACCCTTTATTCTTTCATCCGTGAGCCGTAAATTCTGACGGAAAGATGTTTGATATAATTGTCGGTAATGATGCCGTGCGTCGGCTTGACCGTTAAAGACAGTTTTAGTTTCTGCTTATGAAAGGTTTCCCGCTACTGAGATCATAAAAACACCATGAAGTTGTCAGATACACCTCAGAGTCGTGCGTTTGAAGTTTACACTGGCTTGCTGTGCAAGGTTGTCTCAGATCTGAACGTCGATGCTCGGAATGAAAGGAGCGAAACCTTGACCAGCACATCAATTTTCCGACACTCGGTCAGCATTCTCTTTGGTTAGTTCACCAGGAAGATATTCTGTCAGGATGGTGGTTCGCGACCCAGATGAGGTCCCGCATTATCAAGTCATGTGTTTGGACTTCTGTAGCACCGAATTTTCTGGTCCATAAAAGTCAGTTTTTATGCTCCAATAAAAGGATCGTTGGATGTCAGCGGTTTCTTTTCGAACTGGGCTCTCGCTCTCATGTGTTTTGAACAGGAGTTTCCTCTCGTGATTCAAGCTGCAAGGCTTGTAGTCGAGACCACCTTAACCAAGACCGAATCAAGGCCAAGACTGGTGTGTAACAAGATCAAGTGCGAGATGGAGACCAATCTCAATGCAGAAACCAGTCTGTCTGTCGTTCAAATGAAGGTAAAGAAAGCCACCAAAATGCCATCACTTTGTTGAAATACATTTGTCCATTTGTGAGTTTGTCTGTTTCCACCAGTGAGATGGAGACCCCTTACCACCTTACCAAAACTAGCATGACACTCTCCTTTTACTACCTTCTCCATGACATGAATTGTGTTCATGACCAGACACAGTCATTTGACAAAAGACCTACTTGCTTGAGTTTTAATTGAGTAATTTAAGAAAAAAAAAAAAAACTAAATGCATGCAAATGAAAAGAGCAAGACCTTGAAAATGATGGGAGACCAAGTGTACTTCGGTTGTCTTAGTTATTTTCTCTGAGATCATGCGAATATCACTGCTCTTGTTACTTTTCAGTAGATATTGGATGTGTTTTTCTTATAAAAAGAATGACTTAACTGTGACTTGATTGTGGAATCAACAAGTCATAGACGGACAAGCAAAGAGGAGGCAGTCAGCGTGACCCTGTATTAGGTGTTGTCTCCTCTTGTTGTTGTCCTTTTACATTTCCCCATTCTGTCAGCAGCCTTTTCTTCCCTTACCTCAGTGAAATGAGTCAGAATGAGACGCTGGACGTTGACTCCCCATCTGCACGCAACGCTTGTCCATCTGTCAGCTCCCCAGACAGACACGATGACAGATGAAACACCGGCTGCAGCTCTCACCAGCGAAGACCTACAACTATTTAGAGGAGGACGGCCACTTAAAGACGCTCCCATGATACCCTGAGGCTTTTCTGCCGGAATCCACCTCTGACAGATGTCGGTGGAAACACCGCATTTTTCTGCCTCTTAATGGAGGCTTGTGCTGGCAACGTGGAGTTGATCTTTGGAGGTGCGGTCAGTTTCTGCGGGTGATATGGCAATGAGAAAATACCAGCCACCGTTTCTGGGGTAAAATTACAAATCTGCTTATTGAATATTAACATGTTCAGTATCACGTTGTCTTATTTCTTAAAAGAAATTGAAAAATGTAATTCTCCTTTGGATTTCTATTATCTGGCAATATTTAAATGTACAATGCTAACACCGGCAAAAAAAAAACAACACTTGCGATAACAATTCTGTAAAGCTATCTGAACAATGCTAGCGAGCTTTAAGCGTTTGAAGGCTAATGTCCTGATATATTTACTGAAAATGTTCAATCCAATGAGTGTTTATATCTAGAAATGTCTCCTTTTACAATAATTGCCAAGATGCTAATTTAGCTATGTGGCTAATGTAGCCAGCCCCGCTCACAAAGATGCTAGCTTAGCAGTGATATGTTGCGTTCCAGTGACCTTGGACGTGGGAATTACCGCAGAGTTCAGAGCATTCCAGTTTGTAAAGTCGGAAGAGAAGATGGTGAGGTCCTTGGAAGCTATTGTCACGTGTCTCTGGATATAAGGAAATTCTTGATAAATATGCTATGCTTGCTACTAGAAAACCCGCAGGATGAAAAGGAAATGCAAAACTGGAATGCACCATGAGAGCTTGGCAAATCAACTTTAGTAATGCTGCGTCCATCTTCTGCGGAAGTTGGAGTTCGAGTTCAAGGCAGGGAAAGATGACGGTGACACCCGTGAAAGACTTTCTCAACCGTGTCTTACGAATATAAGCAATTTCTTTGATAAATATATGCTTTGAATATGACAAGTAAACCCACAGGATGAAGAGGAAATTTGTTTTCCTTCGGTGTATTTCATGTATTCTAAACGTATATGTAATGTTTACCTTCAGGGAAAAGCCATCTTGGATTGTGAACTCCGGGTGGTAAGAAGTCTCCAACCTTCCGACCGGGAAATCACATTGGACGTCACATGGAGAAACCCTTTTTTCTGGACAATGAACACACAGACCTGGTCAAAGTTGAACTTTTTAATGGCACCAGTAACAGGGGTAATGACGTCAGAACAAAAACAACCACGACTTTAATGAAGATAGACTGTACAAAGATTGTCTATACAATGATTATCAATAAAAATTTTGTATATTCTGTCCGCACGTATAAATACAGTATCTTACACTGACATGTTTGCTACATAGCTTACAATATGACCGTAACAAGTAAACGCACTCATGCAATATAATGCCCAATTATATATGAAAAGGAGGAACATAATACAAATAAATTAGAAATACACAACCGTGCTTTTGGGTGACAAATATGGTCCGAAGCGTTTTCCCTGCTAAATCTATCATTCTCTTCTCTACTCGACATTTTGTACTCGAGGGCGACGAGCACACTGGCAGTCCTCTAGCTTTGACACACAACTGACGTGAAAGATGAAGCTATTTGAGGTCTTCAGAAAACACACAGCGTCTCCAGCAACCACAGAAAGGAAAGAACAAAGACGTAAAAACAGCTTCCCTCTGGCTTGTTTGTTGGAGTTCACACGGAAACATCAGTCTATCGTGCGATTCAGTCGAGTTGAATAAACTCACAGGTGATATCTGACTCCGAAGACCGGCAGAAATAAAAGACAGCATCTGTGTGACGTCGGGATCAGTCAGTTGGCTTCGAAAATAATCCAATTATTAACAACGTCAGCACAGGATGGCAGGAAAACAACCATGACTGTAACCAGTCTGAACATCATACCCTGTCACATGGTTGTTGACGCTAAAATGCCCAGCACTTTTGTGGTGAAAGTGTTTCACAGTGAAACTTCAGACTGGAACATAAATCGACGCGTGATGGATGACGCAAATGTCTACATGTTGTGTAGCAAAATATCATCTTGAGGGCAGGACGGGAACCAGCTATCCACCATATTCCGACATAAAACCTGACAACATTCTGGCAGCTCCGAGCTTCGGTGCCGTAATCCTTTGATTGCTAACGGCTGATCTCGTTCACACACTCTTCACACACACACACACACACAAACACATCTGAGCTGATTAGACGTCAGGATGGAGGTCTGGCTAAATTAGAGACGAAAATAAAGCACCGGAGAGCTCGGGGGGAAGCTTGGTTCCATCTGCTTCCAGAGCTCTTTTCACACAATACATGAACGTAAGATGGTTAAAGTGAGACTGATCTTCAATGAATTCATTCGACTTTTCTTGGGCATTGAAGTGTTTACAATCAGCAAGATCATTTCCTTTTATTTTGGAAAAAAAATCCACATTTTGTGCCTTAAATTTAAACCAAAAAATTATTTAGCTCGAATTATATATATGTATATAATATTCCAGCTTTCAATGAACCATTCCAGCGACTTTCGTAATGTATCTTATGTTGACCCATAAGATAATATCAGATGATTATCAGATATCACTCTGACTCAGAATCAGACAGAAATGAATGAGGTGCTGAGACTCCCAGGAGCTGCTGGTGGAGCAGAGCCGACTGAGTCTCTCCGTTGTCTTTCTATCCCTGTAAACCTCAGAAGATTAGCTTTGTATCCGATGATCCATCAGAAATCCACCAAATCTGGTGCTGGTTTGTCGACGGCACCGTTTTCGCCGCAGCGCTGCTGTCTCCGCGCGGCCTACATCCCTGTCACTCCGACGGTTTTCCCCAGGAAGGGAGCGAACGTTGAAGCAGGAATCTGTGACAGCAGCTCCCTTTTGTATGGAAAAGTGGTCATCACTGGCTCAGTTCTGCTCAGGTCTAACGCCTGAAGTAAACTGTTTAGGAATGACTATGTTTCAGAAGGTTATTCTGTGAAATATACGCCTAAATTTACTTCTCCAACGCTTTTTCTTTCATTCTTCATGATAATTTTGGCATTTTTGTAAAATCTCTTTGGCAGTTTACATCAGGCTTTAGACACTGGAACAAAGCTAACTTGTAACGTATACGGACGTAGCATGCTAAATGCTGAATAATAATCCGTCATCATTCACATCTCGGTTTGGTGAAGTGGAGTCCTTACTGAGGAGTTTGTGGTTGTGTCTTGAGCAGAAGCACAGAAAGTGACGTGAAATCTTGAATTACATTCTTCATGGTTAGTCGTCCACATGTTCCTAAAAAAAGAGTGTAAAGGAGTCTGCAGTGGTCTTGTGGTTCTGTGCTCCGCTGGCAGTGACAAGCGTCCGTGTGTTTGCCCGCTAACATTGGTAGTGGATGTGCTGGTGCTGGTGCACTTTCCCGTCCACGTGCGAGTGTGTGTGAGTGTGTATATCCGTGTAGATTTTGGGGTACACCTTGGGAACGGCTCCGGTTCCCCCCTGGGTGAGGAGGAGCTGCTGGTGGGCAACGTAGTCCTCGTAGGAGAGGCAGTCTTTGTCGCTGCCGGCGGGCGGCGGAGGCTGGGGCCCGACTCTGTCGCGGGCGGCCGCCGGGAGACGCTGAGCCGGCGGCAGAGCGGAAGACGATGAAGGTGAGGATGAGGAGCAGGTGCGCTTGGACTGACAGAACCACAGGAGGGCGGTGCCGAAGATGAAGGCCAGACCTGCAGGTATGCCGATGATGACCGGCCAGGGCAGACTCTGGGACGTCGCTGTGGGGACCGGGATGCTCTGAGGCTTTGAGTCTGGAGAAACCAAGATACCAATTTACAAAACGAGAATTCATTTGTTTAAAAAGTATCCTGACTGTCTGACCTGGCAGCACGGTGAGGTAGGCGCTCCGGAAGCGGTATCCCATCGTGTTGGCGCCTAAGCAGATGTACATGCCGGCGTCCTCCTTCTTGGCTCGACTGATCAGCAGCTTGTTGAGATAAGAGCCATCGGGACGCGACCACACCTCCCCTTTAGGCAGCACCACGAACCTGTGCGTGCCCACCTGCGAACAGAGCGGCATCGCCGGGTCAAACGTCTGATCGCTGTTGCTCAGTAAGAGTCGGGGTTTCACCTCGATGGTGGAGTTGAACTTGTCCACCTCTCCCGGTTCCACTCTCTTCAACCACTGGATCACCGGCTTAACGTCGCTCCGGACTTTACACTGGAAGGAGGTGGTGCCGCCGTAGTCCACCGTGGTGTTGACTGGGTGGGTTCCAGTCAGGACCGGCTTCGAGTTGGTCCGCTCTGTTGTCACCAAACAGCAAAATGGAGTTATAAACACACCACAAGAGGTCAGTGAACATCACGCTCACCCACAAATCTTAGACCCACACCTGGTCGGACACACCACAAGTCAGGGTTTTCTCGTGGAGCTAAGAACTGCCGGTGTTGCAGTACATTATGAGACGTGTTTGACTGGTGGGGGCACCTTTTTTAGCGTCAGTAATAGCTATTGAAAAACACATTGAATGAAAACTTGATCATCGTGTGGGAGGAAATCAGCGTTGTGGATCTGCTGTAGTGGAAATGGGTTGATACAAGACAAATTACAAAAGTCGCTGGAATTCATTTTTCCAACACTGATATTTATGTAAAAATAATATGATGAAAACAAAAAAATGTTAATGAATAAAGAATAAGAAAACAAATAATGATTGTACAGATGTACAGATTCATTCAGACTTAAAAAAAACATTAAAACAATAAACAACAAACAAAAAAACATTAGGTTTAGATTCCTCCAGTAAATGGCACCAGATATTTAATCAAATATATAATTATATATATAAAATATATATAAAATAAGAAAAGTCATTTCTGACTTGAATGTATGAATCATGTCATATGACAAGATGAATATTGTATTTTGTATTTTTAGAAGTAAAATTAAGAATTCTGATCAAAAGGTTCCCCCCACTATTTCAGTCATATTTAGTGCAAACACTGTCACAGACCTGCCACGTCATCCTCCCACCACAACCCTGGTGACCTCAAGCCCACGGCTCTTCAGGAATAACTGACAGGTGAGTGAATCTCTCCTGATGGATCAACTGTCCTGCTCGACAAGCCTGAGCTCTGATTCTGATTTACATCCCTCTGCATGTGTGTGTGAGAGTGTGTTACACTGAAGTCTACAGCTGTAGGTTGATGTAAAACACATGTGCCGGGGGCGGGATTTACTCTCCTCGGGCTTAGATGAACATACGACTCGAGGAGGCCGCAAATCCAACAGCAGAGCAAACATCCCCGCAGTAAATCTGACATCATCGGAGCAGTGTCTTCAATCCAGCGCCAAAAAACACACTTGGTGTTCAGCGCAACTCACGTGAGGACTCGGCTAGTGGAGGAGCATCCAAGTCACTTCTTAGGAGTCGCTCTACTCCATGCCACAAATGGATGACTGTGAGACTATAAAGTCGGTTTGTGTGGTCAGGATGAAACCTGCTTCCCATCCTAAAACAACACAGTATTTCAAGTGCGTGCGCTAAACCGGACTTCTTAATTATAGTGTTCCGGATGATACGAGAAGGTCAAGATAATCACCGTGTCGTGAATCGGAGGTGAATCGAGCGGAACACAGTTCTGAACCCACCATTTGGTCCGACAGCACATTCAATCAAACACCGAGGGGAGCAACACAATCTGTGTAATTCACTGGCCCCGGGTCGGTTCAGCGAGCGTGAGAGGAGAAACTGGGGGATTCACTGTCGAGGAGCAGTTGCACAAATCTTCCTGACACAACCTTCTGCATTTATCCGGGCTTGGGACCATTTAAAAAAATAAATAAAATTGAATTTATAGATCAATTATACTTATATATACGCAAATAAAGTAAAAAAAAAAAAAAAAAAAAAAAAAATATATATATATATATATATATATATATATATATATATATATAATAAGATATATAATTTATACTTACTAAAATAGAAATATACTATTTTTTATACTTAATTATGTTTCTTTATAGTAGAATTTGAATAAAAAATGAAAAACAAAACTAAAAGAAATTAGTTTTTCAAGTTGAAATGATGTGACAATTATAATTATGAAAACAGCAATAATCAGCTTTCTTGAATAAAAACATGAAATACATTGGACTATTTTAAAACTGGATGGCTGGATTTTTAAATTTTCATTTAGAAATTTTGCTCTCTTCATCAAGCTAAATCGGGGTTGGGGTGAGAGGGTGTCTGGGGACACGATGGAATGCAGGGTGAAGAAATGATGAAGAGGCTTCACAGAAAAGCGACGACACTCACGTATGACTTCCACTTTGTAGGTGGCGTTGATGGCCCCGGCCCGGTTGGACACGTGACACGTGTACTTCCCGCTGTGCTCCGGCGTCAGGTTCTTCAGGCTCAACGTCCACTTCTTCTTCTTCCCCGCTCCTCCCGCTCTGCCTCCGTCCGTGGTGCCGTCCCCGTCCGCCAGAGGCAGACTGTCTTTAAACCAGACGATGTCGGGTCGAGGGTTCCCGCTCGCCGTGCACTTGAGTCGCACGGAGCTGCCCACCGGGCGAGCGATGACCCGCTTCCTCATCTTCGCTGGCTGCGTGAAGCGAGGCCGAACTAGGAGAACAAAGACACAAGCGCTTTAATGTCAATAAAGATGTGAGGAGTTGATGAGTCCAGTTCAGAACATTGCCCAATTTGTTTCATGAGTCAGTCTCCATGCTGGAGCCAATTTTCAAAACTAGTTTACAACTGATCCTCACACATTTTGAAGCCTTTCTACGGTGCAGACAGCACCACTGCACCCGCAGCTGATTTATTTTCCTTCTAAATTGAGTCAAAACTGAGGCAGTGAAGTTAAAATCGGAGCATAAATGAGCCACACAAAAAGAGGAAAACATCAAAACAGAACTTCTCGGCAGAGACATGGCCCTGGTCATAAATCATCAGTCAAAATATGGCGTCAACTTGCTATAGTCACAATCTATACGGAGGGATTTTAGGTAGTAGTGCTGAAGAAATGAGGCTATGGCTTTGTTAGAAAGAGAGATACTGAGTCATGAGAAAAGAGTCAAAATTATAGGACGGAAAAAGGAGGAATCAAAAGCCGAAACGGTCAGATGACCTTGTGATGGAAAGGTCGAACACTAAATTAAGATTAGAGGGTTGTGAATCCGTCAGACTCTTCGACCGGAGCAGAGAATCGACGTGAAGAACGAGATAAGCTCTTTAATCTGACGCCGTTCATCTCTGAAACAGACACTTCTGCCGGCAGAAATCCAACAGCGCGGCAGATAACCATTGGCCGAGCGATAAATCAGGCGTCAGCTGCAGCTCCAGCACTGCTCACTTGTTATTTCAGTTCAGGCTAAACGGGTCGCGCCAGAGTGATGTGACGGAGCACAATCTGGAGACTCCATAACTCAGAAGAATATAACTCTCTGCTGACCGGCGTGAGGCCGGGAAGGAGGACAGAACTAACAAACCCCGGACTTTCAAGTCTGCCCCCCTTCTCTCGGCCCCGATGGAGCTACTGGACGGCTGCTGAACTGTGACCGCACCAGTTAATAGATGGAGACGCGGCCAAGAAGAGAGGAGGACGGGGAGAAGATGGTTCAGAAACCTCAGCGTGGATGATGATGTGGGTTCAGGGAGACAAAAACGAGACGCGGAGCGGCTCAATTGTTCAGACAGCAAACAGCAGGGATTTCCAACGGCGACCTCTGACCCCCCTGCTCCTGCCTGGCTAGATCCACTACAGATAGAGATTCTACAAACCTGCACTGACTTGACTGACATCCCTCATTTCACATTCATTTTATCTCACAGTTACACGAGATCCTGCCGACCACAGGAGGCTGAAGTAATAAAACTATGCAAATACATGATGTACAACAACAAAAGATATTTCTGGAGAAAAATCAACAAAAACTTTAAATTTAAAAAGACAAAACAACAAACAATAGAGATAAGATAAGGCTGAAATATTGAACACAACGACAAAATACTGCAATAAAGTTGAAGTTAAGTTTTAGACCACATATTGAAAAGAATTGAGAAAATAACTTCAGAGTTAAGTAAGTAAAAAATATATTAAGTTACATATAAATTTGGGGGAAAAAAGACAAATGAATGAAAAAAAAAAACAAATTACAAAACTATCCATTTAACAAAATGAAATGTTTGTAGCACATATTAAGAGTCACAGATGGACGTAAAACGTGTCTTATTATACAATATAATATATAATTAACTGACCAGTCCTCCTTTTATTTAAAGTCCACAATCCACTTGAGCAGCACCAAAGATATATTTGAGATGAAGCAACGATTTTAAATCTGAATTCAGAGACAAACTTAAGAAGAGAATTCAGACACGTGTTACCCCCACCAAGGAGGCCATGTTTTCGAGGGAGTACACCTGTCTGTGTTCAAAATAAGTGGAATAGATACGGACGAATTTGGATGAAAGTTTCAGGACATATGTGAAATAGGACAAGGACTGAATGGTTCAGTTTTGGGAGTGATCTGGCTCACCGTCTGGATCTAGGATTCTTTTGAAGGATACTTTAACCTTGAACTCTCTGAGGGACTATCCAGTTCAGACATGTTAAAAAAATTTTTGCGAGATTAAGAAGCAAAACTTAAACATCTAAGATGACATAATTCAGAGATGTATTTGGAAAAATCTAAATTCCAAAGGTCAATATTTTGAGGCAGAAGTCTGCAAACCAAATGTTCATAAAAATATGACTCAGAATGAGTCAATATCAAACAGAAAAATCAACTTTATGTTCAGGTCTGGACCGGGCCTAAGTAAAAGGTCAACAGTTCAATAAAAAGGTTTCAGTAATAATAATAATTTCTGATGTATTACAATAACTGCATTGAGTCTAAAAATTTCCAATAAATGATAGTCTCATCTGGTGCCAATGACTCTCAGTACTAAGATATCCAGAGGTTGTTTACGCAAAGCAGAAGTAGAAACGTTCCTTGTAAAGGAGGAAGATCAGACTGTACAGAGACTCCAGAGGGGTGAGAGAGAGGGCAGACCAACAGAGAGAGGCCAGCGAGGAGGCAGAGGCAGGCTAAAGGGCAGCAGTCTTGTTGGGGTCTCGGGGGTCACCTCCTCGCCACACTTCACCGTGTAAAAATACCCTGCGAGGCACCGCCTTTCATCATCCTGAGCGAGAGCATGCCTCTCTGAGCGAGAGGGAGATCGTGAACTTGAGAATGAAAATAGGGAAAGTTCTGGCCCTTGAGGTCATCGCGTCTGATCTGGAGCAGTTGATGGCGACTTTCCTCCAAACACTAGCTTCACCTGAGCTCAGCTAGAGAGCTACTCTGAGCTTCATCATCTGCACACGTCTAAAAACTGAAGAGCTCAAACCTTTAAAATTAGGATGAGTCAAGGTGAACTTGAACACATGAACGTCCTTGAAAAGTGGAAAAAAAGAGCTATTGTTTATGAAACTAGCTACAATTCTGCAGTGAGGTGAAACAACACCTTCAAATCTGGAGGGAACATCTGATCACAGAGTCTGACTCAAGGCTTTAAAGGCTGGAATCGTAGATCAGAGTGATCAGATCGGACGTTCCAAAAACATGTCACCTCTCAAGAGGAAAAGAACTATGATGTTTTTAAATGAAACAGGATGATTTCAAATCCCAAAAGACCTTTTCAAAGGTTCAACAAAAACGTCTGAACACATGAATGAATTCTCTTAATATTTGTCTTCTGATTTTAAAAAAATGAGGAAAAGTAGTGAAGATGAATCAAAATGCAAAACAATGAGAACATAACCAGGGTCATAACAAGTCACACACGAGACACCAAGTCCAGATTATGATCTTAAAACAGCAGGAGAAGCTCTTGAACAAGTCCTTACCAAGTTTCCCGGCCAAGTCTGGAGGCGAATCTTGAGTTCCTGCTCCTCCTCTGGAACTCTGGTCATCTGGGAACAAACAAGGATTCATCAGTGAGTCATGTCGAGTGACACTTGTCCATCATTACGCATCAAGGTCAAGGGCGTCCCAGCTACACGGGGTGAGAGGCTGTGCTGACAGTCAGCCACGGACACCAACAGCTCACCTCTGTAAGACTTTGAACAGAGGGAGGAAATCAGAGTGCCCTCGCACAAGCACTGTTTTCAAAAGTGTGTGGTTAGAAACCACTGTGCACCATGTCCAGCTGCGAAACTCAAAGTCCATTCACTCACAAACAAAACCCAGAGGTTCTGTCTACCCCAGTGTCTTACCTTCTCTCTGCTATGGACGACACCCTGGTCAACATAGAGTGCTAGATGTCACAGCGCTAAACCCAAATAAATGATCAGAACACGACAACTCTTCGGTAACATCTCAGACTTCAGATTTAATGCGGGATGAAACCGAACTATTTACACCCGCGCATCCCTGATGGCTCACATCTGATCCAGAAAACCCCTTTTGAACGTGGTACCAGCTTTGACTTTGACGCGGCTGGTGTCGGGTTCAGTCGCTCAGCACGCCGCCCAGCACAGATTATTAAAAAGATAAAAACATCTGCTGAGACTTTGATGCGACCAACAACTTCAAGATGTAACCTGCGAGTCCAGGAGGCCCCGGGACGAGAATCCACAGGGACGCCGGCTGATACAGTCCAGTATCAGCTCTGTCAAAACACATCCAGCCCCGCGATGGTTAACTTGGCCTGAACCTGGAGCCTCAACCAGAACCTGATGGTCCAACAGCTTCAGACCACCTGCGCGCCGTACGTGAGAGCACCAGTAATTGTAAATGGATATATTTATTGTGAATTTATGGAGGTTTTTGGGGGGACCACCTGAGAGCTCAGGGGTGTTTAGCTCAGCGCCAAACCTCTTTAAAACATCGCTGGATTTGGGATCAGGAATGTATTTGAAAGGACGGACCTGAAACCGCGGGGATGTTATTAGCGTCGGGGATGTTGCGAGTGTGTGTGGGGGTGAGCTCAAACAGTGTGTGTAACTTGAGGTGCCACTTCTGCAAGGCCCCTCCCACCAGCAGTGCCATCACATGAGACGAGGCGGCGTGTTTGAAGAAGAGCGCCGACGGCCACTTCAGAGGAGATGACACGGTTTAGCGCTCTTAACAGCTAACAAACACTCCCACCAGGCCCCCCCTGCAGGGGACCCCTCACACAGGGGCGCTGGACCTCTGCCACGGTCCAACATTGCAACAGCTACACACCCTCTTCCAGGATCCGGAGAGAGTCGGTTCAAAAGTTGCCATCGGAAACCAACTGGAGGATAAGGTTTCTTTCTGACCAGAAGAACTTGCTACGGGGTCAAAACCATGGCCAGCAGGCCACACCCACCCACTTTATAATGCTAAATAAATCTATCAATATTATGATATTGAATCAACATCAGTTAAAAAAAATATCATTAATCCATGTTTATTAAATCTCACCACCAGCACAAGCTCTTCATCCTGAACATGTTTAGCTAGCGATGCTAAAGTAGCATGTCGCGCTCGTCGTGACTCAAGAGTGATGAACCATAGTTAATGCCGAGTCTTTCACAGAAGAGTGGAGCCACCCTCATCCTGAACATCCACACAAGTTCAGCTCCTGAACTCCTGCTAAATCTAAGCTTCTTGCACAAATCTGTGTCATGCTTCAACTTCCCATCTAAAACAAAGAGCCTTGCAAGGCCACTTGGACTGTGGCACACCGACACGTTTCACAACAACATGTCATTGAAAGTCCACTTCCGCGGCTCCTTCTTCTGCGTTCTCTTGTTACAACCATCAACCTCTCTCTTGGGTGTCTTGACTTTTCATATGCAGGAGGGGACCGGCTCAGTGAGAGCTACAATTCACACATGCACCCTCCCACGTGTGTTTGTGTAACCCGCCGGATATTTACCTTCAAGTCTGCTGAGAAAAAGCAGCAAATGGACACAAGAACGTGCAGAAATACGAGTCCCAACTGCCAGTATTTTCCTAGAGGGTCATGTCCTTCCAGGTTTTAATATAGAGACACTGGATATGTGGACAGAACCTCTGTGTGTGTTTGTGTGTTTTCCCAAGCGCATATATTTATTTCTGTTTGCAGCAGAAGTCGAAGCTTCTGTGTCAGCGTTGACTCAAGCTTGGTTGCTGCAGAAGCCGAGCCAAAACCAGCAGCGTTGACATGGGTTTGTGTTCCTGACAAGCCCAGTAAACCACTGTTGGTCCTGTAAAACTCGGCTCGGTCACAGTGTCAGCGCTCGGAAGGAGCTGGCCACATACTTAATGGATCCCCAGCAGTGCAAAGCACTACAGAAAACCACAAAAATATGAATACTTTTTAAAGGTAAGGCTGGATATTTATCGGGTCATGATAAGAAAATCATAAAATTGCCATTTTAGTGGTCAATGTTTTTTATAAATTGAATACATTACCATGAATTATTTATTTAAAAAAATAATTCTCATTTCACTGAACTCCCTTTGATTTTCGTGAGCAGCCCAACGAAATAAATCTGACAATGACATTTTTCTATGACTTACTGACTTATCAGGATGTAATGATGGAAGTTGGTGGAGTCATCTCCACTAAAATATGTTAAAAATATATAGAAAAAGCTATATATTTCAGTTTTCTTTTGGGATTGTCACCCCTACACCAGTTTTAATCTTGGTCATGTGACTGTCATTGTCTGGCTATCTGTCTGTCAGATAACTGGGAAAGTTCAGGTCATTTATAGATGGCTGAATGTTGCTGGTGTTCTGGGGTTCCATCAGGATCCTGGGAGGATCTGGATGTCACTTCAAACTGCTGCGGCAAACCATCTTTCATCTCTGCTCAGTATTAGCTAACATACTAATGAAAAATAAAGAAGTAAATAATAAAATCAAGAAAGTGAAAACAAGCCTCTGATAGCAATAAGTGTCTGGCCCGGATGTATTCTGGGATCTATTCCGGATCCGCGCCACTGCAACAATGGGCCACATCATAATATACGGCTCGGTTTTGGTCCAGATCCGGACTGCATCAGGAACATATCCAGGTGAGAAATATGACTCATGAAATATATGATATGATAAAATATGATCATGAAATATGATAGCCGCAGACTCTGGCCCGTATCTGGTGTGCAGGCTATCAGCACATCTGATTCCTATGTGGTTCTGATGACTTGTAGCCAACTAGCAGGTTGCTTTGTCACCATGCTGACATAATGAGCTGGGTTAGTAGAGACAGATTTCTATAGAGTTGAAAGCTCGACAGAAGCAAGCTAACATCACTCAGGATCTAGAGGTTAGGGTCAAGCCCGGGACCCGTGTTTGAGTCTCATTCACGGTGGAACTGCTGTTCTATTGACTTGACGTGATTCCTCAGGTGGTCTGAGATGAGCCGCTCGGCAGCAGTGCGCGCTCTCTGAGTGCTGGTAGAGTATATAATATAAATATAAATATCAATACGAGCCGTAAAAGAAGAGCTGGTCTTCAGATGAAACATGTGGAGCAGAAGCCTTGTGATGGCTCTGCGGTTTGACTTGTGTTTCTGTGAAAAGCTGGATGATGAATGTGGCATTTGCGTGTCTGTCGGGAGAAATTTAAAATGTGATTCCTCACGGAGCACATCCAGGGCAACAACAGCAGGAGAAACATCCTTCAGCGATTGGCTGACCGACCGGTGCTCGGACCCCCGCCGCATCCCACCCTGTCATTATATCTCCATCAGCTCCACATACACCACATGTTGCTCTGGAATATCATTACCGCTGCAGCCGACATTTTCTAAATATTTCCCTCTCGCGCAGAGGAAGATTACAACACCGGCCTCCAGCTTTCGGACCCCGAGTTCCAAACATTCTTCTCCCTCCAGCCGCGGTCATTTTCGGGGATATTTACACAGCCTTAGCTGTGCCAACATTACACACAGTGTAACTCTATCGAGGCGGTTTGTTTGACTTGCTGGAGCCCCAGATTAAATATGTAACAGTGTAAATGTTCTGGGGGGAGGAGAACCTCCTGCCAGCATGTTTGAGATTTAATTATGGGATGATCCTGCGGTCAAGATCCAAAGATTACGAGGTCTGAGTTGAAACTTTCGCCACGATTGTTCATCTTCTTGTTTGTTACTTTTTAATGGAGGATTTCCAGTTCTCAGGACGTGACTACGAGAATCCAACAAAACCTCTGCACCTCTGTGAACCCCGACAGTTTCCAACCTCCTTTTTCTGAAGGTTCATCTATACAAACTTTGTCACAGCCTTGCAAACCTTTTCATCGAGCTTCTCTTCGACACACATCCACAAAAAAGCCTCTGCTGTGGAACTTGCTCAGGGTCTCATGAATATCATACGGTCAGAAACCAGTGCGTTCTCTTAGTCCTTGACATCCAAAAACTCTAAACTAGACTCCTGAACCCCAAGGACAGCAATGACCTTCAGATTAACATTACTAAATAAAAACGTACTGGACAGCAATGTTACTTTGGCTCTGACACTCTCTGTCTCCGGCGATAATGGTGATAATAATCTGCTAGCGGCCACCAGATCATAACATCATACTGCAGTACGGCTCTTCTCCTGATGTTTCTGTTGCCCTTGTTGCTTCTCTAGATGAGTATTTTGTTCCCCTTAACTCTGAACCTGTTTGTCCATACTTTTCTTCCATACGTTTTTTTTTCAACTTTTATCTTCTTTTTGTCTTCCCATCTTTGAACCTCAGCTGGGCCACACACTTTATCCCCACACCCTTTTTGCTCCTTCCTGACCAAGAACGGTTAACGCTCTATTATCTTAACTCTTATAGGATTATCGTATAAGTGAATCCTTGCGTCTGGGCTGTGTTAAGAGAATTCTTCCCAATGATCAGCTCTGAAAAACGGTTGCGGACAATCCTAAACACGTTCAATATTATCTTCATGAGTGAAGTGAAACTGAACGTAGCCAATCAAGAAGCGGTTTTACGTTTTTTTAATCACGAGAAGTAACTCCACCCGGGTCCGTTACTTCAGGGAACCAGCTGGGATGTGCAAACGACAGTATTTCCACAAACAGCAGACGTGCTCCTGCCATACTATGATGTTTCTTATGTGGCTCTTACATAAAGATAAACACCAAAAACCACCACCATCTGATGCACTTCCATGTTCCATGTTGTGATTCTCTTTGTCATGATGCTTCCACTTCGCTCTATCACGCATGTTCACACAATATTTCTGGCTTGGAGGACGGGATTCTCAGTCAGTGCTGGGTTTACTTCCACAATCTTTCACCTAAATCCACATCACATTCCTGGGAGAAACATTTAAGACACCTTTAAGATATTAAGCCTTCTAGCTCAGCTCTAGTAAACACATCTGACCATTACATTTGCATGAGAACTTGGCTTTTGTTAGCATTCATTAATAGTTTCTTAAAATGAAAACAAATTCACACAAAATAATCTCGAGTGGTGACCATGCTGGCCTCTACCCAGTTGTCAAGGTCATCTAACAAAATCTTGAAAAGATGAGTGTTTGATACTTCCGAACTAGTCATTTGAAACACACATGACAGTAGGAGAGCAAAACACTGGGGTGTAACTGTTCCATAAATTCATGACCTAAATGATGAAGTGGTCAGAGCAACTCTCAAGACACGAAACAAAGCTCAGGGGGGAAGTGATGTCAAAGGAGAACAGTAGGACGTGCCGACAAGCATCCTTGTCCACACGTCTCTACAGACCTCGTGGTGATTTACGCTGCTCTCTGCAGAGCGACCGTGTCGCCTTATGGAAGTCATTACAGCCAGAACTCGCTACACGGAGGGAAACCTGCTGCAGAGAGAGCAAGCAGGGATTTAACTGAGTTTCAGGGAAGGTCAGGAGGCAGCGGGAGAGGGATGAAAAGATCGAGGAGCAAAGGCGCCTGCTGAGGGAAGCGGAGCTGCGCTCGGAGAGGTCTGACGCCGATGCTCTTCTAGTGGCAGGACTGGCTTAGTACCAATTACCTGTGTGTGCACGTGTGTTGGAACTGAACCCAGATATTTTAGGAAATCCAAGTTGTATCATTCTGTCTGAAGAAAGAGCTTTTCTATGAGCTTTGACTTGAAGTACAACTCCACATTGACAAAAAGCTCCTCCTCCTGGAGCCTCCCCGGAACAGTGTGTGGAACCTGGGCCTCTGTACACCAGCTGCTGGCCCCATGACATGTACCTCAGACAAGCACAGCACCAGTTCACCGAGGCTGCAGCTGAACTGGGAGAACACTTACACTAGTCCGTCCCGTCCCTCTTCGTTTCCAGGAGCATACCTTTGTGCTTCACTCAATCTCAAGTGCTTTTGCAGCTCCACCTGTACCTAGCTTCAGGGTTTGGTCGCCAAGAGGGTATGTGCCTGAAACCTGATCCTCCACTGAAACAACTGTCTTGTCCACAAAAAGTGCTCCAAAACAAAGCACCGTCTTGAAGTTCTGCTGGGAATGGCGGTGCAGTACACATGCGTGGACTCTAGGGGGCACTGGAAAGCTCAGAAAATGGGTCACATGCATAAAAGGTTGCACACTGCAAAATGAATAACAGAGACAAAGTAGAGTTCTTATTAGGATGATGGTGAGTGGCAATGTGTCGGTATAAAATGCAGTAAAAGATGAAGAAACTGGTCCCCGTGTGGACACTTGAGTGTTACGGGACCTAAAGCACTGAAGAGCTACTGTATTGCACCAACCAGGAAGAGACATAGTAGGAGCTCGCTGCTCCATATAAATGGGTGATAAGTGCCATTAAATGGACTGAAAACAGCCGTATTGTAGGGTAGAGAAGCGATCGGTGAAGTGGGGGAACATAATGATGCAACAAGGTTTGAAATCCATGGTCGAACTTGTCAACATCATGGAGTCATACCTTTCTGTATGGAAATGTAAGGTCCCATATACAGTTCAGATTCAGAATATATTGTGCAGACGAGCCGCTCTTGTGCTCAGAACCATTTTCAAGGTAAAAAAAAAACCCATCATAAATAAACCAGCTTTTCATCTCAGCTGTTCTTGGAACGTTTCACCCAACATCATTATACCCCAGCACACGCACACACACCTGACAGCGTTTTGCGCTCCAAATATTTGACCTCCCCCTCCTCTTAGCCGACTTGGAGCAGGCCAAGACAACAACAAACGTTTTACGAGCGCAACTTTACGACGCTATTTACAAATGCGATTACATGTTGTGCCATTCTGGGCTCTGCAATATGACGAACACACGTCAAGGTTCGACCGGGAATTGCTTCCAGCTTTCGACCCTTGTTGATGCAAACCTGCAGCGTTTCACACACACACACACACACACACACACAACATTATATAGTCATATGAGCATGTGGTTGATTACCCAGGGTTCTTTGCTGTCTGGCAAAGGGTGAGGAGTGAAGGCAGATTAGGGAGGCTTGTGCGTGTTCGTGTGCATGCTCCACTACAGATGTCTTGTTTGAGACTCTACAGGTTCAGGTATGGAACGGCTGAAGGATAAATACAGGCTCATGAGAAGCCTATAGAGAAATCCAAACATCCAGATTTGTTTCAGAGTCGGTCGTAAGAAAGTCTTCAAGACTCAAAGGCCTGACTTGTCTTTCAACTGACCTTATCCTTCATTATTTCAAAGTCTTAAGTCTTAAGGTCCTCAACATGCAGGTAAGGTAGCGGCTGTTTATGAACTGGTGTGTCTCCCTACTTCCAGGATGAAGTGCGGAGATAAAATCTCTGAATGCAACAGCACCCAGTATGTTATTTAATTTCATCCACACAAGATCTAAAATTCTAAAATTCAGCACTAATTTGACGCACACTAGACATGTTGATATCGACATCAATGAAGATGACAGTGTCCAAATGTTGCAGTTTCCCAACCAATAATTGATCAGTAATGTACTGTAATGTATCTAATGTATTTAATGTACTCAGGTTACAGATTTTTTTTCCCTCAAAGTGGCCACTTTCTGTTGAAGAGTTTATTGATTTATTGTTATTGTTTCTCATTTTTCTTTGAAGGACTGGCCACAAATATACATTTTGTTCTCTCCACAACGAGGACTGTGAACATTATTTTGATCCGTCTGTAGCGAAAGAATACTCATTAGTAGCTGCAACAATTCAAATGACTAATAAATGTAGAGTATCTATGGAGCTACTATCAACTTAAATGCTCCTGAAAGTAACATAACATCTTTTAAAGAGGAAAGACTGGAGCAGCAGGCCACGTAAAATGATGCAAAGGCCCTGATTCGGTCTCCAGGCCACAAGTTTGATACATTTATCTTGGCAGGTACAGCAGTATTTAAGTGGGTCAGTAGCTGGAGATGCAAAAGGAAAACCGAGATCCACATAAATAAAGACTCATAAGTGCTGAGGAAGGGTGTGACCATATTAGTTAGCTGCTTAACTCTCGGCACCAGAAGGTCCACATCGATCCTCCTCTGCTTTCATAACCTCGACCGGATCCAAAGGCCTGAGCAGGTTCTGATTACCGTGGCAGCAACAGCGACCGTGTAAAATGGAGCACGATATCTCCCAGATGAAAAACTCCCTAAGCTTATCGTCGCGATTAATCCTCCACCTTTGCTGCCGGCAGACCCGCGAGATCTTCCACAGACTAAACAAAAACAGTTTTTCCAGAGCAAAACCTTCTGCATGCCAGAGTCAGGTTAGGAAAAGAAATAGAGAGTCAAGGTGCATGCATCCTCGTGTGTCTAACTCTGAACAGAGCTCTGTACTTCCTGCAGCAAAGCGGGCCGCAGTTTGATCTCCTGCCACGGACGGGCTCAATACACTAATTACAGCCACCTGTGTGCGTGTGAGAGTGTGCACGGAGTGACACATCACGTCGGATGATTGCGCGGTAGAAAAGTGTGTATCTGGAAAAACAGGATGAAATTAAAAACCTCATCTTACGTGCTTGTTACGTGGCATTCGATGGTGATTTGTTGGCTCAGACGCTACAATTCTGCTAATAAAAAGTGCTTCAAGATTTTTATCGACGAACTTCAACCCCGTCTCCAGTAAATGTGATTTGGAGTGAATATATTCATAGTTCACAGCACCATAAATGGTCACTTCAACAGAAGGAGCTGCTCCACCATGAAGCTACGATGACATCAGACCACTCGACAGGGCGCCAGCTCATCCACAACTCCTTCGCTTCTCCAGAAAAACTGCTTTGAGTCAGGGTGAGTTGAGTTGCTCTGATGTGAAAGCGGAGCGAATACATTCAGCAATTGAGGCCTTATCTGGGGCCATGTTGGAGCCTGTTGGTGTACCAACTTCCACCTTCGTCACTTTTCTTTTCACCCTTTGGAAAAATGGTAACATCATGGACAGTGGCTTGAATTGGCGACTTAACCGCTACATGTTAGTGCCGTGAAAAGAGTCTGAAGATCGTTTCCTCAAGCTCACTACTGCCACCTGCTGTCCGACTGAGGGGGGGCGGAGATACGTCAGAGTTGTAGGAGGTGGGAGGGAACTGACGATCGCGGCGTCCAGAAAAGGTTCTGCTCGACAGACAGCGAGTTGCACCTCACTTTCTCCTGACAAAAACAGAAAATGGGGTACAAAACTGAAGATATTGGATTCTACAAGCGTAGTATTGCATGTGTTGTTAAACCAGATCCAGCAAATGAGCGAAACTGTCTTGTGACACTGAAGAAGTTTCGGAGGGTGATAATGACTTGCGTTAGCAGTATTCTTCAGGGGACGTTAAAGCAGGTCATTTCCTGTCTGAGTGAGTGTGCAAGTAACAGTAGTCAGAGCTCACAAGTCTATATGAATCAGTGCTCAGGCTCCAAAGTGACACTCGGGTTCCGTGCACACTCCGGGCCACTCATTTCCTTGTGGTTCTAAAGCTACACTGCCACTTCCTTTCATGGATTTCTAGAAATCACAACGCAGTATTGGATAAGGTCAGAGGACGTAAATAACGTTTGCCAAGGTAAAATTCCTCCGAGCGTCTGGTCTGTGTCAAACGCTGCCTTCACATCGGCCTTGACTGTATCTCACCACCAGGCAGAAACACGCCGGGCTGCGTTTGTCCAGCTGTCAGTTACTCATCAAGTCCTGGACACACACTTCATCGCACAAGCTTTGACACAAAACATGACTGTTCACAATGTGTTTTCGCTCTGACCCCGTCACCGTGCTCTGAAAAATCACCAGCGAAAGACTCCCTCGCGATAAGAGACAAAAGTGCTTCCTCTCTTATCGTTTCAAGCGTGCAGCTGGATGTCACAACGCGTTTGTTGGATTAGGATTATTTAATCCAACTGTGAAGGACGACATCAATGTTTGACACCGAGATCTTTATGGACACATTTTTTATGAGCTGTTTGTTGGTTTTATTCTTGAAAAACAATTATAGAAAAAGAATCAAATCCTGAGACATATTCACAAAATATAACTGTAGGAATGATGTTCAGTGATCAAAGGACGGAGATTGAGGATGGAGAAATTATTCAAAATGGCAGGATTAAACTTGATATTGATCACATAAAATGAAAATGTGTTAAAAATGCAAATACTGGATTTTTTTTTATTTTTTAATATAACAATTTGCAATGGGTTGCAGAATTATGAAAATAAATGAATAAAAAATGGTTCATTAAAAAGCCCAAAATATACTAAAGTTCATTCTTTCAATGCTTTAAGTCTAAATATTGTTAAAATAATAAACAAGCGATGCTTGAATCTTGAAGACACGTAAAGTTCACTTCTAATTTGACATTGAACACCCAGAGGTCAAGCAGGGTCACAGCCTAAAGCGGCCCAGGGGAAGCATAATGCCGACGTCTTGAGTATCAATGGCGTCTTGTGTGAGGGGAATGTGGGTCGCGTCGCGTTGCGTTGTGTGGACTAAGATTGAAAAATACCATCAGAATATATAGCTGCATCACAGTTAGACAGACAGAAACATATCAACGTATTTCGACTGGCTGGATAATGGGTTCCTCAGGACGGCCTTCAGCCTCTCCAGCGGGATCGTGTTTAACTCCCCGCGAGAGCAACAGCAGATTGATTCAGCGTGCATTTTACGATAATGGCAGCTGGCTTCCACTTGTGTGTTCAATCAGACACTTTTGGCGGTTTTACTGCCTCGGTTGTAAATATTCATATAACCAACGCTCAATTCATCTGGAGCTCCTCCGTTTCGCTTTTTAACAATGTAACAGCAAAGCTTGATCTGAAGACTGTAATTGGCCCGAGGTGGAGAAAACCCCGAAGAACCGCCGGCGAGAACAGCAAAGCCTCTAAAGTTCTCGGTTCCTCCCAACAAAATCCTCAATAAGCTAACGCTTCCAAGTGACTAATTTAAGCCAAGGAGCCCAGCTTTGGCTTAAATTACTCAGCAATATAATTCAGTTCCAGGAAGTAAAATCTACCTCCCCTGCAGACCCAAAATAGTCCCAGACCCTTTCAACACGTTTATGCAGCCACAGCTGTATTTTATCATACCTCAGTGCGCCTTATCGTTTCCCCAAAATGTTCTTTTTCAACGCCGTTTCAGCTGACTCATCGACAACCAGGCATGTTTACATGTCAAAATGGAAATTCAATGTTGAAGTAAAGTCAACCGTTCACAGTTTGAACATCTTCTATGGAAGAAATACTTTCATTGGCTCGACGAATCACATACTGGAGAGGGTTATTTTCCTTCAGTCACAAAGAGAACTGAGTTCCAAAACTGTCCTCCTTACTATACTGCATTTGTTGGCGACACAACTGTGTAAAATGACACAGCTTTCTTTCACACTGTGAGACAACATTCACTCAAGTTTTCGAGATCATCACCATTTCCAACTCTTTACCACCAAGGCTTGCTTTACATTCATTCTGTGTCCGAGCTACTCACCCTGAGTAGCTGGGACACTCCTCAGACAGGTCGCCCGCACAGGGTGCGCCTGTATAACTTGGCTTGTCAAAGAGAAAAGAAGTTGACTGTGGTGACAATGAGCTGTTCATGACTATGGACAACTGAATACGCTGCACTTTCAATATCGCACTATAAACCCAAAACTTGGGACGCTTTATTGTAATCGCAGTTGGACCCAAATCAGAGTACTGAATATTTATTTATAACAACAAACAGTACTTCCCTTTTTTAACTAAAAAAGAAAGCAAAAACAAACAAAAAATGCTGTTTTAATAGCTATTGTACTTCATGGGTCAAACATTGAAGGTGAAATAAATAAATAAACAAATAAAATATCGGCTGAGGATAGGTCCACCCCTTCTTCCAAATCTTCTGGTTCAAATCAGTGACTTTCTTTATTGATCCTGGTGAATTGTCTGTTCAAGTCAGGAAGTGACCTAATGACCATGTGTGAAAAAGAAAAACAGGTTGAAAAACGCAACCCCCCTCCGAGGGTCCATAAAGTATCGCATTAAAACACATCACAATGTGAAGTGCTGCAGATAATGTATTTAGCAAGCGTGTCCCCGTTGAGGCAGTGAGAGGAAGGAAGCCAGTTCAACTGTGTCGCTTCCAGCTGACGCAGCACAGAGTGCCCCTCAACACCCGACTCCATTTCCAGGAACACACCAGTGATGAACGTGCTTCAGGCCGTTAGTGAGATCTATGGTGTATATTTTGGGGAGCCGGGCGCAGGCGAGACCTTGAGAACTTCGGTTACGGTCTGAAAAATGTTGGGATAACCAACAGAGAATTGGTGTGCGGAACATGGATTGTGTCGAAAGATCATCACCACGGTGGAATAACATACAGACGTGGGGCACTGACTCGCTCATCACGTCACGCGGAGACAGAGTTTGGGAGCTCTAAAAACACACAGCCGGGGATCGGGTTCGGCGTGTGTTAATACACGTGTATGTTTATAAGACTAACACATCTGGTTAAGTTCAACAGGCAACGCCGACTCAGGCCACCTTCTTGTTCCGTCTTCCTGCCTGTGCAGCGTCTGCTTGCTCACGTCGCTGCTTTACATCATAGTTCACACTTCATCAACGGAGCAGCAGGGTCAAGTGCGGAACACCGTTTGAAACTTCCCCAAAGTGTCGACCAAGTACAATCGCAACGTGAAAATCTGGCAGCTGCGGCCGCGAGCCTTGACCATCCACCTGGCAGATGAACGCTCCGCGGATCCAGTCAAGGACAGAGATGATTCAGAGGAATTAGACGATTACTTCACGTCCGCTGTGTGTGATATTAATGTTATACTGTATATAATGTTGCAGACAAGGTCACTGAAGCGCTCCAGATGTTCTGTGACTTGATGGAAGGAAAATGATGAAATTTCCTGTCAGAAAGACCCAAAAACAACTACTGTATTGACCGCTTTTGTTACGATGATGACTAATATCTAGCATCAAAGAAACTAGGTGCACAGCATAAATTCATGATCCAACTTTACTGAAGTCCCATGATGTACTGCAACAACTGACAATGTCAATGAGATGAGTGTGGTGTTTGAGAAAACCTTGCATCAGGGTGAAAATGAATCCCACCTTTTGAGTAGGACCAGGGAGAGCAGCTAACTTCACTTGACGTCTCAGGGCAACAGGAACCGGCGAGCCTCGACAACAAATGGCGCCTCTTTCTCGGAGCTAGTCTCATTCCCCAGATTATACACCATCGGGCAGACGCCATGATGTCTCGCAGATGAAGGCAGAGTAGAGTTAGAGTGAAAGTCGATTTCTGCTTAGTTCGTGAGCAAATACTTTCTTTCATGAAAGCAAAAAGTAGTGCTTCTTTACCTGGTATCTTCAGCGCAGTCTGGATTTAAGGATGACTTTTTTCTCTCGGACAATGGACGCACACAAACTCATATTAATGCACAATCCAAAAACAATAAAACAAGCTAGCGTGCACTAAAATGCACTGAAGGTTTTATGCTGCGATGGTGGCGACTCAGATGAAGGGCTATTATTAGCACTCGCTCCAACATCTTCCCTGCTTCGTACGAGGTGCCATCATGTGCTACAAATAGACCCACTGGCAGCAAAGATGCCCGCTATGTAGCCTTCACATTTGGGCATCCACCACCAGCCAGTGGATAACCAGCCAAATTTTGAAGTCAAGTTCATGAACAATAAAAGTTGAGGACCTGTTTTTCCATCCATAGAATTGAATGAAGGCTATTATGACAGAGAAACTCACATTATTTCAAAGTCTAGAATAGAAAGAGGAGTATTTAGTGGATCTCAATATGCATCTAAATGTAAATGCACTCCTCCCCATTCATGTGTGTATATTTGCATCTGTGTGCGTCCAGCTGCTGCCGCGAAACTGGAGTCGACTTCAAGGCAGCGCCGCTCTTTGCTGAATTAACGAATCTCTCACATCCGTCGCCACGCGCCGCCTTTGAAACGCACACCGCCGGCCTCAGACCGGCACTTTCAACCCGCAATCACTCTCCTCTCTCCTCCCCGCGCTATCAGATGTTCCTCCCGTTAAATATCTCCTCATTAGTGCTCGCGCCGCTTCTTTCCACTCGCCCTCGCGCTCGTCTTTCACTCTGCAGCGTTGCTCCACACTCAGGCAGCTGCTGCCGAGCCGCGCGGCACATCGCAGACCTCAATTCATGAGGTTATCAAACTGCTGGTGCTTCAACATTACTTTTTGAAAATCACTCCGCCTGTCCTGTTAAGGAAAGAGCTGTGCTGAAAGGCAACTCCGGGTTCAGTGGGTGACCTGTTCGCACAAAAAACAACAAAACAAAAGCACAGATGCAGTCCACTGAAGTGAGTCCCGCTTACAAGGTTTTCCCGGGATTCTATTATGATAGGTGTCAAGGTATATACACATGAAACGTGACATGAGCGACAAAAGCAAACAAAATACATGTAAAGTCAACATAGTCCATACAACAAACTGATGGACTACAATTTGGGAGCGGGACGTGTAACTTGCCTGGGCCATGCACTCACTTGTCCTGGCCCCGGCAGAGTGACCTACATTTGAATGCGGCTTGAGAAGCAGGGAGATGTCGGGGAGCCGAGTCGCCAAGTCATGTTTGGCGTGGCGGTACCTTCTGTGTTAATGGAACGTCATGCCACACCCACTTATAGGGTGTACTGACCCCATGACCGTCAGGCTATTAGAAGGAAGTCATCTGGGCATCTGCAAAACATGAAAAAATGGACGCCAGAGTCTTGACCGTAGTTTGGCTGCTAGATGCCGCCATGTACTAGCGTAGTCTGGCGGCTAAGATACGGTCAAGAATTGGATGTCCATTTTTTCATGTTTTGCAGACGCCCAGATGCCCTCCTAGCTAAAAGCCTGCGTACTGTACCCCAGGTATCATGAAACAGTATTGCAGGGTTGATGAAACAGTGATCTAATATTCAGAGGCCACTAGATGGCGCTCTTGGTTTAGAAATGACGTGAGGTGAGGTGTCATTAAATAAGTTATTCAAGTCCGAACACTTTACAGCAGACAGTGCCATCTGGTGGCCTTTAAAAATCAGGAGTGAAGCGCTCAGCCATCCAGGAGAGACTCACAGTAGAACTTCTATTGTCTGTAAAGTAGGCAAATGCATCTTACACAGATGGATGCATGGAGGAGGCCCAGAGGCAGACTGGAGAGATGTTTCGGTATGGGAAGTCCAGGCCTCTAGACTTAATACAGCTGCCCCTGCGATTTCTTTGACTCCATCTTGAGCGTGAGTCCAGTTAAAGGAATATATTTCATGAGATGGGTAGCCTTGATTAAACCTATAGAAACGTGATCTTGAGCGAAGAAGCTCTTCAACAACAGCCACCTAATAAGACCTTGTGAAACACTTCCTTGTGTGCTCATCAGTCTCACAAGTTCTTTCCGCGCTGAATATCAGGTCACCAGTTTAACTTCAAAGATGCCGGCGCTTGTTGCCCGCTGACAGCGGCGCTTTGATGAACAACCATTTACAACAGTGTAAAACTAACTGGATGGTCATGATGCGCCGCTGGCAGATGTTTGGGGATGACTCACCGCGATACCTGCCTGGCTAACCGCACATTTGTGTTGCTCACAGTTGTTTGCACTTTCAATAATGAATCTTTTCATCTCCGTCCAGAGGAACGCTCCGGGCCGCCGGCTCGTCCGTTTCAGGGGGTCAACATGTGGACGGCGTTAGACTCAGAGGGGGCGTGCATACAGTCAAGTGGTGGGAAGTCCAGACGCCATATGCCACATCGCGTCGGCACCATCACCTCAGCATCATCATTTTGAAGGCCCAATGCAGATCTGTCAATCATGTTCAAACTCAAATCTCAGGCTTTACAACAAAAGTTGTCCTTCAGTAAAACATGACCTGAATTGACTTGTAAAATTCATGTGGCAGCACTCGGTACCTGACCTGGACGGACAGAAAAACAGCCCAATATCAGCGCGACATGTCTACACATCCTTCCTTCCTTCTGTTTCCACTTTAACCACTGATATCAGGAACTCACAACGGCTGCGATGTGTTGAATCCAAGTGGGGCGTCGTGGGGGGGAATGAAGCTCGAAATTCAACACGATCAGCTAAAACATTTAAACATATGAAACACCAGGGTGATTAAATCGGAGTGTGTGCGCAGGACTATCAGTTTTCTGTCACGCTGATCAAGCTTCAGCCTGATAGTTGTGGCGCCGCAGAACCATCACCGTGTTTGCACAGCGGGGAAACACGTCTCACACACACCTTATCTGCAGCCACTAAAATATTTCACATGCATTTATGTGAAATACAATGCGGTGGAATGTGACGCGAGTGAGCACACGCAGACACACAGCCCAGACGACGCACCCCGGCAACAGCAATTTATTGTTCGACTGAGACAGGACTCATTCACTGTTTGTTATTCCAATAACTGTCACTTTACTCTGTCCATTCATTGGGAGTATCGCAATGTAACAATTTGTCCTTCAGTTTCTGTTCCAAAATTTGTGGTTTCTTGTCTAATTCTTGTTACATATTAACACCAGAAATCAGCAAATCCTTCCCTGCATAACACTACATACACAACAAACATCAAAGACGTCCACAAATCTTCAGCTTAATAAAGTGAAGTCACAAGCTATCAAACCACATAAGAAAAATAAGTAAATACCCATAATATATAAACAAATATCATGATGAAATGAATAAAATACAAGTAGATATAGGTAATACTTATAGAAATAAAATATATATAAATAGAAGAAATGAATAGATAAATGAAGCAATAACTCAAGTATTTTATTATAATTTTCGACCATTATAATAGTCTGCATTATTATTATCATTATTGTATATTCAATGTATATTCAAAGTCATTATTAACTGAATTTTTATTCACAATTTCATTGTCATAACTTCATATTCTGTGCAATAATCAAGATTTTTCAGTCAAATATGTCTCAAATTGTCAGACAATCAATTCCACTCATTGTCATTAAAAACAGCTGAAATGTCAAAATACATTGATGTTGTCACCTATTTTTATTGAAATCTATGAATAAAACAAACAATAAATAATGTATAAATATCTGTTTTGGACTTTGGACATTCTTTTTAATTACCATCACATGAGCGGATACATGATTGTCACAAATAAATCTGAAAAATGTGGAATAATAATGACCACGACATAAAAGAGTCTTGTTTGGGAGCCATCTGTTGAAATCAATTCTGAAATTTGGCAGCACATTTTTGTAATTAATAACATTAATGTTCACTCAAAGTGTCCAACTATCTATGATAAACACGAGAAGCAATGGGGTCGCCATGGTAACATACGTTTCACGCAAGTGCTGGTCCGCCTCGTCCTCTCAGTCCAGATGCAGGCATCTAAAGGGCCGACAAAGGGCCAGTGAAGGAGGCTCGCCTCCCCGTGTCGTCACGACGACATCAAAGCACCCACCAAAGATACAAGAGCTTTTAAGGCAGGGGCCATTATTCCCACTGAAGAGTTACAAACGCCAGGAGAAAAGAAAGACCAGCGCAGAAGAGGAGAGAGGTGGCGTGGTGAAGAACCAGTGGTCGGCTTTGAAGAGCAAAAAAAGAAAAAGAAATCAGACAAAAGTTTCTAAAACTTCAAAAGAAGTCTTTTCTGTAGGCCCACTGGTGCTTTCTACAGGACTCATCCATTCTCTGGCCCGTCCTCTCTTCAAACATGTCCCGGCTAATTGCCTGGCCCTGCTCTGCCCTCCTCTCAGCTCCATTCAGCTGAGGGCTCGTAGCAGCGCGAGGGCCTAATGACGCGCTCCTAAGTGGGACAAAGGAGCCGGCGGGGCCGCGGACAAAACCCCAAGCCATAATGAGAAAAGGCTCCTCAATGAGTCGGACTCCGCGGTGGCCACGGGGAGGCAGGACTCCTCTTCCAGTTTAAGTTTGAAATTCAATATTTTAGGCAAACGACGGCAGGAAATGAAAAAGTCAAATAAAGGCGAAGAAGTGCGTGTCGTGTGAGTGTATTGTGTGTGTGTGTGTGTGAGTGCCGGCACCCCCTGCGGGTAACAATGGTAAGCAGGACTAATCCTCCAGACCGTATAATGGCCACTAAGCTGTCTATTCACAAGTACATAGCCCCCTGCGAACTGCACTAATCGCCCCAAACCCCAGACTCAGCCCCTCCGACAGACTTCACTTTTGCCTGTCTTCATTCTCCTCATCTGCCATTTCACCACATTATATCACCGGAAAAACAGTATTGTCTTTTTCAAGTCCGCTGGTGGAAACTAGTCATAACATTACATTACTAGTCATTACAAAATTGGCTCCAATAAACGTAGTTTTGATCAACAAACACATATTAATCACATTATTTAAGTTAAATAACAACATGATTAACATTTTGCCTCTAAATATTTGCTATATTCTGAAGAGGCCTGAGGCGAGGAAAGGGTCAGGAAGAATGTTTAGGAACAAATGTTCCATGTAACGTGTCTTTGTTGACTCTTGGGAAGGGAGGGACACTGACTGACTTGTCCAGTAACATCTTCCCTTTGGTTGTTTTCAAAATTCTTTTTCAACTATAAACATTGTTTTTACAGCAATAACAGTGTATTGTACATGTGTGAGTGAGTATATCTGCTTGCACCCTAGCTATACTTGTGGGGACCAGCTCATGGAAACACACCTACTTTTTTTTGCTGAAGCCCAAAAGATTAAGCCTCAATTTGAGGATGAAAACTTGAAAACACCTGGGTCATTATACTTGGGTTTCAGTTTGGTTCAGAGTCCTGGTTAAAGTGCGCCATGTGTTTTGGATGGTTAAGTTTAGAGGCTGGGGAAAGGGTTACGGCAATGACAGGTCCTCACAAAATAGAAATACAGACGTGTGTGTGTGTGTGTGTGGCTGTTCAAGCAGTGACAAGATTTCAAGAGGTTCAGCTCCAAGAATGTTGAGTGTTGGCGCCTTCAAGATGGTCTAGTTGGAAAAAAAGACATTTGTTCAAATATTTAGGAACAAATGTTTCAACTTTTCTCGAGTATGTAATGTGTCTCTTGTGGAGTACCATCATCAATTTTGTTATTTTCGCAGCCATAATTGTGTGTGTGTGTATAAGCATATCTATCCTAAAGAGGTCCAATTTTGGGGGAAACACCCCCTTCTGGGTCATTTAGGCGTTTGTGGGTCTCTTCTGCTGGACCCCACAAGGTTAAACCTCCATAAGAGGATGAGAGCTTCAAAATAACTGGGTTTCAGTTTGGTTCAGAGTCCTGGTTCAGGTTAGCCATCTGTTTTGGAAGGTTAGGTTTAGGGGGAGAGGCTGGGGAAAGGGTTATGCCAATGAAAGGTCCTCACAAAGATGTTATGACAGACCTGTGTATGTGTGAGCATGTGTGTGTGTGTGTGGCTGTTTAAGCAGTGATGAGTTTTTCAAGAGGTTCGTCCATCTGCCCCAAGAATGTTGAGTGAGTGTTTTACGCTCAAGATGTTCCAGTATCAACTTTAATTTCATCATCTCTGGGAAACATCATTCGATTTTAAGAACATCTGCAGCTCATGAAGATACGCAGAGCAGAACTGCGGATCAAACAGTGGACAAAAAGGGCTTTTTTTGGGCTTCTTTTTGCAGCAGATATATTTATGATTTTAAACAAATAAATAAAAAATAAATACTTAAATCTTCAAGCTAATGATTTTGTTTAAATTCTGCAAGCTAGCATTTCAGCTCAATATTCTTACTGTTTTACTATTTTAATAACTTCTAACCTGATAACACCACTCACTTGGTGAGGATACGAAATCGGAGCTCAACTTTCCACATCTCTTCTGTCAGCTGCAGCTCACGTCTCTTCCTGGTCGTGACTGACTTTAGTTCCTCCGTCTTTTGTTCCACGTCTCTTGTCATAACTCATATTTCGGCAGTTTTCTATGCCCCCCCCACCACCCCTTGCTCTTTCATCTTTTGTTACCGTTGGACTCACACAACGTCCTAATTATATTAAACAAACTGAGATCATTTGAACCTGCTCACTTCTAATTTCACTCAGGGACACAGTGCAGCAAAGGTCCTCCCGTCCCGGCTCCACACACGACCCACGCTAGGTTCCTCTTTCTTGCTTGTTAGGAGCCTAATTTTTTCATGGCACTGTTGCCCGCTGAGCCAACGGGAGAGCACTGCCCAGGAGTCTAAACATTTTTCCTAAATTACGAACAGATGGAGAAGAAGTTTGTGCAAAATTAAAACGGTTGGATTAGAAACATGCTTACCTCAGCGGTAGGTTCAAGTTCAACTGACATCTAGAGACATACCAGGACTGGACTCTTGACCCGTCTTTTTAGTTACAATTAGTTGCAGTTAACTCGCTCATTCATTTGTTTACATCGCTTTAAATTCTGCATCCAATGTCTCCCAGTGATCCAAACTAGGGGCTCATATTTCCTCCCCCTAACAAACCTCCCCCAGAGATGCTAGGTAGAGTCCTGCCCTGGGGCCTCCTCGACATCCAGGAGGCACCTGGACAGAATTTTGGAGCCACTTCAACTGGGTCCTTGAGAAGAGGTTCTACAGTGAGTCTCCTCTGGATGACTATGCTTCTCACTCTAAGGAAGAGTCAACACGCTTGTGGGTCAAGTTCTATCTTCTCCACAACCCAAAATGCATCATCGTCCATCCATCTCTGCACTTTCCTCACATATTCAATCATGGAGGCTAAAAAAATCTAGGGGTAATTGTAATGCACACTCTCACATTTTTGTCCCACTACAAACTAAGACGAATTGTTGTAACAACTGGAAAAGACGGTATGGTAGTGGACAGGCTGACGGTGGTCTAGTGTGTTTTATCAATGCAGAGAAAAACACCTGAAAGTATGGACAAGGTGACCATCCTTCTATCTGTGCTCTGCCTTCATTTCCTCCGTATTTCTGCACGTTTCTACAAAGCCTACAGATACGGACCAAAAAGAGTAGTACCACTAGCAACCACGGGGGTGTTGCTGCCACTACCCGATATGTAGCACGAATGAGACAGGAAGAAGACATAACAATGGCGGAAATTCTGCTTCCTCCAGTGGCGATACATTTACCGGCCTCACTGACCACCATCTCCTACAACGCTGCCTCCATTTTCCTCTTCCGTGCAAGATTCTGTAGTTGTCATGAACTTTAGACTCAACATGGGAGAACATACTCCTTGAGGATCCTCAAGGAATCGAACCGACAACCTTCTTACTGCAGCACCAGCCTGTCATTTAGCTCTAACTTCCAAGATGTATAACATGCGATGCTTAGCTAACCCTAAAAATAATAACCTCATGTTTATAGCATGCTCAGACACTGAAGTTTTGTTGCGCTGTCCAACAACTGCAAATCAAAGTCCAACTTGCTTTGAATCAAGGAAGTCTGCTGGACACAGAAAATCTGAGCACGACTTCTGTTTCGGGTGGACGTTCTCCAAGAATGACTCATTCACGACTCAGGTTTGGAAAAGGCCTGCTGATTGACACATGGCATCTTGCGCAGCGTATTGAAGTCAAAACTTTGCAACGGGTATTTAGGTCCCATTAGGGATCCATGAGAAATGTACTTGGCACACAATCAGTAGATGCACGACACACACACACGTAAAATGGAGCATGAAGGCAACAGGAGAGGAGAGAATGAAAGACGGATTCTGTAGGCGACCGGAATAAGACGTCTACACAAACGAAAGAACGGACCGGAAGACGTCGTACAGAGGGACGGAGTGGGCGAGAAGAGTGAGCAGGTGGCAGCCTGTCGGGGAGACCATGAGGAAGGTAATCAGTGAGGAAAAGAAAGAGCCGATCGTGTTGCAGCAATAGACTTCGTAGTGGAGCAGCCTTTAATGTGCTGTTAGTTTTTCCTCATGGTTTGGTCACGCTGCATTGACTGTAACGTATAGAGTCATGGAGCCAAATTAAGTCATCGCTCTGGGAGCTCAGGCGAAAACTGGCGAGGCTTTGCTCAAATGACATCTGAAAACATCTGTTGGGATACTTTTGCGGGGGATATTGTTCTCAGTTAAACCCTCCCAGGTTGAAGTTATAGGAGCCTCGTCTCTTCAGCAACAGTTGTTTTTTTTAAACTATTAAAAGACTCGTGTTAAAGGACAACTCTGTGTCACACATGAAGTCCCTCAGAAGTACCACTTTCATCAGGAATAGAGTCAAACCCTTTATTGACCATCCTGTTGCCGCTGACAGGACTTGTTAGATGCTGGTATTTCAAATGACTGTAACACCTCCAAGGTGCATCTGATCTACAAATGACAAACACCGAGAGAAAACGTGCACAGAACCAGGGCTCTGTGCTCATATTGACACCAGTACCGTAACTCCCAGCACTTCAACAGCCAGAGCCCCCAAACACAGACAAGATTCACCAGCTCATGCATTGAAGGGTTTGCAGGCTTCTCTGTATCATAACACTAGGTGGTTTCTGAAAGCACAAAACTAGAAGTTTCTATTGATGTAAGGCCTTTGACTTCATAGAGACAGAGGAGCTGAGAGCATGTTGGAAAACATATTCAGAATAGTGGTGCGTTTCTTGAGTCGGAGAGTGGCTTTATTTTAGTTTTATTTAGTAGAAGGCCAGTTGGGCTGTTTCACTGAGTTGTGTTAAAACATGACCCTAAATGACTCAACAGCTGGGAGAAGATCCTTAACTGAAAATATGTTGTAAAGCAGAAAAAAAAACGTATCCAACGGGTACAGTCCAGAACTCGCAATAATGCTGAATATACAGTATGCTATTATAACCTCTTTTGGAAGAAGAGACAGAAGCACTCAACAATTCTACTCTGAAGCTTCCACACCACCTTCAGGGCACCAGCCAGTCAGCAGAGTCAGACCATAAATCGTTGAGTCCTATAAACCATTGCCATGTAGGTCGATGAACTGGATAAAAACATGAACCGTTCACAGCCCGTCCACTTGACTGGCTAAAGAGGATTAAAAGGGATCATGTAAGAAAATGTACAGCCCAACTCATGTACTCTTATATAACCTCAGGTGCCCAACATGGCGCATTAAGCAGCGCCAGTCAGCCACCTTTGGTTTGGACTCGCCAAGCCAGTAGGGTGAGCTTCCTGCAAAGCACCTTTTGACCCCTGTGTTCTGCACTTGTGTTGCTATCGCGAGCCTCCCTCCTCCCTGTTTGAACGACAGCACAAATGTCCACCAGTCTAAATACACGCTGATTACATCTGCGGTCCTGTACACGCACATCTGTCTCTGAAAATGTTTGGCGCACAACTTTACAAAAGGCCTTTAATTCTTTTCTTCATCTCCAGACTTGTTGACAACTTGAGAGTGAAGCCAGGAAAAAACAGGAGCTTCATTCTTTCCTGTCCCCCGTGCTCCATCTGCCCATCTTCTTCCCGTCTCTTTGCTGGAAGTGAAACGAGGCAGAACAGGAGGATGTGGGACAGACAGCCGTGAAATAGAGGCCGGGGCCCCTGAGGAGCGTCGGGCTCTGTTTATGTGTCTGTTGTGGTGCGCCTTCGTGTTGCTCATATCAGTCGGGGACGTCCAGCGTCCGCGCTCCGTCACTGCAGCTCTAGCCAGCTTCAGAATCCGTCTCGACGCGATCGGAACAACAAGACGGCCGGCAGCGTTTGAAACCCGACTCCGGCTTGCCATTCAAGCGTATCTCCACTGTCGCCGCGGACTGTTTCAAATACACCAGCATGTTTACATCTCGGCTTCTCCACGCTGCCACCCTGATTTCCGGAGGAACAGTGAACCCTCGGCAGTGAGACCGACATGTTGTCACAACCGGACGACCAACGCGGAGCGAGAGATCTGACGGCGGCGCTGAAAGACTGATTGCAGAGATAGAAATAATAAGCAAAGTCATGTGGCTGCGGATGAACTTGTCATGTTTTGACCAGCTCTGGCTTCTACATGTCAACGCCGGCGTTCAGAGTGGTGAAGAATGAAGGAGAGTCTCGGTGCTGCTTTCAATTCAGACAATTACAGTTGACATTAATTTCTATATTCATTCAGCACAGAAATATTTTGAAGAAGTCTGACACAAGGGCCAAAAGCAATGAAACTTTTACTCATGAGGTGTGAGTTTGGAACCGTAACTCATGATCAAGACCCCCCAAAATCCCTTCTGAGGCCTCAAGCAGGAAACCAACTCCCTTAAAAAGTTGTTGTTTGACTGCAGCATTCAGAGAAAGAAACCTGAGGAGGTGGACGTCCGATTCAAACACGAGTGGCCTCCTTCTTCACCGGCAAACGCTCTCTTCTGTCTGTACGCCTCGGCAATTATACCATGTCCACCTTTCACGTCCTTCCCACACTAAAGCTGCCGGGGTCTCAATTAAAATGTGAGAAACTTGAGAAGAGAAAAACAGAGGCGGAATCAGGACCGGAGGAACTGAGGGATCCAGAGATGATGTTGTTCTGCAACCTGATCTTCTGTGTTTCTGGCCGGACGACAGCTGCAGTCTCACACATACAAAAACACTTAAAGAGCAAAACCTGAGTGCAGATCTGTGATGCTGCAGAATGAAGGAAAAAGTCCCACAAAAAGAGGAATTAACATCAGATTCCATTATTCATGTGCTTTCATTTTTCGTAACTCACCACTAAATATTGGTTAAAATCAATTTCGGGGACGCACAGTGAGTCAGGGCGACGTCGCTCTCAGCATCTCTTCCTTCGGCGACCATGTCCAGATGTCCGCCACCATGTTTGAGCTCTTAAATCACCATAAATCGTCACCACAGCCACTTAGTGAGACAGTTTCATTCACAACACGGAAACACACGCGGCGAAGAATACCAGCAAGAATAGCGAAATTTATCGCAATATTTAGCTTTTATTTATTGGGCAAGAAAGGATTATCTACAGAACACAGCCAAACCACAACTGATCTCCTCCTCGTGTCTTAGTAACTCGCATGCTAACAAGCCTCATGAGCGCCGATATAACTCGTCTAAAACTGAGGCTGCGTCACAACAAGAGAGCTAGTGTGTCCTGGAGCACAGAGCCGTCGAGAGTGAGACGATGATAGGGAATTACATAACATAATAATAATAAAACAAATAAAATAAATATGAAATGTTTTACTTTGTAGTATTTCATTCTTTATACTGTAGCATAAAACATTAAAGATGTAGGGCCTTTTTACACACATATATATATATATATATATATATATATATATATATATATATATATATATATATATATATATATATATATATATATATATATATATATATATATATATATATATATGCTACCAGACATTTAGTGATAAAAATATTTATTTATTTATTTATTACTTCAAAAATATTATTTCATTCTCACTCAATGTTAAATGTTTTATCTTTAAAAACCCAAAAGCAGGGGCTGGTGGTCATAATGTAATGGCTGATGACTGTCACACCCTGCACTCTCTCCCACCACACACGCCCACTGCACGCTCCAGTTCTGATTCTGTTTCAGAACCAGAGGCCAGCAGGAGAAGCAGTCAGGCGAGCGTCAGAAAGCAAAATAGCTGGACTGGTGGTCTTCTGACTCTGAGCTCAGCAACTCAATCCCTCTGACAAACAAGCGCTCGCACGTGTTGTTTACAAACATTTGCCAGCCACCACACGATAAAGAAACAAACAGATTCTTCTCATCTCAACATAAAAAAAACTTTTTTCCACTCAGAGCTGCTCTCCACCACCGACTCGGCCTCGACCCACCGGGAGACGAAGCGCCAGGAAAAAATGTGAAACTGTGAAAATATTGATGCAAATTAGGAGGAGGAAAAATGAACCGGGTAACGGCGAACGGCGGATTAAATGTTAATTCTAAGTGGGGGTTTGGGATATTCCGAAAGGAGAACGTGCGCAGGTGTGGGCTCATTACTGTCAAACAGGCGCGGAATAATTACAGCGGGACCACACAGGAGACGACATGAAAGCGGAGAGGAAAAGAAGCCATTCATGAAATCCTCTTCAGCAGTTTGGCAAAAATTTGGGGAGCGGGACGAGAACATGGCGTTCGTGTTCCGAGTGCCTCCGACATCATCACGCGTTATGCAGGTCGTTCCAGCTATGAAAACACCGATTCCAATGCAGGGATTCAGCGGCATGATTTCAGGATTGGGTTTCAGCGGGGGGTCATCTTTGAAGGTTAACCCGCCGCAGGACTATTTCGGGGCAGCGCCTGCATAATGCAACTAACTAACCACGGGCCGCTTTGGGAAAGCTGTCGAGCAGATATTCCTCTTAAAAACATTACTGTAACTGCGTGGTTCAACAGGCTTCATATGAAACACATTGGTTTGATCAAGACTCATTGATATGGTGCATTTATTTCCAAGCTGAATTGACATTTTGAAGACATAAATTCTCAAGGAAATCTTTTTAAGAATCATAAACATAAAGATAGTTTAAAGATAGGGTCTCCTCCGGACTCATTTTTACCAAATTTAAGGATGTACTTTCCACCAAAGATCGTTGGGTTCATAACAGTCATCGCAAAAGTCATGAGCATCTTTTTGTAAAACACATTTCAAAAAGTAGTTTAGGCATCTCTCATCTCGTTCAAAAGCAAGGGATGGATGAAGCATATGATTGACAGGTAGAGCAATGCAACATCTTCATTCCAGAGCAGCTTCTCGGTAAAGAAAGCTCTGGATTCCAAGTTTCGACTGAGACGGAACAAGACAACACAATACAAGTGTCTAGTGTTTAGTGGGTCTTCAGGTTGAGAACCTCCTTGTCATAATGCCTTCCTCGGGAGGAAGCCCCGGTGCAGACCCAGAACACAACCAAACAGGGTCTTCTTATCGCAACATGACCCATGGTCACACACCGGCCCATTAAACTGATCACCCAAACCATGGCCCTCTTCCCGGTCCAGACCCCAGGAGCTGCGACTCTGTGGATGAGGTGAGATCTGCCACAACATACCAGGCGAGAGAGAGCGAGCAGCTGTCCGCGTGGACGACCAGAGTGGCAGCTGTTCCTCGCCCCCTGCAGCCCCCCTCTCACCATGTCACCCACGGCCCGCTCTGTGCCAGCTTGTCTTTGAAGTTCGGGGTCAAGACCGGAGCTTCTTCAATGGCATACCGATAACGATTACTGTCCAATAAAACCCCAGAATTTACAGCCGATGCTGTCATTTAACGTGGATGTTCGACAAGAAAACAATATTTTAATTGCTAGACTTTTGATCCGCTATAATATCTCACAGCTAATATGCTATATGATTTAAAGAATCAAATAATAATCCTTAAAAAACGAATTGAAATCATTTAGAAACGGAAGATTCTGCGGCGGCATCCGTTTTCCAGTGCGTTACTCAATCCCGTGTTTGAAGCGCCGACTTCGGGCAGCGGGAGATGCTTTGGTCAGATTCTCTGGAACGCAGCGCAGCCTTAATCTCCCTGTTGGCATCCCTGCTATGGCCTGAAAACCGACACACACCAACACACGCACGCACAGTAGGACAGCAGACACACATACCAAACTCCGAGTGCACACACATCACATGAAATAGCTGGACTGTGTGACGGGCCTGACACACCGTCCTCTACGGTGCTATTTTGTTTACATGAAGTCGCCGGTTATTCACGTGTAAATAGAGAAACAGCGGTGTATTTCGGGAAGGGTGTTCGACAACCCAACACCTCTGGGCGGGATGGAAACAATGGTGTCTCTTTTATCACGCTTGATTAACACACAAGCACAGGAATACCTCAGTCATCATCACAGAAGAAAACTGCAGGCAACAATTGTGGTCACGCACACGTCATTACTGCATTGTCTGCACAACCGGGCTACATTACTCTTGAATGGCCTCTCAAAAGTGGCGTGGCTAATTGTGTACTGGAAACACCAGGGAAGTGGAACAAAGCATGAATGTAGAAATGATTATCATAATCAGTGAAGGGTGCGTGTGTGAGGTTGAGATGATACTGAAGGTTTATTACATGTCATTATCATTCTTTTGGGCGGCAAAACTTTCTTACACTGTGAGTAATGAGTGTTATCTTTCTTAGCGTTCATTTTTGCCAAGCAGTGAACCCTTATGTTTTGCAAAAACTTGGCTACCTCTTTAACCTCATTCTTCTGCGTCATTCATGCATGATGTCCCGACATCACCATCCCACTTCTGACACCAAGCGGAGACAGAGAAATAAGGAAGCAGATCATGTAAAGTGTCGGTAAATCTCCGATCTGCAGCCGCCCTCAACTGTTCCGTCCCTTCTTATCTCCCCAACTTTAGCTCTGCAAGCCGCAAATTGTACCTGCCATTCAGTCATGTTGTCATGTCATTTAAAAAAATGTTAAAAACAATCTGGAGACCACCACCATCATGTTCAACCTGCATGAAGCATTTTCCACTTTTTTTTTCGATGTTTCTACTGTTTTAACAAGTTTGATCACATGATATTTCACTTTAAAAAAGAGGATATTACTCTGAAGGCTCTGATTTATGCTGTGGTGGTGCGCCCCGATTGTTTACACGCAGCGTAAAGAGTGAAGAATATTGTCTATCACGCACGTGAATTGGTGTCATACTGAACATTGGTGTCAGAAGTGGGATGAAAATGTGGTGCCACCGACAGCTAGGGAAACATAAGGCAACTGCATATGCAATTGAACCCCAATGTAAGGCAACCTTTGAAGGCAAACTAGGTGATGGACAAATACGGATGCTCAGAAAGAGAGCTACGGAAGAGCAGGGGTGGACGTCCAGAGCACATCTGCATCGTCTTATCTTACCACTCCTTCTTCAAAAATGAATTGCTAACATTACTGCCTTCATGTCCACGTACCTATGATGATGAGTGTGTAGTTGATGTTCACACTTCCGAACCCGTTGGTGGCCTTGCAAATGTAAGTCCCGGCGTCGTCCGCCTCCACCTCTTTGATCCGCAGCGCTTGCTGTAAGACCCGGAATCGCGACCAGCCGCTGTGGATGTTCCGACCGTCTTTGGTCCACATGATGAGCGGCGGAGGGTCGCCCTCTACTGGGCAGGGGAGCTTCATCGTGCGACCCAGGCGGACGCTCTGCCGGTGGATCACTCGTTCAGACACTCGCGGAGGTCCTTAACATGTGAGAGAAGATCAGAAGAAGAAGAGAGTGAGTTCTTTTTTTCCATGTCAATCTTGGCCTGTGAACCATCACTAAAGAACACAAAATCATGTTTTCAAGTTGGGCCAGCGTTGCCTTGGGATGCCTTTTTTGGATTCAAGGTTTGCAGTGACAGAACAAATGAATCTCCCTCTTGAAAGAGATAATATTCAATAAACATCACACCAGGATGCTTTTTGGAGACAGGGAAATGCCTTTGCCTGACTGATGAGGGTTGGGTCACTACGTGTACACTGGTTCTTTCTTCCCTCACTGGGTCGCTCTGACCTCCTCTGAAGGAAAGAGATTGACTGCGGTTTAATGTCAGTTAAACATGGTCCTATTTAAATACAAATAATAATCTTCATATTTAAGGTGGCACTGACAATGTCCCAAAATGCCTTTCATTCTTCAGATCGAGAACTTATTTTGTGCCAAGTTTGTTTGGTGTTGGGAGAAATGTTTTGAATCTGAGCTGAAGCATCAGTGACGCTGCTGTTAAGCACAAAAACAACTCAATGGCTTCACCTTCAGCCGAGATTTACAACTCAAGCGTGGCCATGACCGCTCAGTAGCCAGTCAAGGGTGAAACTGCACACTAGAAAAACAAAATGGGTGGAAGAGCAGGCTGGAAGGTGGGAGGCTGACGGGGAGAAGCGGTGGGAGATGCAGAGCGTGGACTGGGAGCCGGAGGAGGAGGACGATGGGAATGAAGTGAATGAACGCAAGGAATTTGAGGGAGTAAAGCAGAGGACAGGAGGAGAGTGAAATACGTCTGAATGGAAGAGGAGCACAAAGAAAGTTGCAGGAAGAGGCGTAGGAGTTGGCTGGATACTGGACGTCTCTGTTTGGCGTCTCGTTTCTCCTTCTGGGTTAAGACAATAACTTTCCAAATATAGAGCCGAAGCAGGACATGTCCCCGGAACAAAGTGCACAGTGTCCCTATGAATCAGAGCTGGTGACAGGCTGGATGCATTTTTCCGGAAGCTTTAGAAACAAGCTGTTGCCGTACTGCAGAGACAATCCACCTCAAATACATTATAAGATGCTGAAGGAGTACATTCATCACGTAAAGAGACACTGAAGATACATAAAAGTAGTTTAGGATGGACTTTTATCTGAAAAATATTATCACATCCACACAAAAGTGCAGAATATCCATGGAAAGTTGGTTGATATTATTTGAAAATGAGGGGAAAAACTTCATTAAAAAGGCTCCACTCATTCTGATTATACGTCCAACGTTTCACAGAATAAATTGAATATTAAGCTTGATGTAATAATGAAGACACCAGTGTTGATTTGTTCCCGGAACATTGTGAACTTTTCCTAAATTAGAGGGAACAGCCGGAAACTTCTGATGAAAACACTGAGTTCAGATCAACAAACTATATCTAATCAGTTGAACTTGGAAGTGAGTTATTGGTCTGCAATTTTTTTTTCTCACAGTCAGACACAAAGACGAATTTGACAGAGAAATATGTTTGCCTCTGAAAGAAAAAAGCTTTTTTGGAATAAGGTTTGAGTTTGTCACCATGAAACCACACAGCTGCCACAATGCATGGTATGTTCACTATAGTGTTCAAAGTCTCTTGAATTAATAAACAATACAAACGAGGGACGATATTCCGTGTTTAGGGTGAGTCAAGGAAGTAATATACAGAGATATCATGCCGATATTAGACTTAAAATGTGCTGATTTAGGAAGTTCATGATGTCGCTCCACTGAAAAAAACAAAAACAACAAAACAACAAAGCATGTAATTGTATCGTATTAATCACGTCGAGACAAACATGGGAAAGTTTCGGGGACTAATATAAATCTTCCCAGCTGTCAGCTGTCGTGAAATCCAAACATAAGAAGTCCAGCTTCACGCAGACAGACGCTTGGAAAATGAAGATGAAGAAAAGCAAACGACAGCACATAAAAGGGAAAAAGCAACAGTAGTCTAGTACTATTTGCTGTCACGATGAACTGTTTCAACATGAGAGCAGGAGGTGAACAGCATGATGGATGTGTGGAGGTGAAATCTGTGAAAAAGCCATTAGTCACACTGAGGTATTCTCCACGGTTCCTCCTCCTCCCTCCTGCAGCTGGATGGCTTTCTCATCAGGGGCCCGACAGCTCACCTCTCTCTCTATTACCTTCCTTCTTTCACTCTTAAACCGCCCCTGTGCTTGCTCTTTTTAGAGTTTTTGTGAAAAACTAGATCAATGTATACTCACATAGTCATTCCGATTAATCGGTTATTTCACTTTTAAATACTTAAATCCCCATGAAGGGAGAATGTACAATATTGACATGCAATGGTGTCCCTTTTACCTTGCAGCTCTTGGTTCTAGGGTGACTCTGGGACTCTCTGCATTGGGCATGAGTCTTTGGGTAACAAGAGTTTGGCGTAAAAAGGGGTCTTGTTTGGCGGTACACTCACTTAGGCTCTGTTGAAGAGTGCGGCAGGGGGTCTCTCTGGGTCAAACCTGAGACAGGGCGAGAGCCCTGCTATGTAAGACTGGGTATCAGTCAGGGACTTTTCCCTTTCCTGGAACCTTTTATGGACCAGGAAAGAGTTTTGAAAAGTTGAAGACAAAGTTCAGATCTCATGTATCATCCCACTTCCAGCACCATGTGTCACAGACAGATTCGTAGTCATCAGAACTCAGTCTGTCCTGATGAGAAAAAAGCAGAACCACAAGGCAAAGCTCACCATTTAAGGACATGAACTTTAGATAGTGATTGAAAAATAACACTGACATAAGAACCTGAAATGACTTTTCGCTGTACAGTGATGGACTCAAGCCCTTCAACAACTAGCGGTTATTTTACGGCACTAATAATGATACTGTCGGCCCTGTTCCATCAAAGCCATCCTTGTAATATTTATTTTCCTTCTTTATGAGTCAAGCCGGTCCCATGTAACCACTCTTCCCCGGGTACATGACCCCTCATTTCCCCTTCCTACCTCCTTGTTTCCCTTCTCTATCCGTCATCACTCTTTCCCTCTCTGGATGCCCCCATCTTTCTCCCCAAGTCCCAGCTCTCGCTTTTCTCTTTCATCACACTCATTCACACATCCTCTCTCGCTATAACAGTATCTCCGCTTTCCCTGCAGTGATTTAGTGGTTGGCCGTGCAAACAAACACACACAGGCAGAACCAGAGAGATTACTTTCTCCTTCAGATGAATCTAAATAGCAGGAAACCAAAATAGTTTGGACTATAAATTCAGCTCTTTAAAGATTCCTCAATATCAGCTTCGACTTCTGGTCCTGAAAAGTGACCAGGGTCTGGCAAAGCCTCGAGATGGTGAATGTTGTGAGGGTCTGCTCACCTCGGGGTGAGGTTATGGCATGGAAGGGGTTATATATCTCTATTAGGATCTGGGAATTTTGAGTTTAAGATCTGGGTCTTCATCATGGTCAAGGAATGACGGGGGAATGATCTAAGTCTCGGTTATAGTGAGACCCAGGGTTTGGTTCAAGAGTCCTTGAGTCCTTCGTCTTGGGTTTGGGGTATGAAGTCTTCAGGGTGCGTTAAAAGGTCTGTGCCCAGGTTAGGAAACAACAAGGGGCTTAGGATGGGTGAATAGCTTGGTCAGACAGTGGCCCTCATGGGAGGTCAGACACTCACACAATCCCACCTCTGACACCAAGGCGACCTCACCATAGCGCCCACTTTTTTTTGTCTTTATTCCATCATCACAAGGAGAAATCTAAAAGCAACAGCCACTGAAAGTGTTTTCCACTCAGTGTGTAAATTTTGAGATGAGAGGCGTGAAGCAGAGTAACTGCACACGTCTGTTTAGTCCATTTAGGTCTAACGTCACTTCATGCTTGCACGTGACAATATGAAGCACCTTGAAGTTTGGTCGTCTGTGGCCGTAAATCCACACACACACACACACACACACACACACACACACACACACACACACACACACACACACACACACACACACACACACACAGAGTCAGTGCCGTTAAATGGGGGCAGTGTGTAGGTAGATTATACGAGCATGTCTGTTATTCTGTAGTCTAACGACAGGAAAGCAGTGACCACATCTGAAAGTACTCCCACAGTGGCACATCCATTTTTAGGAAAGCAAATTATAACACCGTCTATTTTGTGCATTTCGTTCCTTTTTATAGTCTTCAACTGCTCACCCCAGTTTTAATGACCGTCCCAACTACTTCGCCACCATTGAAACTTGTTTTCTTGGCTCATATTCAGCGACTAAATCTAGAAACCTTGACATCACATGCAATGCTGAACGATAACCAATCTTCACTCTGTGTGGGATCAATTGATTCTCCAGATTGTTTACAGTGGTCTTCGAAGTATTTTATCGCGAAAAACCCCAAGAAACCCACGTCTGGTGTAAGCTGATGTAAAGTCAAGCAGTAACTCATTGGCTGCTGGAGTCACAGGTTACGAAAACGCAGTCGTCAACTTATGGTAATGTCTGCGTTCAAATATGTGGTTGAATTATGTTCTCATTAGTTATTGTGTTTGAGGTGTGACAGCGTTTTCCCTCCAAATCTTTTAATGCCCTTAACGTTCCATCGGTCTTAAGAGTCAGATGGTTCTGCACGGGCCAACAGAAAGTTGCTGTTGGCACGGAAGTGAGACTGGAGCGAGAGCGGGGGGCTGAGGAATGCGTTTGATGGGGGGAACTTAACAGTGGGACACAGTGCTGATGTACTGTACTCAGCAGAGGTGTGCGTTTCACGGAATGAAGTACATGAATCATGAGTGTTGTGGGCTCTGAGTCGATCTTTGAAATGCATTTGATGAATGCTGTCAACACCAGTCAGCCTGGGGGTGTGATTTTCAGGTATCCAAGTTCAGAGGAACAATATTTGAACTTGATCAACAGATATGATGGATGTCATTCCTTTTGAATTTCAAATACAATATTTGAAGAGATGGACAGCAGATGGATAGGACTGCGTCCCAGAGCAAGGTAATGGCAGGAACCCCGATACAATAGGGAACCTCTGGAAACAACTTTCTTACCATAAAGAAAATTGCTGGGCACAAACCTGCACAACAACTAATGGGAAATTCAGATTGAATGCAACATGAACTTGCAGCATTTTGATGGAGGAGGGAAATGACATATGGTCCAGCATGACCTGCGTCCGACTTGGGGCTTTGTTCTAGCTGAACATGTTCAGACCACTTCACTAGGGGGCGTTCACGAGCAACACAAACAGACGCCCAACTGACATCTCCGGATGCAGAAGAAGAGCAGGTCAGCCTCTTCTGGATAGTCGACTTCTAAACTGTGTACGTGTTGTCCATCACCCATTCCTGCCAAACATTGCAACCAGGAGGCAAGGGAACGAATGGGCGGGGAAAAAATCCATCAGAACTTCCCACTCTTTGTCTCTTTGTATCGTGACGAAAAATGTCAATGTCACACTTCAGCCTCCAAGTAACTTAGGAGGCTTTCACACTGCCATTTTTTCAGTGCTCACCCTGGCCTACTGGTGGAGCAGCTGCATGTGGTCCACTTATTCTTCAACAAAGAAGACACTGATTCTGCAGACAACCTTTCTGATGCTGATGCAGCTGAAAGGCCCAGCTTTATGGTGCTTTTCTGTAGCGTTTCAACATCCACTATACAACCTCTAGATTGTTTCTGCAGGGTACATCACACTCAGCATGTGTCTGCCAGAGTAGTCCAGGACAAAATCAATCATCTCCAGGTGGACTTCAGGTTGAAAACATGGATCTTTTGTGTTCACTTTGGAGCAAAACTGGTTGTGTCTGGTCCTTAGACCTGCGGCAGATTTCTCACTCAATAGAGCAGAAGTAAACCAGCTTCTGAGGGCCAAACAAAGACTCTTGCTGGGCCTGATTTGGCCCCCAGACACAAGCGCCCTTAACGGTAGTGTCTCTTTAAATCCTGATCCAGACGACTTCATTTCCTCTTTAGCAGTTATTCTCAATTTCTGTGCGACAACCCAACAATGGAAGCCGATTTGACTGACTCCACGTGTGACCAGAAGGGAGCCAAAACCAAGATGGATGGTTGCTCTGCCATGTGGATAACACAGAGCGCAACACGCGGAGAGGCGTCTGTCACCTGAGGCGACACACACACAGTGACGAGTGCACATTAAGTTGTCCTCCCCGAGAGAAAACCACAGATACACACTCTTTCTAGTCCTGACCCCGTCACTTCCAGCCCATCAACAGGTCAACTGCTGCTTGTTACTGCATCCTGACAGCGAACACTGGCCTGGAGGCAGGGGAGGAGGCGCTGTCATCGTCAGCGAAACACACTCATACAGCTAATGGTCTACAGTAGTCGCTCGCACTCACAAAAGAAAAACACTCAGCAGCCAGAAACAGTCTGTGGAATCTGCTGAGTGGTTGATGCAGCAACTTGATCCCCTTCTGAGAGTCACACCATCCACTTTTTGGAGGGAGCGCTCCACAAAAGAAGCCGTTCATTTTTACATTTTTAAGTTATATTTGCAGCCAGAGAAGAATCAATTTCTGGGAACATTGTTTGTTCCTTCACTCACCCTATTCTTTCTCTTTCTTCCCCCCTCGCGGCTCTTTTCACTTCATTTAATAGCCGGTTATTTAATTCCACCCTTCCACTTCTCTGGCTGCGCTGCTTTCTTCAGCACTTTATCCGCAATTAGGATTAAGAATGGAGGCGGGACTTTGGAGTGGGGTACAGTAGAGGTGCGAGGATATGGTGTGGACGACTTCAAACAACAGCACTGTACCGTATCTGACTCACAAGTGTCACCAGGGGGGCGCTATTTAGGCAACTTAATCCAAGAAACCAGCTATTGAGGTCTTTACAAGCTAAGAAACATATTTTTCAGTGGCATTAGATCCACACTGTGTGTTTTGTTTGTCATGGAAGATATTTCACAGTAATTCGTAACATTACTGTGAAATATGGACCAGACCTTCTTCCAGGGTTCTTGTCAGCGTGGATGAACATAGGCTGTAACAGTGATGGGTTCATGAGGCTTCATGAAACAGTGTCCTAATTTTAGAGGCCACTAGATGGCACTGTCTCCTGAAAATCTTTTGCTTTGTGTTTCACTAAAACTTTAGATCAATTTTAAATCAAGAGCGCCACCTAGTGAGCTCTTAAAATTAAGTTTCATGAGGCCCCATCAGCCCATCAGTTTAGAGTTTAACTGGTGAAAGGCTTCTTTTCTGTTTTTTTTTTCAATGAAACATTTAACTTTAATGTCGCTATTTCTTCAGGCTGTAGCTTGAAAACAGCCCTAGATCTGGTGAAGCAAAGCATTGGGTACAGTATGCACAGTATGACTGAAGTTACAGCCATCTCTTGTGCAAAGTAGCAACTACATCAGTGCACGTTCATATTTGCAGACGGACTTGTTTAAATGTAGCGCACCCAGATGGTTAAGAGCTCATAAGAGCAGCTCAATCTTATTGTCAGAGGACGCAAACATCTGCTGCAGTCATGAGCACTGCACCACAACATCATCTTTGTTTGTTGCAAGAATAGTACAATACCACCCATAGGCCTGGCATGTGTACTGCATCTTACTCCCGGAAACATCTCAGTGAGACATCAAAAAGTTGGAGGTTTTTCCTCGTAAGAAAAAAAAATGAACAAAAAAGGGCTTCATAAAACAGAAATGAAACACAAAACAGTCATAAATACAAACTAAAATCTTCAGCTTTCCTCGCTGAACCTGCAGCAAAAACAGTTTTAAAGTTTTACTCCAGTGGAATTTCAGGACAGGATTTGGGGACCGGGTTCTTGTCTGGTCACCCCAGGACTACATATAGAAGTTGGCTGAAGGAGCTAAGTAATTTTGAATGTTGCTGCAGCTCAACAGGATCAAACAGGCTACATTTTTAGGCACGGAGTATCCTTTTATTTACTGCGACATAGCCAGCTATTGGGTACAATAAAACATTGTCTCCAACCCTCTTCCGCTCGGCTCTCTTGCCGCCCCCTGAGCACACCCTGGTGCATTGAGATACGTCGTAACTCTTCCATTCAGGTAACAAAATTACTTACAGATGAAGGACAAAGTTTGTATAATTTACAGGGAATTCAGAAAACTGTGATGTGCATTTAACACAGTGCTGTCCATTATATTGTACTATCTTTTCCACCTACTGATAGGACAAGCATGTCCATGTAATATGGGTGAAATGAAGTCTATATTTCCACTGAAATGTCACACAGCATTTGGACTTTAAACAAATTGGTTGAATACATTTCTCTCCTTCAGAAGGGGCTTTCCATTAAACTGATTTATGCGTCCGACTGGCTGGATTTACACTCAGTAAACCTTCCTCCTGCCAAGTCCAAACCCCAGGAGAAGTGGTCTGCGGCTGGTTTTGCACCTTGCCGCGCTCTTTCTCAGAACATTACAGTGGAACTTAGACACTGAGGTTTTTGGAACTCATGTTTTTATGTTGTTTTTGCTGAGCGCCTGGTTCACATCTACATGAACTTCTGGACTGTTACAAACTGTCATATTTATTTACTTTTTAATTATATGTTTTAGAGATCGTCCGCCAGATGAAATGGTGTTTACCTTGGTTTTGTCAGGCAATAAATTGAGTGCATTGACATTACAAATCTTATTTGTCGCCTTCCACCAAGTGGCTTTAATAAATAAATGTCTTGTTTTTTTATTAAATCTGCAGAAGGTCAGGTAGCGGGGTCAGCGCGTAATGTTTCCACTTAAAACATGATTTACTGCGACTTCTAAATAACCACTTTACCGTCCAGGAGCTTCTTCTGTGAAGTGATTTTGATTTCAAACCACAATAGGCGGTTAAAAAGATGAAATGGCGATGAAGGAAAACTGGCGAGGTTTATTGTGGCCCTCAAGATTTTTCCAAACTTGTATTCCTAAAATCCAAAGCACAGAAGACACCTCATAAAGAAGTGGCTGGCATCGTCCAACATGGACTGCTGGAATGTGTTTTTCTTAAGAGAGAAAGAGTGAGAAGTTCCGAACCAACGTGAAGGCAGTTGGACTTCTGCGGCTTATGAATGGATTAAGAGAAAGCAGAGCATGAACAGGGCCATCTAGAGACGCGCTGAAGCATCGTGGGAGAACAACATGAGGAGCAACAGCACCTGATATTGTAGCACCACAGAGCGTGAAGAAACATCCTGTGTGGACGGAAACAAGCCCTGACATTGAAGCGCAAACAAAGTGTGATATAAATTGCCAGAGTTCGATAACCTCCGGGACCCGGGATGTCAACTCATTCTTTTACATGAGCCATTGTTCAAATACCACCACAAATGAGGGGGAAAATAGATAAGAAGACTTTTAACATTCTTGTGTGTGTGTGTGTGTGTGTGAGTAAAACAGAGGTGTCCTCGACCTGAGTTTTATCAGCTCGCTGGAGGCAGACGCCATTACTGATTAACAAGAGAGACACACCGTCGTCGTCCGTGAACACACACATTTACTCACGAAAATGAGAATATAAAGAGGTCTGTGCAAGAAAGGTGAATCTGAAGTCGGACTTTGCCTCTCAATATGCAGTTAAATATTGATCTATTCTATTTGTATTTATTGCGTCACAAACAAACATGCGAGACAATGAACCAGAATCACAGAGCGGTTGCAAAATGCTTCCAGGAAACCAGTGAACGTCATACAGAAAGCAGTCAATGATTGAGTGTTTTGAGGATAGTCCTAATTGTATTTGTGCGTTTTTACTTTTTAGATGTCATTCTGTTAATCAGTCTTTCTATCGCGACAATCTTTATGCCGTTTATAAAATGGACATTATTGTGGAACAAAAATAATGCTTAAGTGGTGGAATTTAATGTGAAAGTATTTTGAAATAAACCTAATTTAGTCACACATGAAAAATTAAAAGAATATTTAGCCATACTACATTTATTTCATCATAATCCTGGTCGAAACAGCATTTTAAAAACATCAAGCTCTGCAAATGTTTTTAAATCCAATTATAGTATAATGATAATATAAGTGTATAATATAATCAATTTCTGGAAAATAAAAAATAATAATAAAGAATGAAATGTCATCAAATAAATAAAATGATTTTTTACGTGTAATTGTATATAAAAACAGTATTTTAATGGTATTTTACATTGCATTACAATTTTCAAAAGCTTGGTTTTGGAACTTCAATTCACAGATATACCAAACATAATCTCAAGTTTTTTCCGGGCAGCTCTGTCTCCCTGATGATGCATTCGAAAGGCCTCCATCATGTGTGTCATGAGATCACTCAATGTTAATTCGTTTGCCTCCTTTATTCCCCCAAAAAACACCTGTGTGTTTCTGCTTCACTGGGTGGAGAGTCAGACATTCCAAGCATGCACACACACACACACACATATGAACGTTCAAGCAATCATGCTCACCTCCCACATTCCACACCAATCCTCAGCCGTGACTGAGTCCGTTTGTTCAGCTCGTCTCATTGTCTCATCTTTGTCTGTCTGTACGCTCGGCTGCTCCTCCCTGCTGCTCTCATGTGAGCTGACAGGTGAACCAGCTCAAAGTCGGGATTATAACGCCGTCATTTGTCCTTCTTGACGGGTGATGGAGGAACTCTCACAATGGGTGAACCCCAAAATGTCAATCACACTTCTGAACCTCAGTCTGGACTGTTCACGTTTTATGTTTTACAGGAACTACATTCAAGCGATGCGGATCCGACACTTTGCAGCCTGATCCGACCCAGATCCAGCAGCTATCCAGGTGGACTTGTGAGATTTCTTGAATGGGAAACTCTTAGCTCTTAGGTGCATATTTCCGTCGTGCAACTTGGCAAGTTGGTTGCCATTTCAAAAGCTCGGTGTTCAAATAGCTGTGGAACCGAGGCACCAGAATTCAGAAGGTAATTCAATAAAGATTCCATGTTTGCATCAGCAAATACTTGCTTTTCCGATACAGTCACCACACTTTTGACTCCTGCAGTTTTAACAAAGTGGTCATGACACAATCACTGACACGAAAGGTATCGTGCGAGCTTTTGTCACTTCACTGCACTGTTATCATTTCTGAATTATCAGCCGCCATCTTCAGAATGATATCTAACGTATAACTGGTTTACGTCCGTCCAAAAGAGACAGAAACCTCCAGGACTCAATGGGTGTTGTGGTTGTTTTTAGCATCAGCTGCACTTGCCATGACGCACGCGGCTGGACAGAGACAAGAGGTGTCGACTGATGGCACAGACAGGCACACCAAACACTCTCAGCCGATTCCTGAATAACACCTGAAATTAATCAGTCATCGTGTTGCCGCCCAACCGTCAGTTTGAGCTTATCTCTGCGCCGCCACACGTTTTGATCTGCTCGTCATCCTTAAGGTGCCAGTGACACAGAGAACAGGTTTCAATCATGTGGAACGCTAAACAGTGCAGCTCTGACAAAGATTCACACGTGAACTCGCACGGAAGGTTTCACCTCTAGACTGCAGCACTTGAAGATTTGAATGTTCAAGTATGTGTCACACAATTCATGTATTACTGAACTGTTAAAGCACCTTTCACTGTGTGTTCTGAGAAAATAGTTTCTTGAATTGTGTTACTATTTTTGAGTCTGAGCAATCAGAAATGTGACATTTTAATCACAAATTTTATTCTACATGTCAAATATGACTGTCCTAAAAAAATAATGAAAATGAAAAATAAATAAATAAAAGCAAATCAATTAAAAATGGGACAATAAATGAATTTTAAAAAAGTAATAGAACTTTAAATAATGATAAAAATACAATGAAATAAAATAAATACAGAAATATTCCAAAAAAAGCATCTGTGAATAATAATGAACAAATATGAAACATTAGACCCCAATGTAGTTTATACTAAAATTATATTTCATCGATCAAAAATAATAAAATTAAATTAAATCAAAATAAAATTAGATAAATAAGCTTTAAATAATAAAAATAATTAATAATATGAGCTAAAGAAATCTTGAAAAGAAAAAAAATCTAATAATGTAAGAGAATTTATTTGACTAAGGATAAAATGACAATAAAAATTGTGCCTGCTGCAATTTTTTTAATTAAAAAAAAAACTTTCGGGGATTTTGATTTGTCACAAAATACAAAAGTTGGCATTTGAGTTTCAGAGCAGCTTCAGAAACCTGATTATCCGAAAACATGGTGGTGAAGAATCACGTCCCAAATAGGTGCACCATAACAAGTCATTTAAAAGTAAACTCTACTTTAGTTATGCTCAAAGTATAGTTCCCCTCCAGAGCCGCCACCCCACACATCCCCCGCCATCCAGCACCCCAAAGCTGAGACAACACACCAGTTAATTCTCTGAAAGCAGCAGTTGATAAGTAGCGTTGTTAATGGCGTGTGGAAGAAAGGGCCTGTTGTGCTCCGGTGTGATAATGGTGCCAGCACAACAGAGGGATTAGCCGGGATCATGCGAGCGCTGGGCCGACCAGTGCGACGGAGCACAGTAGAGGGAAATAATTAACACAGCTCGCTTGTCTCAGACGCTCGGCAGCGCTGGAGGATTATTACTGTCTGCTCTCGCTCAGTGACCCGGCTCTGGTCAATATTCCACTGCGACTTCATTCCTCTGCTTCTGCGACCTCCGTCTGACTCTTTTGACTCACCGAAGCGACTCCACTTTTGTGTCATTAAATCAAATGAGCGGTTTTCTGCGTGAAAACTCCAGATAGGAATCTCTGACTTTTATTTCTGCATGAAATCGAAGAGATGAATATCGGCTCACGTTTTGCACAGTCTGAGTCACAACAATGAAGCTACAGTTCGCTCGGAGAACCTGAAGAAACTCCACACATAACAAGAAAAATAAGCAGCAAAAGTCCAAGTAGGCAGGTTGTTCGAGGTGTAAGAAACAGAGGTGTTGAGTTTTCAAGTGATTCCAGAAGGTTCTACCGAGCTGGAGCCACAAGTAAGAACTGTCTGGACTGCTTTTGTGTGAACAGATGGAAACACCAGAAACTGATCCTCTGTACACTGGAGAGTGTGTGTTCTGTTGGGGACATGAATAAACCAACTATTACACCTCAGTCCTGGACCAAGTGACTCTTTTAATGGGTAACTTCTGTGACTAAACACCGTCAGATGTTCATGACTTGGTTGTGCTTACCTAAGAGTTTAAAATAAATACTTCCATGCCAGAACAGATGTTCTCTCCTGAGTCGTCTTGAAGACATTGTTCTTCTGTATATTTGGAAGTATTTCCAACATTTATGGAAGAGGATCTCCACAAAACTGTATCCCCAATGTCGCACAGACTCCATTTCCTTTCTGGAAGTCCTCCACCTCCACCAAGATTCACCATCCTCCACTCAAATATTCACATCCTGCATCATCATGAACCTCCAAGGTTTCTGCTACATCTTTAAATGAGAGCTGCCATGCCCTCGGAATAATGATATCTTTTTAAAGATGAAATCATGAGCCGGCGTATTTAAACGTAGCAGAGACATCGATACAAGAGGCTAACACGTAACGCATCCCGGAAGTGGACATGATTATGGTTTTCACCTTATTTTAACGGAAAAATCCAGAAAGAAACATCTAATCTGTTGCACATGGAACTGAAGTTGCGCATCCGGCTGGACATATGAAGCGACGGACCGCTGCTGAAAAACTAGAAAACTAGCGTTTTTATTGTCCCCTACTCAGTAAAAGTCTCTCTATCGCTTGTTTACTGGCTGTGTTCCACACCGTATTTTTTTAGTTTTGATTTTTTTACCTTACTAGTTGTCTTCCGCCTCTTCATCTCCTTCATGAGCGCACCTCTGCAAGCTTCCAAACTTCTCCACACAACCCTCTCAACATCTTCATACCAGACTACCATCCTCAGTTAAGAGCTTCTGAGTAATAACCTCTGAGAACAAGAGCACCACTACCAGTAAGTTTGTCAAGTCACTGTGTTCTGTCAGTTTTATTTTGTGGATGTGTGTGACGTGGGTGAGAACGTTTGCAGCTTTGCAGCTTTTTTCCACATCAACACGTGATAGTACAGCTTTAACTTTGTAGTAGGCGACGTACAACACTCTCGTAATCGAAGTCAGCTTCTAGCGTTCGTTCACTGGCTTAAAGAGAGCAATGATCAGCTGTAACTCTCCTGCAGTGGTGAAGTAAAGACACACTAGATGGAGATGTGGACTGACAATTCAGTCAGATTCAGTTGGCGGCGGTACGTCATTAAAGCCTCAGTGTTCAACAGATTGTATTAAAATCTCATCATCTAAGTCGCTATTGAAGCAGAAGCCCCAATAATGCGGTGCATTTGAGACCCAGAAAATCAAGCCGCCAGCATGTCCCACTCTCTTTCAAGCAGAAACCCTTTCTTCAGGCTGCCAGCAGCCCCAGCCCTGCAGAGCCCACCCCCACATCTCTCACACACGTCTCACATTCCCCCTGCAGTATAGATTCCACATCGACAGCTGGCACTGAAGCAAGCAGCGTTTGAGACCACTGCATTTGACTTTTCCTGCAGCCACTGATTTTCACTCAGGAGTAGGCTACAGTAGGCCAAAGCGGGGAGTTAAACAAAAGGCTGCAGAAACATTCCCTGGAGCTGTCTGGCCTGACATCCTACTCCTAATCAGGCTCCACTTCCTGAGGTCAAAGATCATCTGTAAACAACCAGGGAGCGAGGGAGCACTGTCCACAGCAGAACGTTTCGGGTCAAAACTGTGTTATTTGGGTCCTGTCAGTCACAAAAGCAAACCCAGTCTGAAATAAGGGTCTCCTGTCCCAGGGATCACCTGTCAACATCCTCCGTGTAACAGCATCAGGAACAACAGCTGGAGAGTACGTGTGTGCTGTAGGGTGGGTGGGCCGGCGGCTGGAGGGGGGTTAAAAGCTTTTGAAAGAGAATGACAAGGAGGAAGAAGCTAAAAAAGAGGTAAAGAATGTGGCTCAAGAATTGACGTTTCAGGTGATGGGGAGAACCGACAGATGAGCCGGGGGGATGCAGGGAGAGGCATGCAATAGGACGTTAAATACAAGATTCAAAACCGTGAAACATTTGTCACAAAACTTTTTCGTAGTGATTTGTAGTTTCAAAAGTCTCCAGCTCAGAGACAGAAAAGCTCATCTATCCCGACATGGATCATCTGCATCCTCCATCCATTGTCTTGGCCGTGGTAGGGTCAGAGGGGCAGCAGTCCGAGCGAAGCGGCCCAGACTTCCACCTTCCCAGAATTGTTCGCAACTTCATCCAGTGGAAAACTGAGGCCAGAACAGTGCAGAGACATAATCTCTGTCTAAGAGATCTGATGTACCGTAATGAACATTTTTCAACTCTGAGTCTCTTCAGCTGACTGAGCTTCTGGTCCCATTTCAAAGACAGTCCAGATCTTGCATATCAACATTGCTCTCTCAGTCATTTCCTCAAGTTCAGGCTCCCTTCAACCATCGTTCTCGTGGCTAACACTGCAGCAGCAACTGTTGGTGTCTGTCCCCCCTCACTCAAGAATAAAATGCCAGACATGCCTAAACTTTCTGAGGACCGTGTCGCAGCCGATGCTCATCAACTCAACCTCACAAGAGTGCCAGTTCTCTTTTTGCATCCTTTGCAAGTGAGCTGTACTTGAAATTGGGTATTTTGGGTTGTGTTCGACGCCTTTCCTGGAAATCATTTATCACAACCAGCCAGTACAAACATGGAACAGTATCATATAATAGCTGCCTATATGGACTCCTTAGCTGTGAAGATACTTTTATTCATTTACCAGCGAAAAATGTGCATCAGTGAAGGCGTTTTCTCCTTTATAAAGTCTGAACATATGAGCCAATCATGATGCATTGTTCAACAGACCAGGAAGTGGAACACACATAGACTTTGCAAACCACCTGACGACAAACAACATTGTTGTTTGGTAAGAAAGCAAGCACTTTCTACCAAACGGTAGAAAGTGCCATCAGATCCTCCATTTCAAGTTTATCTCACTAAAACCTTCCAGATTGTAGCTACCAGCTGCAGGTGCGACACAATCCAAAAGCTGCATTATTTGGAACCTACACCGTCAAAATACCTTCACCTTTCACCTTCACCTTCACCTTCTTCTGCCGCTTATCCGGGGTCGGGTCGCGGAGGCAGCATTCGGAGCAAGGAAGCCCAAACTTCCCGGTCCGCACAAACCTCCTCCAGCTCCTCCCGGGGGATCCCGAGGCGTTCCCAGGCCAGACCGGAGACATAATCTCTCCAGCGAGTCCTGGGTCTTCCCCGGGGTCTCCTCCCGGTAGGACATGCCCGGAACACCTCCCCAGGGAGGCGTCCAGGGGGCATCCGGATCAGATGCCCGAGCCACCTCAGCTGGTTCCTCTCGATGTGGAGGAGCAGCGGCTCCACCCCGAGCTCCTCCCGGATGACCGAGCTCCTCACCCTATCTCTAAGGGTGCGCCCAGCCACCCTGCGGAGGAAACTCATCTCAGCCGCTTGTATCCGCGATCTCATCCTTTCGGTCACTACCCAAAGCTCGTGACCATAGGTGAGGGTGGGAACGTAGATCGATCGGTAAATCGAGAGCTTCGTCTTGTGACTCAGCTCTCTCTTCACCACGACGGTCCGATACAGCGACCGCATCACTGCCGCCGCTGCACCAACCCGTCTATCAATCTCACGCTCCCTTTTTCCCTCACTCGAGAACAAGACCCCGAGATACTTAAACTCCGCCACTTGAGGCAAGACCTCTCCACCAACCTGGAGAGAGCAAACCACCGTGTTCCGGTCGAGAACCATGGCCTCAGACTTGGAGGTGCTGATCCTCATCCCGGCCGCTTCACACTCGGCTGCAAACCGACCCAGCGCATGCTGAAGGTCCCGGTCCGATGTGGCCAGCAGAACAACATCGTCCGCAAATAGCAGAGATGAAATTCTGTGGTCCCCGAACCGGATCCCCTCCGCCCCCTGGCTACGCCTAGAAATTCTGTCCATAAAAGTGATGAACAGAACCGGTGACAAAGGGCAGCCCTGGCGGAGACCAACATGCACCGGGAACAGGTCTGATTTCCTGCCGGCAATGCGAACCATGCTCCTGCTCCGGTCATACAAGGAGCGGACAGCCCCTAGCAGAGGGTCCCGCACCCCATATTCCCGGAGCACCCCCCACAGGACATCGCGAGGGACACGGTCGAACGCCTTCTCCAAATCCACAAAGCACATGTGGACTGGTTGGGCGAACTCCCTGGAAAAGTCTATTCCAGGGTACTAGAGAGGAGACTTCGGCCAATAGTCGAACCTCTGATCCAGGAGGAACAGTGTGGTTTTCGTCCCGGTCGTGGAACACTGGACCAGCTCTATACCCTCCACCGGGTGCTCGAGGGTTCATGGGAGTTCGCCCAACCAGTCCGTCAAAATACCTCAAACAAAATCGAATTCAATCTGTTTCAAAGGAACTGTTGACGCACAATGCTCCTACTGTGAGCATTGTGCGTGTGGATTCAGGAAATGCAACTGTCACCTGCTGTATAACATATGTGCTGTGCAATACCATTGGAAAATCAATGAAAGACAGTCACAGAGCTGATTTTACATAAAATAACACTGAACCAAGCACTGGTCCATGGCATTTCTGCCTGACTCGAAGGCCCCTTTTAAAATCACATTTTAAAATATAGGGCATTCTAAAGGTGTCCTGAGTGAAGGTGGGGCGTCCCCAGGTTAGAGCCGACACCACTTTCACTTGATAGCACAAGAATTTCAATCAATGTATTGAAGTCGGCTTAAAAGTTTATAGATCGATGAACTGCTCAGAAGGTTTTCAGCTGATAGAAGTTTTATCTGACACATGCAGAACTGAGACACGGGGGGCGAGATAGATGAGTGAAAGTGGAGAGTATGTGGTCCTGCAGGGTTCCTGATTGTTGTTACAGTCTCCTCTGGTGCGACCATGCGCTTTCTTTGACCCACTCTCACACAAAGACGCACTCATAAACCGCCTCACACACACACTCGCACTGACCTCTCCCTGATCCGTCGGCTGGCCTTTGACCCGCCGTGCTGTAGCTTGACCAAACATACCCCAGCGGGACTACAATGCAGGAGAGTGGTGGCGCCAGGCCCAGTAACAAATAAACCTACACACACACACACACAGTGCCATTGTGTCTCTTGTTTAACAAAGAGAGTGCGGTTAATGTAGCTCAAACGCTGACACAGCTGAAACACAAGCTAGAAACAATGACATCATCGCACAGATTTATTGGACTTAAAAACGGCAACGTATCAGATCTTCAAATGAAAGAAACTAGTTGAGCGATAGGCTGCGATGTCTGACATCAAACTTCATTTTCACAAAACTATCTTTGATTATTGATGCTTCGGTGCGTGATCTCCTTCTGACTTCACTGGGAAAGTGACCAGACGAGAAAAAAAAAATGCAATGAATCTCTCTATTTAAAGCTCCTGCAAACAACACGCCGATAAAGAAAACACAGGCGATACAGTGAGAGGCTGGAACACGTCAAGTTTAAAAGGTTAAATCCATTGTTCTGGAGTGATCTGGCCCCCTTTGTCTTTCATTATTATCTTATCTCCTCCAGCGGGTCTTTACAAAGCCCCTCCATAAACACACATCACATCTTCACATGATGGTGTCACATAGTCGACCCCCACCGAGGACGTCCAGACAGCCCCATTACTGCCCTGCCATTAGTCGACTTTAAGCAAACATTGACTTTATCTAAACGTCGGCTAATAGACTCTAACGTTAACAGTCCTTGTAAAACTGTGGCGTTACGCAACAGAGCTCGCAAGTGTCTCACTGGATCCCGTTTCTACTCCGTTCAAAAATACTGATCAAAATGGAAATGCAAATATTTATTTGCGCTATGTTGCAATTTAAAGTTCTTGCATTAAACTTTTTCGGTTTAATACATCGGAATTTATGAGCCGATATTGTCCGAGCGAGACCTTTAAATAAAGTTTTGGTTCAGAGGACTTGCAGTCATTTGGTCCCAACATTTGGTCCTGGCATTAGAGTTTAACAAGAGGAACTTAAAGAGTCATTTGTTCCCTTTGAAGATTCCCATGGGCTGCAAATCACCTCGTAAGAAAGCAGAACACGGCATTCAGTGGATTTTTAAAAAACGTTAAAATCAGCCAGGTTGTTTTTTTTTAATCCTGACTCAGAGTGTTTCACTTTCAAGGATGACATTGTGATAATTCCTCTGGCCTCTCGAGTGTGGAGGATGAGGGATATTAGCAGGTTTATGGAGGATCTGGTTTTGCACTACAGACCAGAGGGCTGGCAGCCAGATGCCCACCACTAGGCCGTATAAATGGTTATCAGCATGTCAAATGGTATTTACAACGGCAGCCTGAGACTTGGGCCGTGTCACATGCACAGGCAACAAAGGAAAGAAGGTTAGTGTGTGGGTGAAGCGGCTGTGTACCTGGATGCAACCTTCAATTTCAACAATATTTTTATTCCATCCAAGAAAAAAACTGGAGGACCATTTTTTTGGAACAAGCCACACGAGTCTGAGTCGGCGCTCAGACTTCATTCTGAAGAGTGGATACCGGGCTTCTGAGGGACATCTCAAAGTAAACCTTTGCTGCAACAACGAGTTGTCACAGTCAACTATAGACCGACGGGACGCGAGTAGGCAAATAGACTGGGGCTCCGTCACCATCGCCACCCAAAAAGTATGGGACCCAGTTCCAACAATACAGTAGACATCTTGGTGTGTTAGTCAACCACATCATAAGGTACCCAACGACTAAACTATCAAACTAGTCACAACCCTACTCCCTAAGTTTACTTTTTTAGTGTGTAGCTTTGAAAGTTCTAACACAAAATGTATGGAAAAAATGATCAATATTCCGAATAAAGGAGTTTAAACATGAAATGAATGAATATATCACTTGACTGTGATACAACATGTAGGAGCCAAAGAGACATAACGTCAATGTTGTTGGAAGCTCAATTTTTCAAACATGAACTTTGTAGCTTTGCTGTCTTTCATCAGCTTAACAGCAATTCTGTAGTGTGTTTTGTTGTCACATACAAGAGGCAAAACTTCAGCATCGATTCCTGACGCAGAAAAGCTCGGGGAGAATTTACGACCGGTGAACAAGCTCTATCTCTTGTGCATCTAAATGCTGTATCAACAGAAGAGGACTTGGGGTTTGTCACTGCAAAGGCCTTAAACAGCAATAATGCTGGTGGTAAAGTTATGTACTGAACAAGATATAAGGTATAAACCCTCCCTCTTGGTGATACAAAGAACATTTTTGAAGATTCAGAACTGCACTTTGAACATATCTTGAATCCAAACTTGGTGGCTTAAATATTTGTGTGGCGTTATACAACTTCTACAAAATCACTGACTGAGCCTAAGCAACAAGATGCTCACAAAAGCCACAGCCTTTGACTTTCCAGCCAAGTGAGCCTTCTTCTTAGAGAGAGTGACACTTTTTCCAGCGTTCCAAGTTCAGCACCAGACAAAAAGCATGAAAATTTAAACTATGTGCATCACGCCGTTTGGTTCTCTCTGTCCTCTTCCTGCCCTCCGGCCTTCTTTCACACCTTCCGATGTGAACCATTTCCTCTCCCCTCTTCCCCCCCCAAGACCTCAAGACTTTTCCTGCCCACTTACGACCTCCATATATCCCAGGTCTGATCTGACCAGGGCTTCCTCTCCCCGGGTAACTCTGGTCCACCACGCACTGCAGTCGGCGAGGGGGAGGAAATGTTGTGGCATTGCACAGCAAACATCCCTAATAGGCTAATCTAATCTCATCTCTTTGCGGTCTGTGGCGCTATGTTTACTTTCAGCCTCGTGTCTGCTCTCCTGCTCGCCAGTCCCTGAATGCAGCATTGTTCCAGCTGAAAACTCATCGTCAGTGTGATCTTTGGTCCGGGCGCCAACTCCGACTGTCTGCCTGTTCCGCCTGCAGGCGGAGGATACCTTCTATGAACGGCGTCTCAGGCTGCTGTTTATTTTCACGATCGTATCCGATCCTGCTTTTTCAACACAAACATCTCATTCAGCAGTGATGCGACGCAACGTTCGCATTATAAAGCAGCACTGTAAGGCCGTGTCAAATCTACCACTTCAGGCAGTTTCCAGAAACAATTTTTTTGACAGCTGTGTAGAACAGCAGAGAAGAAAACACTTAATATAATGACGACATTGACATGTCTGAATTCCCTTTTTTCACAACACATTTTGCACTGTCCCATTTCACATCAGCCATTTGAGACAAATATAAATATAAATTTAAGATGACGTTCATGCATCTGTTGAAATATACATGAAGGTCATACTGGCCTGCAGTTTTTAACAATAAACATAACATTAAATTATTAAAATATTGGTTTTCTGGAATAAGCAATACACTGCAATATGTCGTGTCCTCACACCTGCATCATGATGCGTATCGTATCGCCACATTCCGCCCATAAGGTACAATAACGACACTACATATGTCTGAAATCACAAAAAAGCAGTTTGGAATTATACTATTTTGTAACGGGTTACAAGTTACAAGTGGTAAGGTACAAGTGTGTGGATGATGTTTGCTGATGATAGTCGGGGGAGGAGCATAAGGTGAAGAGGAATGAGACAGAAGAAGAAGAAGAAGAAGAGAGTGCAGGGAAGATGGAGACGACGTGCTACAATGTCTGTTCAGAGACTCAGGAGTCAGAGTTGGGTGAGTCAGAGGTCATCATTCAGGGAGACCAGACATGACCAGAAGTGAGTCTGTCAGAGGGAGATGTTTGGAGACAAGGTTAGGAAGAGATGGTTTGAGGGGAGGAGAGACAAGAGTCGGACCAGGAACATAGTTCTCAGCCATATGAACTACAGGAATTATGCTCACACTGCTTCAGCCTAAGAGCTGAACCTTTCGTTCATACCTTACATCTTTTACAGCTTACTCCCTTTTGGGGGTCATGGTCCCAGCTACTTTGTGCAAGAGGCAGGGGACGCCCTGAACAGGTTACCAGCCAATCACAGGGCACTCAGAGACAACCAATCGCACACACACGCAGTACAAACACCTTAGAGTACGTAATCAACCTCTGCATGTTTTCAGACTGCGGGAGGAAACCAGAGTGCCTGGAAGGCAAACATAGGGAGAATACAAACTCCACACAGAAAGGACTGGTTGGTAGCGTGAACCTCTTAACTTTATCAACACAAATGCTGAGTTTTAGACTGGAAAATCCCTTCAATCTCAGCTGTAACATTTGTGGGAAATGTTGAGGATTTCAAGTTGGTAACTGAGGTGCGGCTGGGAGCCCAACACTGACTGAAGACCAACGGCAACATTAGAATGATCTATCCAATTCAGGAGTCCTAGTTGACCTATGAACATTCATAACAGAGATGAACGTCAGATAACACAGGTTAAAGCCAAAACTCTTCTTCACAAGAGGTTGAGTGCCAGGGATGAAGAGGAGAAGATCAGATGGATTGAGCAGAATATTCATGAAGAGCCACTTACATACTTCACAGTGAGGGAGAAACACAAGGAGCACAGAAAGAGCCGTTTCTGTTGGGACGCCTTGCTGCATATTAAACTCAAATTCTGACAAAACTCAGTAATTTGTCTTAATTTGTGGTTGTAAAATGGAGAACATTCTCTCCATCGCGTCCCACTGAAGGCAGAGAAAGCCAGGATGGACATGTGGGGTTGGTTAAGATGCATATGTTTGTTGTCAGGAAGTCAGTGAATTTACTGTGTAATTAAGTTATTGGAACACAATCTCAATTATGGCAACATTTCAATGGTAGAACCGCTAGGGCTCAGAGACCCCACGACATGGAGGGCGAACAAGACGACTCCTGCTATGGTGAACGTAACAAACTTTCCTAACAACCCCAGTTTTTGAAGTGCTTAAGCAAAAGCCTCCAACAACAATAGAACTTGTGAAAATGATGAGACGGAAGTGCTACTGCTGGAGCAACACAATGCCAACATGTCCACCAAGCACAAAGCCATGTTCTCGGTTCTGAAGATCAAACTGGACCAGCTACAACCTGTTGTTGGACTGCAGTCAGCTATGGCTGCAGCCCAACAAAATAGGGTCAGTAGTTCAATTCCTTTCATCTCCGACTAGTTATTTTTTTTAAATTATCATAATAATTAATAATTTAGTATCTATCGGTTTGTAAGAACCAGGCACAGATGTGTTCCTCATCATTTCCGTCCCCTTCATGTTTGCTGCTCCTGTCACCAACCACCCAACAGACCAACCCTTCAAGTAACGGTTGTTGCACTCACTAATATTGAGTCCAACAACACAACAGATTTTGTTCTGCTGAAGTTTCTGTTACATCTTAGTGAATCTCACCTCTGACACCTCCAGACATCCCGGCCATCATCAGCACACAGAACCAGAACAGAAGCATTTTCCCTAAAGTGGCGAGCGAATACGTTCCGAATCCTTTTCAACCTGAAAGACAAAAGACACAGATGATGGAGAAAAACAGATATCTCCCTCTTTATTATATTTACAAAGCTGAGAATAATTCCATCATCCGCCTGACAGCCATGTAAAAGTGTCCGAATTTTATCGCACAGAAGCAGATGATTTTCTGCAAGTCAGAACCGTTTCCTCGCTGATTTATTCCTTCCACCTGTCCACAAGTCTCTTTTACTGCCCTTTCATTCTGTCCGCTGAATAAATCCTCCCCCCTGAGCGATACGGTATGTGATCAGAGTGAAACTCCAGGCTTATTGATCGACCTGTACAGACTTCATTCATCAGTGCTTTGTGTCCGTAAAATAACTTTGAATTTACATCTGAAAATGAGAGATGAAAATTGGATACCACTTTGACACTTGCCCTCAAGTTTTCCACACATTCAAAGTAGATTATCCAGGAATATATTTCTGTATTTTAACAACTGATAGTGTTAATACAGCAATTACATTAGCATCTTTATGGCAGATGAAATTTGTTCAAGTGGAGTCATAAAAGTGACAGAAGCAGTTCGGAATAAAAATCATTCTACTTTGTCACAATATGGAATCTGATAGCATAAAATATGAAAACAGTAGTGAACATTTAAAGGCATTTCAGAGGGATTGCAACAGAAAATGTGAATATTGTATATATTTACAGGTGACACCTTATACTTTGTTTCATGTTGTCTGTTTTTATATAAAAAGACCAGTTAAAATCGCGACATCAAACAACTTAATGTGGAATGATAACCGCTCTTGTACATCATGGTCAGGTTGATGTACACAGGCACTTTATAGGTTGCCAGGGAGCCATTGAGCAAGACAAGAGTTTTGCAAAGAGGCAAAAAGTCGTACATCTGCTAATGTAGTTTTTAATTCTACCACGACTTAAAGGAGTTCAGTTGTAAGCTTAGCTGTACCTCAAATAAAATGTAACTTTTATGAGTTTTAAGTTCAAGTAATGAATGAATAACAGGATTTTATTATCGTTATTTAAAGTTCCCCATCACTGTTAACATTCAAAACCTTGCTATTAACTGCAGCCATAAACTATTTCACTGTCATTCATATCTCCACTGAGAGTCCAGCTTGAACAGAATCCGTGACTTGTGACTTACAGTCAAACCTCCAGCGGTGATGAGAGTTCCAGGGTCCGTTCGCAGCTGGAGACCAGTGGGGATCTCACGCCTATAATCCCGCGGGACGCGCTTCACCTCTCCGGCGATACGTTTTCGGAATAAAGCACAGTTCTGAGGCGAATCTGACGCTCTGGACGGACTGTTACCCCAAAAGTTGGTTCGAGAAATTCAGGTCCGGACGGAGTTTCAGCTCCAGCACGTGTGGGAGCTGCAGTGGTGCTTCTAAATGACAGGGTCCGTGTTGACCCACTCGACGCTTGAAGAACAAAGACTAAAAATAAAACACGTTTGTTCTCCCGAGTGAAAAAAAGGACAAGTACTAGATCCACTTTGGCTCCAGCGGCGAGTGTACGTCCACAAATGCAGCCGCAGGCAGGAAAACAAACTGCAGCCACGGACTGACCCAGCGCACAACTTTCAGCCAATCAGAGCGCTGGCCAATCAGGGCGACAGCCAATCAGAGCGAAGATGTCACTCGGACAAATTTGGAGCGGTTTCGGAGTAAAAACGCGGCCGGAGGGTTCGAGTCCATCTGCCTGGGTCGGAGAAGCAGAACCAGTTGGATCAGAAGATGGCGAGAAGTAGCGGTAAACGCTGCCAAAGTAGCATTTGTTGGAGTAAATCCAGGTGACTGTAGTAACTGCTCAGAAGTAGAAAGCAGTGTGTAGAAGTAGAAAGCAGTAGTAACGGTAGAAGTAACAGTCGCAGCGCTGGTAAACGCAGGAGAAGTTGTAGTGGTACTACGATCACTTGTAGTCGTAGCAATAGTCTGAGTAGTATCAGTTGTAGTTTCCTTTAGTTTAGTTGCAGTGGAAAAAGTAGTATTAGCATCAGCAGTGGAAACAATGATAGAAGAAGTAGTATCCACAGCTGTTGTAATAACAGTCGTAGTGGCAGCTGCATCAGTAGTAATAGCACAAGTAATAGTAGCAGTCGTATTCTGTCAGCAGTAGTAGTGGTTGTAGTAATAGCAGCAGGAGCCGCACTTTTAGTAGTACCACTAAACATAATAGCATAGTAACATAGTAGTTGCAGTTCTTTTGGGTGTAGTCACAGTGCAAAAGTTACAAGTAATAGCAGCAGTATTTGCAGTAAGAGTAGTATTAGCCACACAGGGAATGGTTATAGTAGTAATGCAGTAAAGGTAGTAGTAGTACTCATCACTAGTCAGAAGTAGAAAACAGACACAGTCACAGCCGAAGTATCAATAGTCATATTAGCACTCGCTGTAGTAGTTTTGCTGTAATGTGAGTGCTAGCAACAGTGGTATCTGTTGTGGTAGTAGAAGGGGTTACAGTAATAGCAGTGTGTTATTCATGATGTAGTGGTGGCAGTAAAACATGGTATAGAGCTCTAGTGACTGTTATAACATGTTAATTATAGAGAACAGTAATAGAACTTGAGCAGCACTTCTCACATCATTAATGACAGGGCCCAGTGTTTTGTCAGTAGTACCTTGTGGTAGTTATGGTAAATTTAATCTGTCACCAACTTGATGGATCAGTGAAGTCAGTCAAGAGGTCAGTAATAATCGAGGTACTTTATTGTAAGCCTCAGCAGTAGAGTGTGTAGAACTGCGGCTGGTAGTAGCTGCGGAAGGTGGACAAAACGAGGAGCATCAGTGGCTGTTGTAAAACGATGAAAACAACACTTATTATGAGCGAACAGCCGCATCGGTTTGGGCTGCAGCGGATTCATGAGTCACTGTTGAGCAACACTGACATCTTGTGGTCATTAGATGTGACTACAATAAGAGACCGTAAAGTCACTGAACCACCAATTATTGATTTAAGATGAAACATTAAAGTGATTAATGTAGTGTTAGGTAATTAACAGGTTTGATAACAGATTAAAACAAAGACTGAAGAACAGCGCATTGCTTTCTTTGTAATGCACTGCCATCGTCTGGCGAGGAGAGGAACAGCAGCAGCAGCGACAACAACAACAATAGTAATAATAATCATAATCATAATAATAATAATGCGGGTAAAACATGCATGTATAACACATTTCAAGTGTCAAGCGAAATAACATATTCACCAGCGACTTCGTCAGGTTCTGAACTGACACACACACACACAAAAAAAAAAAAAAAAATACAAAAAAAAAAAAAAAACTCAGAATATTGTTGATGGCTGCGGTCCACTTCTTTAGCTCTTTTTCAAAGTGAGGAGACGAGGCTGTTCTGACGAGCTCAGATAAAGACCGCTCTGATCTTTTCTTAACTGCAAACCCGAGTCTTCTAACACGAGAGATCAGAGTCCACAACAGGAGCCAGTCAAGAGAAGTCATGTGAAAAATGTCCAGCTGACGATGATGGTGACAGCAACATTAACAACAACGATTGAGTCAGTCTGAAAATACACCTGAAAAGGTTTAAACAAACCTTCATCTACATTCATTCTAGTTTTAAAAACAGAGAGGCAAAAAGAGAAAAAGGGTAATTTACGAGTGTTAATTCAGTGATTTGAAATGTTTTTATTTTCAGTCATACATATATATCAAGTTATTTGAGTAGTAGAATGATATTTCGTTTTCAACCCTGGGTTGACACCGTGTTCTCCTCCCTCGTTCTCTTTGAACCTCAAAATATATTGAGGTTTGTCAAAGCCAAACGATTATGGAACCGACAGTGACATCTAGTGGACACTCACTAACAATTCTGAAAGGATTTTATAGACAGGAATTCTGTTAAAAAGAGAGAGAGAGAGAGCGAGAGAGATGCATAGCAACACCGGCCACATAGTAGTAAGTTGCTGGTTGAAATCCCATTCAGGTAAGCAGTGTGAAGCTTTAGGCAGGGATAAAACCATTGAAAAAAATGCTGTGAAACTTTCATGAATGTAATGTTTGATCAATATCAGAAACAATTTGATCTGAAGCTAGCAATGTATTTCACATTGACTTATTAATTTAATTTAAATGCAGATGGAATATGTCGACTCTCTCTGTTAAAAACATGCAGTCAGTTTAAAAATAACCTGTGTATTTGGTCTAAATAGTTTTGGACAAGTGACATGGAAATAGCTAATGCTAATTGAAGAACAGTTGGATTAGCATTCATTTTTTTTCCAAACTTTAGCTCACGACTGCTTCCTTCCTTCCTTATGGAAATTTTCCTCTAGATGAATAAAGTTTTTCTGGTCCAGATTTCTGATTCTTCATGTTTTTGCAGGTGTGTGAATTGAGTCTTCACAGAATCCTTCAGCTTTGACAATGCTAAACGTGACCAAGCGCTTGTAGCGGACAGTCGGCCGCCATTAACTCGCTCCAGTTCCCTAAAAGCCGCAGCTTGGACGGCGCTGTCTTCAAGACAGGGTTTCACCTGGGCTTCAGCCAGAGCAAGAGGCTGTTTCTGCAGACGAAGCAAAATGTCAAACTCAATCAGGACGCTTTGTTTTCAAAAGGTCATAATTAGCAAGCAGTTTTGCGACGATTAGGGCCAAAGCGCAGCAATTTCCTAGCAAAGCAGAACAGAAGGAGACAAGGAGAGCGAAGGTAAACGACTAGATCTGCACTTGTATTCGCTCGCTGTGAACTTGCTGTCTTCAGAACACTTGATTCATTAGCTTGAATGTGACGAACACACACTGGATTCTGCGGTTTTAATGCAGCATTAAGTCAGTGTTAGACCAAGAGCGCCATCTGCTGAGCTCCAACCACAGGGTTTCATGAAGCATCATCAGCCCCACATTAAAATAGTCTCCAAAACCCAGACCCAAACTGACAGTTGAAGGAAAATTACGTCCCATTTTTCAGCAGATTTCTTTGCTCCTTATCTGTTCAGCTCGACTGAAACCGTCCACAGACCCAGTCCAAACGTTCGGCACCCCCACCTCATGCTGCTGTTCATGAAGGAATTCCGTTTTCCAAAACAACAGTCGTTTCCTAACAAGTCGGTTTGGACTGAGAAAGAGCGATGCTGTGGGGAAAACAGCACCACATTCTTTCACCCACTTCTAGACACGATATTGAGCAACAGAATCTGATCAAAAACGATGCAGAACGTTGGAAGCCAGAACCCGCAGGTTTAATGTACCATTGCAGCTGATTTTAAACAAACACTCTCCTGCTTTACAATGTGCTTTTGTCGCCACAAAATGAGTTCTGGGGATGTATTGACCTTCCCTTCCATTAAAATTTGACCAGTTTCTGGCGGTGAAGTTCATGACTGAAGACAGTTCAGTTTATAGTTCCAGTTATTATGGCTTATTAAACAATAAGTTCAGCTCTTTTCCCCTCTGTTCAGTGACGTGAGCTTCAGAGTTAGCAAAACAGTTCATCGCTTACCGTCAGTTCTTCGTAAACATCCATGATGAGCTTCGGAAAGCCTCATTTTCAAGGCCCACCAGGTGGCGCTGTCTGCTGCACAATCTTTAGTATGTTTGAATAAAATACAGACTTTACAAAGTTTGGATCGAGGGGGCAGCAGTCGGGGACAGAGGCCCTGACTTTTCTTCAGGAATACAGAAGACAACTAAAGATGAAATCCCTCCATCACGTCCTGGGGCCTCCTCCCAGATGGACACACCTGTAACACAACACCAGGGAGGCCCTCTTGAGGCCCTCTGAGAAGCTTAATGAAGTCTCATTTTCACCACCCACTAGATGGCGCTCTTTCCATCATAATGCTTAGCTTTGCTTTTAGCTTCTCAAGTACAATAATTTCAGCCAGGAGCCTGCTTCATGGTGCTTCCTCGGCTCATCACATCCAAGAAGTAGGTGTCCTGCCGCAGGTAAGAGAGGGAAGGTGGATTAATAATTTTTTCAGTTCAGTTACAAAACGCGGCTATCAATGCTAACTTGTTTCATTAGCATTGTGAATTTGTTAGGATGAGCTCCTGTGGGGTCAATAGCATGCTAATGCTAAAGTGCTAATTAAAGGTGTGATAATAGTTGAGAATTTATTTATTAGTTCTTGTATTGCATGCTAGTAACAATGCAAAGGCTAATTGCTAAGCTAATGCTAAGGTAATTGCAAAACAAAGTTTGAATTTTAGCATTATTTTCAGACACTAGCATGCTACAAAAAAATGACTGATTCATAAAAAAGAAAAACAGGAGCAAGTTAGCTCCAGAGACGACGCAACGGTTCCATGAACAAACCTCGCGACCGCACTCTCACCTCGGTTGGTAAACCTAATTCCTGATCAAAGTGTTCCTCTAAACAGCACGTTACAAGCCAGAAGTTGCTCCACCGTAAAGTAAACAGGCCAATTTGGAAATTAAATGATGAAGTGCGTCAGCGTTAGCTGGAACCGAGGAGATGTTTGGGTAAAATGGAATTCCACTCCGAGCCTTTTGCTCGCTCTTAAAAAACAGTTTACTCTGCGATTCCTGTTATTAGCCGTGGCAGTGATTCCACAGTGATATCAGTTGGCTCCGCGGAAGTTCATACAGTTTGCAGGAAACAATCGTGATGCCGCCAAAAAGTGGTCTTGTTCCACATCTGGATGCCAGGTAGCTGACCCCCTGCCTCTCTCTCTCACACACACACACTCTGGTCCAAGCCACCAAGGGGGCCCATTAAGCTAGAGGGAGATATTTAGCCACCAGACTGGGGAAATAAAAAAGTGTAATGTAATGGAGCCAGCTGTAAAAGCAGAGAGTGGAACACAGCGGCATAGAACATTGACTTTTAGCTCTGTGACTTGGTGTAATTTGGTCTTGTTAACTGGCCTGAACCAGGGTCAGAGCTCCAGCCCCGTTTAGAGTGACGTCCGATGAAAGTGGGGTCATCCTGAGATGTGCAGAAGACTTGATGCTGTTTCGTCCTTCCTCTTCAGACTACATTTATTGCAGCGACACATGAACATAACGTGTGATTCAACAGTGTAGTCATGCCTCAAATGCTCCTTGTTTGCACATGATTGAGCCATTTTCGAACCATGTGATACAGAGTACAAGAACTAGAAAAGCACTCAGAGAGCACAGACCTCCTCCAAGCGTCTTACTCACTTAGTGGGTGTTTTCTAACCCAATTTTACGCCCTATATTTATTATCACTTGGCACCTTTTGTAGCATCTGAAACTACGATGATGGCATTGAGCTCAATCGGACAGCGGGTGGCAGTACTGTTCTTGGCAACACTCTCCGTCGGCTGCGAAGAGCTCGTGCTGCTGGAAGGGACGACCTTCTTCTCCGAATCATCCAATCATCTTGTTTCTTGTTCCATTTTCTAAACATTCAATGGAAACATGTTTTGGAGTTACTTCAGCTCATCTCCTTGTTGAAGGTAGCTACACATTTTTCAAATATAATGGAACATTGCGTACACAAACAACAATACTGGAACTGTTTTAGAGACTGAAATCGAATACTTCATCCATCCTTCTTCCCAAACAGACCTATTACGTCATCTGGCACACTAAAGGCAATTTCAGCAATGTAAGACTGAATGTATACTATATATACTATATACTAACATTATACTGGCTGTTATTACAATGGTTCTGATGTTAGGACACAGTTCTGTGATTGGCTGGTTCCTCCCATTGTCTCATGTCTCAGTGCTGAGAAACTCCTTGGGCCGCAGGAGCTGAGATGAACTTCCTGTCATTTGGCTGCATACGTTCACTCCAGGTACTACAGTTTTCTCCCAACTCCCGAAGACACACTTCCAAGTTGAGTGAGTATAGTGTTTGAGTGAACCCGTAACCACTGGAGGCAGCAGCACAGCACATCATCGCAAATGTCTTGCTCAAGGGCACAGCGACACAAACACACAAGGAACCATGGAACCATCAACCCCTCACTCACAGACTGTTTCATGAAACAGTGTCCTGATTTTCAGAGGCCACCAGATGGTGTTGTCGGCTCTAAAATGTTTGGACGTGAACGACTAATTCAAAAATGTCACATCATGTCTAAACCAAGAGCGCCATCTAGTGGCCTCTTCTTTGTCTCACTTGATCTCCCGGGATTCTCCAAAAAAGTCCCCATCTCAACAGCTAAAACTCGAAAATGTCTTTCAAAACCTGAAAGCAGCTACTGACCCTGCAGGCCAAATTTCAGACAAAACACAGAGATGTTCATGCGAATTGAATTCAGCAGTCACTGCGGTAAAACACAATACCCCTGTGTTATATCTACATACATTTCTTTTTATCCTTCCATCCAGTTCCATAACCATCAATTACGCTGTGCGACTGTGTTGTTGCAGGAGGCTGTTGGAAGAGCTCCCACCTGTCAGTGCGAGATAAGCTCAACTGACCCTCGACAGCTCGCACTCTGCGGTGAAACACCGACTCCCACTCACATTGTTTTAATCTACAATTGACGTGAGGTTCATTTCACTGGAATTTTTGCGGGAAATAAATCGTAGCATTTTTGCTCTCTTGACAGGTCATTAAGGAACTGAGTGGGAGATCGGCTTGCAACCCGGCAAGGTTTCTAAAGGTACAAGGGGTTTGTTTTGTCTTGAGTTCCTACAATATATAGCAGTGTTGTCGAGTGTTTTGGTGCCACTTGGTCAAATGAGTCGTGAGGTTTCCTCTCCTCAGATTTTAGTGTTAACATACACGGTGAATCCAGTGATGGGTAGATGAGGTTTCATGAAACAGTATTCTGTTTTTCAGAGGCCACCAGATGGCGCTGTCGGCTGTAAAATGTTCAATGAAACCTCACATCAAAAAACAGGATACTGTTTCATCAACTCTGCAATACTGTTTCATGAAGCCTCATCTACCCATGACAAGAACAGCCCTGTGTCTTTAGATACAAATATTAGATCTTACAATGAATGATATATCCATAAATTTCGTAATTATTTATATATGTACAGTATATTATATTTATGTAGTTGACCATTTCAAATTGATATCTATCAATTTAGCTAATTTCATCTGTGATCTGAAAGTTGAATTTAACTGTGAAATAAGTGCATTAAAACGTAATTTATAATTTATTTTATTTTTTAAAATATTTTTTTCATTGTATTTTGGTGTACATTCAGTTTTTTTTAAACATTGCTTTTTAAACATTATTATACTATACATTGCGATTATATATTTATTTTTAAATAATATACTTAATTTATAAAATATATAAGATTATAAATTATTTTTTTTTAATTTTCATTTTATTTTCACATTGCTTTTTAATATTTGGATTTTTCTTATATGATGTGTGGGGTACATTCTTCTCACACTTTTTTCAATATTTCATTACAGCCTTTTGTATGTGAGACGCAAACAACTCCACTCTGCAATTATTTTGCTCAAAATGTCATTCACTTATGTTTCAGATACGTACTGTTATGGACGTGAGCTATCACCTGCACATTCTCTGCTGGATGTCAGTAAAATGTTCCGGGACCGACACATGCTACTGACTGAACTGACTCGACGTGTCCGCCTCTCCATCCCTGTGCTCTGACTGCTCTGTGCTCTAACTGCCACTCTTCCGTGAGATTTCACAGGATCAAACTTTGCAACTTTACTTCTCACTTGCCGTCCAGCCTGAGGTCATCTGAACGCTGAGCGGGCTTTTTTTTATGAGCACTTAACACTAATGTTACACTAACGCTGCAGTTATGAGCTCATGTTGGAGCCCCTCCACCCCCCGCCCCGCTTCATACATGTCTCACAGTCACCCCGCGCCTGGGCTGTTAAACTTTATCGCCTCGGGTTGTGTGGTTCCTCACACGCTGCGATATGTTTTTATTTGTTTTCTTAAGCTAACGATGCAGGTTATAAATGAGAAACTACCGACTTGAAAAAGACACTTTAATTACCGTACAGTAAACGCTCTGTCATCTGTTTTCCATTTCATATTCTCTTTTATTCATGTCACATTTTGTTCACTCACATTAATGGGCTTTTACTCGGACTAAAATAACTTCCGTCCCATATTAAAGTTGTGTGTCTGAATGAAAGACTTTGTCGTGTATAAGAAGGAAATACATTTATAGCAGGAATTATCCTCGACTTCTTTTACAGTGGAAAAACATCTCCATAATGTGGCGCTGTGCAACGTTATGTTTTAACTTCAAATAAAATAACTGGCAAGAAGGTTAACCGAAACATGACTGTTCTCTTCTCTTCTGATCTTACATGTCCAAGAAACGCAGAGCTCCTGCTTTCTGTCAAACTTCCTGGAGGAGAAAAACTATTTAATAATGCTTGACATGGGTTCTTTGCGTCTCACTAAATGAAGGTTTGGACCATTTCCAGCTTTAAAGTGTTCAAAAATCTTTTGTTTTCGGAGTCGTCTTTGACTCAAAATCTGATCTCCTTTCTACATGTCCATGTGAAACAATGTAGCCAGTATTTAATGGACTAGCCAACACCAACACTAACTCGTAGGCTAGTGTATCGTGAAATCTCTGGGTGACGCTCACACTTTTATTTTTTTCTTACACTGTATTATTGTCCTACATTGTTAGCATCTGTTTAATTCATCTTTAGCATTTGAAATATCATTGGCAGCAGTCAGCTCAATGAGACAAGGCTGACTCATCAAACTGTTTAGTCCTTGGACTGAGTGGCAAAGACTAGGAACATGGATCAAGACCTTTTAATAAAATTCCTTCAGAGGAGCTGAGGGATCACTGAATTCCAGGAACTGCTATGATCACTTGTTCTTGTCAGTGGATTTTTCCATCTCTGCGTACATCACTGTATAATCTGCGCTCTGATTGGTTAACCCTCCACAACTTGCCACAGCAGTTTATCTAATGTGACGCTTGAAATAGAATCTATGACCTTGTCACCACAACTGTGTGGCATCCTCCACTGTAGCACGACTCCTTGTCGCATCTATGCATTGACACTTCATGTCAGTCAGTTTTGTTTGTTGCTTAAATCGGAGTGAAGCTATAGTTGGAGGAGCAGCTCCTCATTTCAACAGCTGTTCCACTGAAGGCTGGATTCCTCACCATGATGGAGCCATGAAGTCCACATCATCTACTCCCCTGCTGCAGTACCACACTCGATCCAAGTTACAGTCTCTTGAGTCACAAACTTTGTTTATGCCATGTCACTGCATTGATCTGTCACAGTGTAAACAGAGATACAGATGTTTTCACCTCCGTGACCTTCTCATTGATCAGGGGGCTGTGCACCACCGCCAGGCTCCAGTGTCCTACTTCAGTTCTTTGAAATCTCCACCCCAATCTAACGCAGAGCCAGTGACCGCAGAGGTTTCGGTGGTAGCGGTCCAACGTTTGTTAGGGAAGTCAGCAGTGTGGAGGCTGAACAGAGAGGGAGCCAGCAGCGTTCCCTGTTGTGCCCCGTGTCACGCAGACCACCATGTTCGCCTTGCATTTCTAAATCCTCGTGAACTGTGGTCTGCTGGCCTGGTCGTCCCGGATGGAGGCAGCGAGGTCCACTAAAGCGTGTCCCACTGCAGTGTGGTCGGAATGATGTCGGAGTGCGATTCGCACGGTGCTTCCAGGTGTGCGAGGGATCAGCGGGGCAGGTTGGTCATGGAGTCCTGGTGTGAATCAGATCTGATTTATCACCCGTCGGCTCCTACGTTTCCTGAGGTCTTTACAACTGGCTGATTGTCAGTCTGCGATGAGCGATGGCTATAAATTGTAAAACTCTGAATTCCCCTTCCACGTCAGCAACTCCTGCTCGACATTCCCAGCAAGTGCTGGTGGATGTTTGTCCACCTGAAAGTCTCGCAGTTATTCGTCTTGTTTAACAAGCTGTATTTATTAGCTGTGAGCGCTACTACAGTTGCACAGGTTTCCTCTGCACTGCTCCGTACTGCCTATTACCTTAGAGCCAGGGTCACACATGAAGGTCGGCGAAGTCGCACATGAGCCGCGCAGAGGGCCATTATTTCTCTCCGCTGTACACCAACCCCACTGAGGTCCACTGAGGTGGTTAACTGGCCCTCAGCCTGAACATGCTTCAGCCTTCTCCCTCTTCATAGCAGACTTGGGTTTCTGGGAGCATTTGCTTTATTTTTATTGGCCAATTTAAAGCCCCTGTTAATGTGTCTATATGTTCTCCACCTGAGTTCTCCAACTGTTGAACTCTCCTTTGTGAATTCTGCTGACCGAAGAATCGCTGTTGTTCCCCCACACATGAATAAGACCAACAACTTCACACATCAACTTCACAACACGCAGTTTTGGTTATTAATGTGCCTAATTGTAGACTTCTTTCTACTCATTTGTTCCATCGAATGAGGTGAAATCTGCTTTTATACTGAAGAAAAACTCTGATACGGTTGAGATGTAGCATCTGAATATGCTCCTAAAGAGTGCACCTGGTCAACAAACCTGATGATAGAAAGGACCAGATATGAATGAAGAAACGCAGCGAGAGCTAAACCTAAAATGAGTCGCTTTATCTCCCGTTTTGTTGCTGTGGCCCTTAGATGGCGCTGTGTTGCTCAAAAGGGAAGATCAGATTTTCCGGATTCAATTATTCTGTGTATTTTTTTTTTCCCTTTTTTAAGTCAGTGAATCACACTTGATCCAACTGCACTATGCTGTCTATTCTATTTCACATCCGTCAAGTTGAGTTTCTAACAACTTCACAAAACGACACTTTATCATGCCTCATGTTTACATACTTATTTGCAAATGTGAGCCAGTTCCAGAACACTACCGCCGCCTGGTGTCCCAAAGAGGCCATTTGTTCATAACAATATTCCAATAAAATAAAATAATACTGGTGGAATATCACTTTGAAAGAACTGTTGTAGATGTTGTTGTTGGATTCATATGTAACATCCTCTTTCCACAACCCTGAAAAACGCATGTTAAGAGCCTTCCCCCATCTCATCCCTGTTTTCCCGGACATCGCACCTGACACACAAAAGCGGTCCTCTCTGCCAACATGAGAAGCCCTCCATGGTGATTGTAACCAAGCAACACCTTAGGAACTATTCCTTCTCTGCTTTCAACCGTGTTGTGAACCTGCGAGATAAAATGTCACTCTTTTGCACAAACAAACACGGAGTGAATGCATTAGAGAAGGCGAGAGCGAGGACAGATGGTTACTTTATTATTTGTGAGTTCCAGATCCCAACATCAGGTGAGGAAGATACCCAGCATATTAAGTATTAGTGTCATCATATTCTCATTTGGATGATCCTCAACCTGTATATCATCATGTTTTGTCAACTCTGACAGAAGAGAGAGCAGAGCTCCGCCAAGCAGCTCACGCTTAAGCAGTATTAAAGCCCTACATTTAGAATTTCACTGACTGAAATGAGCTTTAACAGCAGGTGGCAGCAGCGTGAATGAACTGATCTAACAGGCAGAAAGTGTATGGATGTGGTCACCAGACAGGGTCACATGATCGGCAGCAGAATGGAAACCAGCAGGCAAAATCCTCAGATAATTCATAAATCAAATCTATCACAGAGGTCCAGTCACATGAAAGCGAGCTCATTTCCAACCAACCTTTTGCTTGAAACACGTCGGTTTTTTGAACAAACAAACACGATTGCTAGATGCTGAAATGCTGTTGCTGCTTTGTTATACTGTTATTACAAAATAATACAAGTCACTGAAGCACAAAGGACAAAGAAAACGTATAGTATATATAGCTAGATAAATATTACAAAATGAAAATTTGTGTTTTAATTCATTTTATACACATTATATATGGATATAAAATCGGCAATTTCTAGATATATATTTACTTTCTGTCAATTCATTTTGAAAGATAAGCTGCTATAAAAAACACAGATCAAAGGTAGGAAAGAGGAGTAACTGAAGTAAAACTTCAATGGGTTTTATTTAGGACTAACTACTGTAATAATGAATATGAATAAATGTTTAGAGGAAGAAGTATTAGTTAGCAGCCAGAAACAATTCCACATGATCAGTCTTGTAGTTTTAGTCCAACGTTATAAGGGTCCAGTGAACACGGTCACAGCGAACTGTCCAGGGTGTCCCCAGCTAGGTAGTAGAGTCGTACAGTAGCAAGGATCCTGACACCCTCAGGGCGACATAGCTCAGATGGTAGAGTGCCCTTGAGCAAGACAATTAACCCTGGTTTGCTCAGATGACACGCAGCCTACTGCCGTCAGTGTGTGAATGTGTGCGTGAATGGGTGACTTAGTGTGAAGCGCTTTGGTTGGTGGATCCCTAAGGAATGTGCTACATAAGTAAGAGCCATTGAATGGCTCAAATTGAATACATTAATACAAAAATATGGGGGACAACTCACTGAGGAAAGGCAAAAATGAACGTGGTCCGTAAAGAAAATGATCAGTTTTCTAATATATAGAGAAGAGGAATAGAAGAAGAAGCAAACATCATACAAGTGCGAACGATGGGAAGACAAGAGTAGAAGAAGTGAAGACTTAAGGAGTAGCGGTTGAGGAAACCGTTGAGTATTTGGAGTAAATAATCCAGAGTAATGGAGTGACCTGAAGAAGAGAGTGCACACAGGGCGGAACGTTTAGATGGGATGGCAGAGTGGAAGCAAGAGCTGGTCACTGCTACTGGCGTATGGTTTAGAGACTCAGGAGTCAAAGTTAGAAGAGTCAGAGCAGAGACAAATTTAGGGAGAAGACATGAACACGTGGAGAGGCAGTGCTGGCCCAAGAATATTGGAGATGAAGAAAAGGGTTCATGATGGGGGACATGAAGGTGAGGTCAGACGGATCAGGACTTGGAAATGAAGTATTAAGAGCTCCTATGTACTGTATATATTTGTACCACAACTCCTCTCCCTGTGAACTGTTCATGCCCACTCAAGTGTTCTCCACTTTTCCCTGTGTTCTTTCAAAATAAACCCAAGAAGAAGAAAAACACCATGACTAAATAAATGCAGAACCTTTAATGGCACCACAAAATGGTTCCTATTTCTTCTGCTTGGTTTATTAGATGCAGTTTCAAAGTCTTTCCCACTCTGCCAAGTGCAAACTTCCGACGTACACAATAGCCAGAATCGCATTTCTCATTTTTGTGGCTGCTGGTTGTAATGAATACAGTGGGAGGATATAAGCCATGCAGTGTGCCTGCTGTAGGTAAGGGGTGAGCGCAGGCAGGGCTGCCAAGCAGGTTAGGAAATGTGGTGACTCAGTTGTTGGCAGGAATGAAAGCCAGTGTGAATTACGGTTGGTTTTGTGACAGACATTAATGCTCCAGCCTCTTGTGACCCTGTGAAGTACATGAGGAAATCGACTTTGCTTGGATGTTCCAGTTACAGATATGTTTACACAAGCCGTCGTCTTGAGGGACCAAACTCATTTTAAGTGAGGTAATTATTCTGTTTGATGTAGTGCTGAACTTTAAAAAACACTATCAGCCTCAAGCTTTTTTCTTGTATGATTTTTCTTCTCAGACCAGATGTCAAGAAACAAACTGCTGGTGCGCTTGTTTTCAAGCCTTTTTTTTTTGCTCCCAAAATTCAATTATGGTGATTAGAAGGTTTCAGTGTGAGGGAGGATCATAAAAACTGTTGGCAAATCAACAACCAAGACGGGACATCGGCGACCGTATATCAGCCGAAAAGACATTTATTTGCTGAAATATCGAATATCAAACTAATATTTTATTCATGATATATGGGTTGCCGACTACCTTCCACTATTTGCCAGATTAAATAGTCTTTATGTCAGTAAATTGGTTTATAATGGCTCATTACACTGTTTGAAGAGTACAAACTAAAACTATGAAAACACTTAAAATTGAATTTATTATTTTGGCCCTGTCCAATGTCAACAGGGTTTGCCAGGAGAAGGAACTTGTGAGTTATTTGTGGTGAAACTCAAAATGGAAAACATTTTATTTTGCGAGAAGAAGCACGGGATTCCGCCTGGCCGGAGCAGCGCGCTCACTTCGGTCGTAAGTTTAGCGCACGACGCTGAAGAGTGGAATAGGTTTTTGCATCCCCAGTCTTATTGTTTGTGTTTCTGCTGGAGTGAAGATATTCGTGGGCCTTATTTTTATTTCAGAGTCAGCAGGATCTGCTTCAGTAAAGAGCCAGAACAGGGTAATGCAATACTCTATTCATGGCTATAAAGAAGGGAGTTCCTTTCTATCTGCACTCAGGTTTCCTCTCATACTCCAGAAGGAATCTGAATCCATTTAGATATCAAGGTGGTCTGGTCATGTGTCCTGGCATTCAAAGCCCCAAGAACCTGCAGCTGAAGATAAATGTCCTGGATGTGTCTCACTTTTCTTCGAGCACAAAGCTAAATCAATAACCGATATGTATCTCACCTACAGCTTTTTTTTAGGTACTGATACCAATATCTAGTGATGGGTGGATGAGTCTTCATGAAATTGATTTTCTGAGGACACCATATGGCGCTGTCTGCTGTAAAATGTTTGGACTTGAACAACTATTTCAATGAAACCTCACATCACTGCTTAACCAAGAGCGCCACCTAGTGGCCTCTGAAAATTAGGACACTGTTTCACCAACTCTGCACCCCTGTTTCATGATACTTCTTCTACCCGTCACTACCATAATCTATCAATCACTGTGCCAACAAGTGAGCACCATGAGCAAAGCGCTTGGCCACAGAAGGTACTACATGTAGCAAGTTTCTTTTGAGGAGGCGAAACATTGGACTCCACTGAAACACCAGGAACTTCTGCGTCAACCTTTTGACTGAAAAGTCCTGTGTGAACAGGTTGCTCTATTTGTGACCGGTTTAGTCTTTGCTTTTCACTCACATTTTAGCTGACTGCATTCCGGATTTACCCTCTTGGTTTTATTTGTGGATCTACTCCCCTAAAGACCGAACTTTCATCTCCACTGAATGAGACTGTGTATTTTCTGTGTATCATCTTCAGAATGTCTCTTTTCGGCCAAGGTCATGGATGCAACGCGCAAGGCTGCATTTCTGTTTGCATCCCGTTGTCTTTGTTGAGTAAACACCTGGTAACCCGACTGGTAAATCTCACTCGCTCTCATGATTCGTCTTCCATCATCTGGCTACTTTTGTTGACTTTTCCTCAGATTTTACGTCCCGCCATTTGTTTGGCTTTCAAGCGCTTGTTTATGTCTGCCACTTCATTAGACTCCAGAGTTATTGTTGTTGCTCACCGCTGGCAGCCGCGCAATCACACACAGTTCATAATGTGAATTTTAATGGCGGTGTGCGTCATGTGCCATTTGTTTATATTACTCCGACTCTGAACTTGGCCAGCGAGATTATCGATTAATTACCATCTGTAATGCATTTAAGGCGAGGCGGAGGCTGGGAGCGACGGCGAGGACACGCGCTCCGATTTATGTTATTTGTGTTTGTCTTATTGAGAGTGTGCGTGGTCAGAGTCCTTAAATGTGGCTCTGGAGTTGTGAGTGCTTACATCTGGGTGCAATCTGCTTCTTTCTCTCTTGGTGATTATCGGAGGGCAATGAAACCTGAGCACCAGGAGATGGAGGGGGGGAGGAGGGAGGGTGGGAGGGAGCAGACGTGATTGCATTGATTTTATTAGGACTTTTAAAAACATAAACGCCGCTCATGAACTTGTATCTCAGCAACACATTTGAGTAAACGTCGACCAGCATATTTAACAGGCTGGGTGCGACTGCATCTCCACCGCCGACGGAGGCGGAGCCAGGAACGCGAATGAATTCCTGATGAGTTACTCGGAACAAAGGAAGCAGGTGCCGGATTTCTTCTGCACCTGTTTTTCAGCCGTTAAATGCGTCATCGGGTTCTCAGTTGAATAAAAACATGGTGATGCTTTTCCAAGTGAAACACACGCGACAAACACAAACTCGACGTTGGACAGCGGAACTAACCAGTCGATTACAGGAGGCTCAAGTGGAGGCTCTGGATTCACCCAAAGTCTGAATGTTTTCACCTCAACACATGCTGCAGATATCTCTGGTGAGACTTGTAAACCTAAATCAGATTAAACTATGTCAGACTGCAGTTTCGAGCTGATCGTACAGTTGCAAATCCTGTCGCACCTCCCATGCTGAATCTAGACAGGAAATCTTATATTTTACGACAAAACACCTTTACAATATCTCACCAGACTTCAGTGTACACCACACTTCCAGAGATGGGTTTCAAACTCTGGTAGCTGTTTATTTTCAACTGTGATGTATGGAATGGAAATTGACTAGCATGGCGCTAATGCTAATATGACGCACTATTTTGAATATTGTAGGGTGTCGTCCAGTAAAAGACATCAGTTCAGAGGGTTCAGAAGAGTGTTGTCTGTTGTCCTATATGATCCTGAATAATAAATATCTAAAACAAATGATGAGCTTATTTATTCACACTGCGCAGTGGTCACAAGTTTTTTTTCAGGCACCTGGCTGTCTCCTGGCTTGGCAGAGGTGCCATATAACATTTGGATTTAAATTTTATAATTAGCTGAAAAAATACTAAAAAGCACTGGAGAAAACGTTACATAGTTGTGTCGCAGATTTAAAATTTCACATACGAATGTGTTTAGCGGATTCCTGTCTTGCGCTGACACCTCTTTTTCTCATATTTTATTCTCTTTTTTTATTTCACTAGATGCTAATATAGTACATGACCACATTCACATATGAAACAAACACGTTTAGCTTTGTTTTGGAACGTGTGGCGGCAACCTGCCGTGCAGGCAGCCATTTTTGCTTTAGCATGAGCGATGACAGAGTTGCATGTTTGTGCGAGTATGTTGATGTTATCAGTGGCAAACCACAAACATTGATAAGACCATTGGAGTCTCTGTCATACACACACACGTACTGCTTCTTTGCGGGGACATTTCATCCCTAGCCTCTCCCCATAAACCTAACCATCGAAAACACATGGATACGTTTAACCAGGGCTCCGAACCAAACTTAAACCCAATTACATGACCTTGTCGTTTTGAAGTTTTAATCCAGAAATCGAAGTTTAAACCTGAGGCACCTGCAAAATTGTAGAATCCAAGAATTGGTCCTCACAAGTATAGCTAACACATACAAACTCACGCCTATACACACCCTGACAAATGTATAGCCAGCAATAATAATACAGCACAGTCTTCCTTTCATATCATTCTTCTCCTCCTCTTCTTTTCCCCTCCTTCATTTCTGTGCACCTGAGGTCTTCGACAGTCTTTCCAGCTCACAAAAAACACATCACCAGTCTCTCGCTTGGCCTGGCCTGCGCACCGTCATGTGACTCACCAACCCAAATTGCTTGTTCATATGATCATTTTCCACCATTCGGTATCAGAATTTCTTCTTCTTCTTATTTAAGGGTTTGGGTTCGTCTATTCAGACGAAGTTCCAGCCAACCGCTTCTATCGCCTATGCCAAGAGCCAGACCTGCTTCCACTGTCCACAATCAAAGCTGATTTGATCCTTGAATTGATTCCCCCTCAACTTCAGTCGGGATCTGATGCTTCACCTGCCGATCCAATGACACTAACACTGGAATAATATGGTAAACATCTTTCATCAGCCAGGTTCTGCTGCTGGACTTCTGTGGAAGGAGAAGTGAAACCTCAGTGCAGTACGTGTCAGTGACTTTTGAGTGATTACTTTTCTCAGAAACTTGCAGAAGGTCTGGACTCCTGAGGGGGAGTTCCGACCGCTCACTCGTGAATAAGAAGGAAACAATATCCCGCATTATTTCATCTAGGAAGAGCCAGGTCCAGCGGTGGTGCTGAACTCCTCCAGATCATCTCCAGGGTACCGAAGGTTTGGCAACACCAGAGCAGCTTTTGTGTTTTGGAGAGTCCCGCAGTTCAAAGAGAAGAACACCTGAAACAATAGAGTTGGGAAGCAATTCACGTTCGGACTCCAGAGGTCCAGAAACATCAGACAACACATGAGATGTAAGCGAGAACGTGTGTGTCGGCGTATCACCAGTGTGTGTGAGCAGGTGGTTTCAGGCAGCGCTGTTTGACTTTTCATTATTTTCAATGGACGTAAAGCAGAAACAGTCCACATATGTGGTCCGTATCCGTCAACACGATAGGAACTGGAACCTCGTTCTCTCTACGGCGGGTGGGTTGAATGACATGCAGGAAATACACTCTCGTTTTCATCTGCGTTTGTGTATGTATGATGTGTGAAATATGTATACACACATTTGCGTTGACCTTTGCATTTGACCATCGACAAACACTCAAGCTTTCACGAATATTTGGTCAGAGTGTTCAACACTTTTAAAAATTCTCTTTTTTTATTCAGGGTGCGGCAGGCGGAGGAGTGGATTTTGAAATACTTTCCATCACAAATGTTATGACAGGCATGTCATTTTTCAAACACTCGTAACTGGACTATAAATATTTTGTCTCGGGGAAGCAAATCAGTTGTTAGATAAAACGCTGACATGTTTTCTCTGAACAGTCTCACCCTTTCACTGAATCATTTCCTCCTGTTGGTCATTCGACTTGATGCTTTCTGTCGTATATCAGCTGTTAATGCAAAATAATTCCACTTGAGGTACAAGAGACACTGCGACTTGTCTAGTGAAAGTCAAAGCATGTGTTTCTGCTTAATATATATATATATATTTTTAAAGTATGTTTGATACGTCATTGCTTATTTGATCTAAATTTGTTTCATGCAAAATGCAATCTATTGTTATTTTTTTAAATTCAAGATAGAACAGCAGGGGGCAGCAGCATTCCTAAAACTCGCTCACACGGCACACACTGTGTCGTGGGTGTCTCAAAGGAAGGTGATGGATCCTTCATGAGATTCCAGGATCCAGATGGTAGTTGATAATGCTACTGTCACCTGTTCCTTACGGTGGCTGGGAAAGCTCAGAGCAAATGCTCCAAAAACGAAACATGAACTAACAACACAACTGCAAAAGCTTTAACAAATTCAAATTCACAACGCAACGACATTAAGCCGCAACATTATTACATAAACCACAATGAAATGCACAACGGAAGCTAGTGGGCAGGAGCAAATGACTGAGGGAGAAAGTGGCGGGAGATTTCAGAAAAGTAAGTTTCAGCGTTTGATGTTGCTTTCTGATTTTCAGAAATCTACTATGTTTGACTTTTGAAAGTATTACTGTGTCAACGAGACCACGTGCACGTACGTGCGCTATACCTTCATAATGTAGTAGCTCTTGCTATGCTAACGCTCCGATTTTGAACAAATAATTCAAGCCTGTATTGGGATTCAAGAATATTTTTCCTCATTGCTGGTTACCATCGACTTTCCTTTTTTGTGGCGTTGGGTTACACTGTGGGAACTTGCTGTTGCATTTGCTGTGTGCTTTCCCGGCCCCTGTAGTTCCTACTGTTCATGACTTTTCCCCTTAAACAGACATGCATTATTTTCATTAAATCATATTTAAAAGCTGTGCTCACAGTTCTTCACTACATCTGTAACTAAAGAACATATGCAACAACATATGCAGGGATTATTATTGTGAATTGAATGTGTCTATTTTTAAAAATGAAATAATATGTGATCAAATTATCAAGTTTTATCTTTTGTTTTTACAAGGTCATGGCAAAACCACACTCATTGACATCCTTATCTAGCATCAAGTGCAAAGTAGACCACCAATTTTGAAGTTTTCCAGTTAAAAGAAAGTTTCTTTTGGTCTTGCTATGAAAAATCAAACCTTTTGAACACTATGTTTTGACCATCCCACCTTCGGACCCTGCTTTTGGGAATGTTTATATATGTATGTATATATATATATATATATATATATATATATATATATATATATATATATATATATATATATATATATATATATATATATATATATATATATATAAACACAAAAACAAAAGTGATTTAATGCCAACTTCGTCCCTTTTTGAGCTGTTTGATTTAAGATATTTAGAACCCACACATCACGATCTGTCTGAGCTTTGACAGCTTGTGCTTTCAGTGGGCTGCTACACTGTGTCTATGCCGATAAGTCTGATTCACTGCCTGCTGTGTCCCCCACTCCCCTGCCTGCAGAGCAGTGTCCCTCTTTACAGTACCCCATCTGGCCACATGGGGGCTGTGTGTCCAGAAATTCTACAGCAAAGAACATGCCGACTCAGCAGTCTTCAGTGACAAGAGACCTTGATGTCAGATGACGGGACTTCTCTGTTAAACACTGCCCATGTGCCTGAAAATTGCAGCGTTGCAGTGTCTTTTCTCAAGTTGTACATTGGACTGCGTGGCCTTGGAAATTCCGCCCACCTCCACGAGAGAAATCCAGGGCAAAATCCATCTCTCAAGTCTGGGGCCAAAGCCGGTTCGCTTGTGTTTACACCTCTGGTCTTGGTGCCACACAGACTTTAACTGAGGAAGGCAGTGACGTCCAGCATTAAACACAATCTACATGTTGGTCACAATTTTCAATTCATCTTTTGCGGAGCTTCTAAAGCAAGCAGTCCTCGTTCGCTGGCTTCATAAGAACCAAAAATGTAAACCATGTTATCGTTTTGACTTGAGTCATGAAGGCACAAGTTTGCTGCAGCTGTTGAGTTTGTGTTGAAACACAAACATAGATTAGAGACAGGGACTGTCAGTCCAAGTTCAAATGCCAAGATCAATTTAGTCTGAGGACATATCCAAATTTCAGAATGCTTCGAAACATTTTTGATCCCGCTGCTTCGAATTTGCTGGATACAGGAAACACATGGAGCGAGAGATGAAAAGAAGAGGGACGAGTCCATGCTCTTCTCCATCCAGGCGGCGGGCAACACTTGCAGGCAGCTTGACACACACCACGTCATGTGATCGCTGTGACGCAGCCTCTGTGACCTCCCAGAGCACTTAACAGGGAAATTACCACCACACTCTCAGCAATTTGTGCCAATTTGCTGCCATGGCAACCACTGATGTATGGCGTATCAGGTGTCCTTTAATCAGGCTGCGGGCAGCTTCCCAGGTAGAAACGTGAGAATGAGAACACAGGAGTGTAGCCGGACCATGATTTATCCCTCCCTTGCTTTACTGAAGTAAAGCAGAACAAAGGCAACAGGACTTCCATGAATCATAGAGAAACTGTTTTTTATCCTGCAGTAACCGGCATTGGGTTCTGCATAGTTGGTGACCCCGCCCACTTCAGTTCATGTTCCGAGTGAACGTCAGCCAAATAGTCTTGATCCTCCAGTCACACCTCATGCTTACCACTTCGTCACTCCACTCCTTCATCACCCTTGTTCTTGATCTGTTTCTCCTCACCAAACCACACACTGAAACTCCTCCACCAGAACTGAGACTCCTTCCTCCTGAAATAAAAGTCCTCACCAAAGCACATCTGCCCCGGCCTGTGGGTCTGCCATGTTAATTGCATCCTGTTGTGTGTCGATTGGGTCTTCCGTTCTGTTGTGTGTTTGATATTCACAAGGAGAGTGCCTGATTCCACCTGGCTCCAAAATCAGCTGCTGTCAACTGTAGAGTTCATTTTGTTGCCCGTTTTAGTCTTGGTCTCGTGCCAAAGTTAATTCTTAGTCACGTTTAGTCATTCACATATCTTTTTTGTTCGTCACGCTTTAGTCGACTAAAAGTCACACTTTTGTCTAGTTTAGTCAAAACATTATAGACTTTTTGTTTAGTTTATTCCAGTTAACTTATGTTCTAGGGCTAAATTATCGACTGAAAATGTGGAATTATCAGAATCTTGAATAAACTGAATGAATGAATCCTCAATTGCTTTTAGTGTTTTGATGGGTGACTCAATAAATATATATATATATATATGAATAATAATAATTTATATATAATATAAATTATACACTTGTTCTGTCGTCCATGTTTTATTTTCATTCAAAACACCAACAAAATAAAATTTAAAATGGCGTTAAATGATATTAACTTATGAGCTAGACTTTTGGTTTAATAAAATACAAACATGAGGCAGACCTATTGCCCTAAAACCCTCCGGCGTTCGCACTACTCGTCCTGCATGCAGTTTTGGATTGTGTAGTTTTATTTTTATTTCTAGCAAAACATTTTATTCTTATTTTTATTCGTCCACTATAAGAGTTTTCGTCAGTGTGATAACAATGGTGTCATCTTGTCATCATTTTGTCGTCATCATAGGAAAAAGGGTTGTTGACATATTTCGTCTTGTTTGGTCTGACGAAATGAAGGATTCTCTCTCTGTCTGAGGGATCTATTTGCCGTGGTACCTCCATTTTCCACTATGAGCGAAGCGCAGCGTTGCAGAGTGGTGGTTTTCCACTCATCATCGGACAATTGTCCAGTCCGATAGCCAGTCCGACCTCTGTGTATGATGTGCTCTCCGTCCCATGCTGTTTCTGTCCTCACGTTCTTAAGAATGGTTATGACGAGTCTCATACAGGATGCACCGACGCTCAACCACCGTCATCCGTGTTACAGTCAGTTACACTCCTCACGCGCCGGTTTTGACGTCATGTTTACGTTACGTCACTGCCAAATACGACTAACATCAACTCATGGCGCTTCATTTTTCATGTCATTTTTCATGTCACTTTTCATGCGATGACTTCCTGTCTGTTTCTCTCCACTCCAACTTGATGCTGTGCAGCACATTTTTCCATACCGAATAGAATCCTTGCCGATTCGAAGAAGTGCTGCCGCAGTCCAGTAATGTTAAATAGCGCAGCTCTGTTACCGGTGGAAGTTGGGGGTTAACCACCAGCATGCAGTTTTGTTTGAAACAAGCAAGAGGAGACGTAACTGGAGTATACCTGTACTTCTGTCGGCATAAACGTGTTCCGCTTCTTCTTGTGTAGTCTTTTATATCTTGCAAAGTATTTAAATCTTGTCTTTATAACAAACATTTAAGCAGTTTCAGACGAACATATTTCGGCTCATACACTAGTGGTGTTCCAGCGAGAGGCACTCTCTCGTTCACAGTATCTCTTCGCTGTGTTACACTCACCTTGGTCCAGTGGACCAAACTCTTTTACATTTTTTCTACCTTGACACTATAAAATGATTTTAATAAAGAGTTTCAGTGCAGCGCTGTGGCCGGTTACTCCCTAACTCATGTTGCCTAAAACAAAAAAGCAGCACAGAATCGAACAGCCGGCGCAACATTGGTGCCTGATTAAAGGGAGCCTGAAACTGATTTCTTTGCAAGAAAGAAAAACATTTGGCAAAGGCCATCTAAAGCATCTTGGCCTCGCTGTTTCGTTTCATCTCACTGGGGGCTGATGATGACATACTGACCGGCTTCATACGAGTTCTCAACATAACTGTATTTTTTAATCAGCTGTGCAAGTGAAGAGGTGGAGCACGCGGTGTCCCTCCTCATGCCAGCCTGTTGAGCTCCGCAGTTGGATGCAGCAACTCTTAATACCCAACGGGAGTCGCCCTGAAGGCATCAAGAGTTTTACAGCGCGTGTTTCTCTATTCAAAATGACAGTTAGAACCACTGGTTGCGGGTTGGTGCTGTTATCAAGTGCTGCTCCTGGCACCTCTCCGTGTTTAGAAACACATGCCTGAGGAAGCAGCGGGCTTTACGGGAAGCATGGTCTTAATTTGAAGCAATGGAACAAAGTAGCACCTTTTACTATCTCCAGTTAGAGGCCAACATAACATCATTGTTCTCACACAGTAAAAGTCGCCCATGTGGTTCGCACGCTAGCGAGAAAGAGACGTTTGAAAGTCAGGGAGAAATGAGCTCACGCCGATGATATGACGGCGGCTGGACCCCCAGCAGCGCCATTGTCTCAGAGTAGTGATGCCGTGGTTCCCCTTCGGGCGCAGACTCATTTGCCCACTTATTCAAGTCTCACATGCTTGTAATCTGTCATGTCCATGAGTCCGTGGTGACATTGTTTCCGGTTCAACTTTCACGAGTCATGTTTGGAGTGAGAAGCCACTATTTCTATATCAGGTCAAAAAAGGCAGTATCAATGCGCTAAACCCATTTAAAGAAGTCACAAATGTCCGTTCTTGTATGTTAATATTTCGTATTTATTGTCGATGGCAAGTCAACTGAAACAAAATTTAACAAGAGCAAAACATCAAAGGCACAGGAAAATACGATATTTCTCAGTCCTCATTATATAGTGTCCTCACTCGTGATGGGTAGATGAGGTTTCATGAAACAGTGTCCTGATTTTCAGAGGCCACCAGATGTCACTGTCTGCTGTAAAATGTTTGTAACGAATTCAATGAAACCTCACATCATTTAGACACCAACAGCGCCATCTAGTGGCCTCTGAAAATTAGGACACTGTTTCATCAACCCTGCAAAACTGTTTCATGATGCCTCACTTACCAATAATTAGTCAGAAAATAAGAACCATAAACAAAGTTTAAATTACACCAGAAAATCACCCCAAAAAAATCTGCTAACAATTTGCAGGTCGTGGGAAATAAAATGGCAATTGAACATGGCAACTTGTGTTGTCAATTCCCAAGCTTTTTGTTTCTTGCCACAGCAATATTATTTCATCATTTTATTAATTTACCTTTTCTTCAGTTAAATTATATTTACTATATCATTTATTTATTTTATGAATAAATGCCATTTTTATCTTTTAAAAAATATTTTTTCAAATGGCGGTTAAAAAAAAGTAAATCTGAAATAAATGACACTTTAAAAAAACATTGTACATAATTCCCAAAGTTTTGCACCATTTAGAGACTGCTCTCACTTCAGGATTCTTGTGTGATGTTGAGTCTTTGAGTCAGTTCGAGTCTGTGACAGTCAGGTAGTGCAAACTGCTTGTTGTCTTGTTCTCCACGCATGGCGTCCGTGAGCTAAACACAATCCACCATTGAACCTCCGTCTTTCATCCTGAAGTTTCGTGTCACATTTGTCAGCTCATGAACGGCTCAGTCAATTGAAACAAATCGCTCTCTCATCAGCAGCCTCCTTGTTCCATCCGCCGCCTCTAGTCTGTTGGTTATTCAGCCGGATGAACGCAGGAACTTTGATACAGAGTGACGCACTGATCCTAGATTCTTCCTGTTTGCCAGGAATTCCAACAACTTCAGTCCAGGTCTCCCACACTCTGTGACTCATCAAGTCAGTTCCTAACAAGTTTCCTTTGCAGCATCCCGACTGGTTAATTCCTCAAGATATGTGAAGTACGACCGGTGAAACATGATTTCACATGACAGCTATTTTCTCTTTGGAAGTCTGATAGAAATCGGGTCCAGACTTTAGCACAGTTTGTTCTTGGTTTGTCAGGTTTCACATCTCAGAGTGGATTTATGGAGTTAAGTTTTGATTAAAGTTGATCACTAAGCCGACATCGTGCCGGTCTAATACGAAGTTTGGATTGCTTCATTTTTTATTTTATCAAATGAAATGTCACAATATAAAATAGAGATGGCTGAAACACATCAGAAAAAAGACAAACTTTGTGAATCTGATGTGGCTCTAGCTTCTCATTGTTTTCTGCAGAAAAGTCAATTTTGTTTTGTTAAAATAAATTCGTCTACTGAGTTGTTTTTTTTTTAATTATTATTGTTTATTTATTTATTTATTTTGCAAAGTGCTTGCAATTTTCTGTGATTGGCTGAATCACACCAGGAAGCAGGAGGAAACAGGAAGTAGCCGAGTGTCACCTCAACAGGAAGTAACTGAGTGTCAATTCAACATGTAGCCGAGTGTTGCCTAAACAGGATGTTGCCAAGTGTCACTTACCTGGTGATTACCTGAAGTGTGACCCAAGCACGAAATAGCATCGTGTTTCCTGAACAGATGCAGCACAATGTTTCACGAACAGGAAGTAGTAGTGTGGCCAAAACAGGAAGTAGCCACTAGTATTGTATAGGTGCGTGTGCTTCGCAAATGTATGAATAATAAATCTCACTTTTTTGTCAGTAGATATCTTGAATAAACACTGATCGTTCCGCACTGATCTGGAGGTCTTCCAGCGCACCAGACCGATGACTTGACACTGAATGTTGCGAGATGCCTACAGTACAGTCTTATTGGCATTCACCAGCGTGAGTTCAGCAGAAAAAAAAACTTCTTTCATAAGCCCTGTAAAAAATCCAGACAGTACTTGTATCAGCACCAATGAGTGATCCTTGGAAGTGAAGGAATCCAGCGATATTAAATCCGGCCTGTCTGATAGGTTTGACTTTTTAAACACCGGTGCATCAGGATTGATAGAAAGCTCTGACAAACAGTGGATGATAAGTCACAATAGCTTCAGCTGTCCCAGAACTCCCTGTTTTGTAATTACTTTGACTCATTTTTAAGATATATTTTGATGGCAGCACTATCGTCCGTATTCGAGATCAGGAGGTTTTCGTCAAACCGGCGAGCTCTGCGGCTCTGGCCGAGCGTATCTGGCGTATTTATCCAGCGTTGATCCACTCAGCCTGGAAGCTGTAGCCTAAGCAGGAATTCTGAGTTGTGACATGGTTTATGTTGGCTGAGCCGTCTGAAACTGGAGCTGAGTCTGTGATGCAGTCAAATAAATCATCCCAAGAAAGAGATGGCACAGAGCAAGACAAACAAACAGCTTTTAAAAATACATTGTGTGGCAAAATGGAAGAGCGGAGAGCTGATGGAGGGACACATCCTTTTCTTCCAGTTTTCTCTGTCATTATATGCTCCCCAGAATAATGCTTTTGAATCGTAACTTTCTTAGCTCTCACCCACCAATATGGAGCACAGATAGAAAGCGAATGGGACATAGAGGAGAGGAGATCCACCGCCTTTAGAAAGGGGGTGTCGGGGGCCACTGCTTTAGAAGGATTTGCCACTCAAACTGCATTTCTTCCGCTCTCAAACTGTGAGCGTTAGTTCCGACACTCTCCTGCCACCTGCTGTCCCACTGAGCTCATTGTTATCAAAGATATTTTAAATACTAAAATAGACATGTTGCACTCATTTCCTGGTAAGCAGCTGCACCTGCAGCTGCCTGTGTTGCAATCATGGTTCAACAAATAGAAGTGTTTTGTGTGAATGTGCATGCTTTAGCAAAACTTGAGTGTTTTTTCTTTTTTGTTTTGCTGCAACCATCAGGAAGTCGCTGCAGTTGTACTGTGCTTGGGACAATAATCTTCTCCTGGGTGCACTGGTGGTCCTCTCACAGCTGCCTGGGAGACACCAGCTATCCCTCCACAATGTTTAAACAAAGCCTGATTTCCAGGCAAATACTGACCGATGAGAGTCCAGCGAGATAAAGAGCCCGACTGCTCCAAGCCTTGCTCCGTCCACATTCTATTTGGAAGCGACCCGCCACTCTGATACCAGATAAAATGGCCTGGATGTGCAAACAAAAGCCGAAATAGTCGACACAATGGCATCATTTAACCAACACAACCAAGAAAATCTCTGAGCCGAAGACCTGTCTTAGAGTCACCGTGTGCTTCATGTGGCAGACTCTGAACATGTGTGTGAATGTTTTCACTGAGACTGATTTAACAATTACGAGCGAGGCTGGCTCACGTTCACGTTTCACTCGTGCCTCCCTTCAGGCTCTTGACAAGTCATTCATCTTTTCTTAAACATGGTTGTGTCTTGTCGCCCTGTTTATTCCATAATGTTAACCCCCAACATAGAATCGATGAGCTCATGATCGTGCGTCTCCTCAGTAACTGCTCACACATGATCTCTGCTTCGCTTCAGGAGGAGTGGGAAAATAGATACCGGATCGAGAGTGGAACGAAGGTGCGAGCCCTTTAGACGGCGGAGTCATAAATCAAGCACGGAGTTCGGCTTGTATTACTCGATGATTTTGTTATTTTAAACTTTAAATTCCACACTGTTAAACATGGTTCACACATTCATTCATCATTCAACATGTTGTTTCCAAGCAAATTTGGAGGATTCCTCCACACAACGTCCTGGTTAGCCAGAGAGGCATTTAAGGTCGATGCCTGCTGCGCTGCTCGGAGTCACGGTTCAATATTGCTGCTTCATTCATGAGCACATTGTTCTGATGTTGTTCAAGAGTGAAACATTCCACTGCGTTAAGTGTCATTACATGCATGCCACCAATTACGAGTCATAGAAAGTGTAATTAGCTCAGTGTGAACTACAGTAACTGACTGTGGTTTCAGCCGCGCTGGGTTTCCACTGCCGTAAAGTGGGAACCAGGTAACGGCGCAGAGGTATCACAGGGAGGAATCGGGAAGAGGAAAATATTTGGTTATTTGGAATGTTTGCTCGGCTCAAGTGACACAACAGGGACGGTGTTTTTCCACAATCAAAGGAGCAGACAATAAACATGAATGAACAGTACGAATGCTGACTGAAAGATGAAGTTACATCAAAGTACCTAAATACTTATTACGATAAGAGCTTACATCAGTGAAGCAATTCCTGTTATTTATGGAACTTTAAAGATCTGTGATTCTCAACTAGTGATGGGCAGATGAGGCTTCATAAAACAGTATTGCAGGGTTGAAGAAACAGTGTCCTGATTTTAAGAGGCCACTAGATGGCGCTGATGTTCTAGAAATGATGTGAGGTTTCATTGAATGAGTTGTTCAGCAAACAGTGCCATCTGGTGGCTTCTGAAATAAGGACATTGTTTCATGAAACCTCATCAACCCTTTACTATTCTCAACTGATGAAGATGTTCTTCCTGGGAAAATTTGCTATTATTTTGAAGGGAATGTATTTTTTACTGCGCTATTAACACTCTTAGACTGTGTAAAACTACTCAACACTGCTCATGCTAAAGCAAGCGGCCATTTTCCTTTGAATCACTCTCTTTATGAAGCATTGATCATGAGCATCATGCGAGCACTGACTTCAACACAAATGCGATCAGTAGCTAAGTTTATTAATTTCTAATATGCGCATGCTTGTGTGTGTTCTTCGACAATTGCGTTGCCATTATCAATGAAAACACTTTCGTCAAAGGTTGACGTCACGATGCCTCTCCACAGAGACAGGGATAGTTTCCAATCGTAACAAAAACATTTATTTTTCAAGATGACGAATGATTCTGTGCTCCGTATTCAGTGTGGTCTCAGCCATGGACTTGGCTCCAGCACTTCATGGTGCAGGAAAAGATGCAAAAAATGTCAAAGAACACCCTGTACTGGTTAGGTCAGGGGTCAGGTACAAACCTCTTTGTTTTTACCTTAGATATGTTTGGGTCACAGCTTGCCATCAACTATGATGGAGGATCCAAGACCCAGACCAGCTGAGAACCACTGTTTTACCACTGAATTAGACCATGATGGTACATGGTTCATGCAATACACGCTGATCCATTCACTCTCACACAAGGGGCTGAAACATCTGGACTAAAGTGGAACTGAACCAAAAACTTCTGATGGGTAGATGAGGATTTATGACACGGTATTGAAGAGTTGATGATGTTTCAGGAAACCTTGTCCTGATTTTCAGAGGCCACCAGATGGCACTGCCTGCTGTAGAATGTTTGAACTTGAATTCAATGAAACCTCACATCATTTCTAAACCAAGAGCGCCATCTAGTGGCCTCTGAAAATTAGGACACTGTTTCATGATACCTCATCTACCCATCACTACTAGCAACCCCTCAGACCAGAGCAACGTTTCCCTGTGGCTTGAATGACTTCTACATCGGTGGCACTGAAAACAAATTCCTCCGTTCATTCGTGATATGTCTTTAAAATACTGAGTACAATTTGCAATGTAAAACTTTTCTACTAAATTCAAAGATCACACTAAAGTGTCTTTGGTCTCTGAGGAAGGTTATTACAGTTGAGGAGCGTGAGAGAAATCAAGTCATATTCAGCAAGAACTGAATTCAGTCGGGTATTTAAGCCGTAAGTGGAAATGAGGCTTGCAAGAGCTCTGGCTTCTGCTGTCCTGAGTCACTCCTTCCTTTCTCACTCTACCTCAAACCGTCCTGGTTCAGCTGCTTTCAGGTCAGTAAAGCGGTAGAAAAGTGAGTCGACTCACACCGACCGAGCCATCGACTCATTTGTCTCGATCTCCAGCAGAAGAATAAATCCTCCTGAGAGCTCTTAAACATTTAATTGACCTTCATTGTGAGAGTATCTTAAATGCATGTGTGTAGTGAAAACAAGCTCATACATTTGTTTATAGCTGTAAAATGCGTTCTGGCGCTGTCATGAAGGCATGACACCATTTGGCTGTAAAATGTGTTGCAGAGCGTCCTGGTATTGTTTAAGGGCTCGCTGAATGTTTCCCAGAGGATCATGGGATTGACTGAGGAGGCTGGCAAAGCGGCTCATTCTGGAGCGCAAAACCATTCTGAAAACAAATGATGTAGCGATTTTGGACTCGCGGAGCAGCGCGCTCAGAAGAGACTGGCCTTCATGAGAATATGAATCACGTACTCGGCGCAAAACAAAAGATGTTGAACTGTAACTTCACTGCTTGTTCCCACAGATTTACAGTCGAGCGCTTTATGGAACCGACGTTTTAGTTCTCACACGGGAACAAGCTAATTATGGCTAATGTGCTCCATATGCACAGGTGCTTCTGGGTAAGCCCAGCAGGTGTCCTCCTTTGGTTATGACACCAAAGTCATCGTGGACTGGCGGTTAAATAAGAGACGACCATCATCATAATTACACAGTCATATCCCTTTAAATAGGGATCAATGATGCAAGTGGAGACAACGAAACCCTACATGAAGTTGCGAGTAAATAGGAAAACGAAAAAAAAGATTTCCGAGATTATTGTCTTGAACTGTATCAGAATGAATAAAACATCATTATCTTCTCACGACTGTCTCACACTAGTTTTAGTAGCGACAACTAAATCACATTCTGCCGACCTCAACAGAGGAAAGTCATTCTATTTTATTTATTTTTTTGGAGGATACATGCTGCAGGACAAATAACTGCACTCCACCACACTTCATACCCAGTCATATGTCATCACTGCTTACAAACTCTGATCGGGTCTAAAAGGAACGAAAAACATCAGGATAAGTGATATGAACACCGCTACTGGAGGCAAACCAGGAAGCACAGAAGGCAGAGCTCAGATTGAGATTGTAACGTTGTAAAGAGTCGATACTGTGGAGGAGAACTGACGTTCTACTACAGGAGGGTCTTCCTTTACCCATGTAACGGAATTGGAACTTTAGAATAAAAGTAGGGTGATGAATCATGACAATTTTTTGGCACCTTTTTTTTGCCAACCTTTCAACGTCGCCGTAACAACATGTGCCACACGAAAGCGTATGCTCCATCGCGGAGATGTGACGCCCCGACCCTTGAGGTTTACACTCACAGCTCGCTACAGTGCTGGCAGGTGACCAGAGGACAAACAAATTCAGACTCCTGCTGGGCAGCGCTTTAAAAGACCAGTCTTTGAGGTTTTGTCGGAAAACAACTGCATCTCGTCTTGTTACCGCTGCGTCTTATCCAAAATCTCTCTGACCTATGAGCAGTATTTTACACGCATAAACACTTTACTTCTCTGATTTATGTTTGGAGAAGGAAATGTTATCTGTCACATACTGTTCAAACAAACATCAACACACAGATCTTATCAACAGACTTCCCTCTCGGGGCACAGATAACAAAATGGCCCCGTCCATTGAAGTTCTGAAAACACAAATTCAGGCCTTTAACGTGAACCATATGATGCCAATTGTCAGCATGAGATGGTAGCATGAATGTGAATGCAAATTATGTCAGTCTTTTATCTCCGCTTAGTTGGTCTTCAGATGACCAGTGAGATCCACATTCCTTTTGAATTTCACGGTCATCAAACCATCTAGATGATGAGTGTGCATGCAGTTTCACCCGAGCGCAGAAAAATGTACGTAATAATTGTGTTAAAAACGATGCATTTCCGCCAGCTTAAATCAGTGCCATATGATGCCACAGGGGGAGGCACGTCTGCGCTGCCTGCTGGTGTCATCTGAGGGAAGTTTGCTCAAGCCATCTATCCATGACATGACAGTCAGACCTCTAGCTGTGGTGGAAATCAAACACCCCCATCTTATCTCCACTTTAAGACCCCCTTCCCTTAACTTCATGCTTTGATCCTGTTTGATGTGACGGGGACGTAAAAGGGGAAGTTGAGGTGAAATGGAAGGTGGAACGGTGGAGCTCAACATGAAGGCGGAGTGGACGGCACAAAGTGGCAGTGTGTGCTGTTTGAACTTTTTCAGGTGGTACTTTTATTGATTATTATTTTTGCGGCCAATCGTAGTGTTCACTCACAACTATAGAGACTTGTCCCACACACAAAAACATTATGAATTTTATAGTGCAAAACTAAGAGCCAAACTATTTTGGTATAGTATACATTTGAAGTCTGAAAGTGAATAATGCAAAAAAGAAATACTTTTTATTCTCCTCTTAATTTTAGGTGTTCCAATAATCTGATTTTCTTATGTCTACATATGTAAAAAAAAAATATATATATATATAATTTTTTTTTGCAAAATTAATTTCCCAGTAGAAACATGAAATTGCATGATGGGTGCATGTACATTAAGTCCAGCATATTTGATAATGTGACGGTGAGGTCAAAGGGTTTTTATGTGCCAAGGGTGACATGGTCGAAAAAAGTTTTGGGCTAGTTTAGAAAGTTCACTCACTTTGAAAGCTGATGTCTGCACTCTACCCAGCTACTGTGTTTCGCGTCTGCAGTGTTGAGTAATTCTGATGGCAGCATACATGTGAACTAATACCAAAATGAAAGTATCCTTCACTTTTGTGAGGGTCCTGCAGGGCTTCCCTCAGGCACCTCTGATAGGTCCCCTGAGGAAACATAGCCAGAAGTTGACTGTTGTTCATCAGACGACATTTTAATCCGTTCAGATGAATAGTACGATCCAAACCTTTGTGTTGGGTTACCAATGCATCCGACCGGGGCGGCGGTTCGATACAACGGAATCATGGATTACTGCACTGCTGGGATCTGGATGCACCGACAGCGAGACAGAGGTGATTGAGAGAGAAAGAGCTGGCGCTGGAGTCGGACTCATGTGCACCTAGCGCTGCTTTAATCGCACATCTGAAAGCAATTCTTGGTCATTGTGCGGGTGAGTGGTGGGAGGCCTGCTGGATTCCAATCCAACCCCCCTCCTCGGACCAGGAAAGGGAAGGAGAACGGGCAAAAGTGGGGAGGGTAAGCATTTTGCCAAACGTGGAGCAATTCAAATCTTTTCTCTCTCCTTTTGATGGAATCCCGGTGGAGCCAACTTAAAACCTGCACCCCACTGAAACCTCACCTTTTCTCCTTGTTCACCTTTTCCTCTCATGGATGTGTCATTTCCTTATTAATATCCTGGGAAGGGAAATCGAGGGCCTGGGCCTAGCAATGTAAACTTTACTTTCCTCTGCTCGCTTCTGGCTTAAATAATTCAAACTTGCTGGACAAACATTCAGGAAAAAATGTTTATACCTGGGAGTTCAGGGGCGGCTCTCGAAAACTAGAGGATTTACAGAGTTCAAAATTTCAACATCAAGTCTTTTAGGGTGATTGTAAACATGGGTGGGCTGGAGAGAGACTTTGAGCTAAAGTAAACGGCCTTCCATAAGGCTGGATGTGACATTCAAACACCTTCATCCTCTTGTTACAATAGCAGACAGAAGACAACAGCATTGCTCAGAGTTTCTTGGACCCGTTCTCAGGACCTGGAGTGGTCTCTCAGACGTGCAGTTCTCAGCTGGTCTTCAGGACTCATTATCAGCCCCATACGAACTGTATTCATAATACCTCAGAAGTGGAAAGTCAGAGAGGTGGGAATAACGTCACAGTTCAGCATGTTCCAGTTACCAAAAGGAGACACTCCATAAACAGTGTTGGAGGCATCGACCAGGCTAGCGATAGCCACTGTTGGATTATTGTGGTGAGAAACTGAGACAACATAACTTCAGGAAATTGAGGCAAAATGGAGGAATGGTAGAGCCAAGGTCAAAATATTTCAGGTACAAGTTCACATTAAAATCGTCCAATGGCCACCATGACATCTGGAAGGAGGAGATATTGGTGGATGAAAAACCCCATTGGGAAGAGGCTTGTTGTCACTATAGGATTTTGGAGTAATGATATTATATATATATAATCTAGCTTGATCCAAACCTTATTGTTGTGGATCATTTTCACCGGTAAACCTTAGTTGCTGCAGGTTGATTTTTTTCATGCAACTATCAATATCAGCAAGCAACGCTGAACTATCCCTTTTTCGTCAGTATAAGACGCACAAGTCCACTTTTCCAGGGTCAATATATTACACTATGGGAGAGAGGGTAGGTTGGTCTCGGATTATTATTGGTCAAATCCACTTAAATTCCGTAGTTTGCAAGCACAAAACTGGGACCGTGGACTCGTATCAATTGGTAACTATCCCTTGTGCGCAAAATATAACTGCCATACCGCATTGGGATGGGACTAATATGTGGTGAAGTTTTTACTCGCACCACATCCCCCGGTAAAACTAACTCAACCTGAATACTGCTTTTATTTTACATCCAATCCGTGCTTGTCAGCCTGCACGTTAAATGGTACGAATAAAGTTCATGATCCAGTCACAGCATTCATGATTCAGTCTTCACAACTTGGTAACAAGTAACACACTTTCCTCCACAACATTGCGGCCTTTGAAATGTCACATCCGTGTAATGTCTGTGATTCCCCATTGTTCCGAATGACCTTGTTATTGGTGTAACTCATGCATTGTATTATAGCCCATAATTTGCTGATATTGTGCTGTGGAAGCAGTAAATTACACGGACTCCAGTGAGAATGAATCGCTGGCTGCTCCACAGTTGAGACAAATGTCTTTGCTTTTGCAACACATGGCAGAATTTTTGCTAACTGAGCTCCGAAACATATAATTTTGTCCAAAATTCTGGCTTTTAAAAGCAGCGCACAGTGAAATCTAATAAGACGGTTTCGAGAGAGTATTCTGTGTTGCCCCGTTTATTAAACGCTTGTTATTTTGCTGTTTCATTCGCTCTTGGAGCGGATCCTGTCTTTCACTCCCTCTTCACCAAAGCAAACAGGCCTCAGGAAAACGCTGTTTAGACGTGAGAGCATTTCATCACTTCCATCTACACAGTCTGTGATTCAGACTTCTATTGATGTTTAATGGCATCCGTCATCTCGATCTGGCTGCAGAAGAGACGTTCCGCCGCTTTATTATCTTAATAACTAGCACATTGAAAAACATTTTAATTCCGGAGAACACAGAGAAAAGCAAGTGGGAACAGGCTCGCGGTGCTGCAACATATTTATGAATGAAGCACAACATTCGACATGTCGAATGTTCTCATTTCGAAGCATGTGGATGTGTTTATCGACGGTGCCAATGTGTGGATGCTTAGCGGGAGCTCGCCAACGTGCCGCACAACTGGCATTCATTTATTTCAATTTATTTAGCTTCTATTTAAATTGTAATTGCGATTAATCAGCACAGCTAACTGGCGCTCGCGTGTGTATTTGGATAATCCATCCACAGCAGCGATCCGCGACCATCAGCGAAGCTTCTGACACGTCGGCTGGGCTGAGGAATTACAATCAAGTTGTGGCTGCAGAAGTCATGAAAAACAACAGATCGCTTTGCAAAAGCAATTCATCATGAATAAAAGCTACTCAGACAGTAAATTTAGGATTGTTTTTTTTATTATATTCTGCTTTTATTGTGCCTTATAGCTTAGATTCTAAATAAAAAAATGCAGTAATATAAGGAAAAAAAAAGAATTATATTCTCATTTTTTTAAGTGTCGGAACAGTAGGGTATTTTATTTTTTAAAAATGTATTATTATTCTTATTTTATTCTGGCAACCCAAAAACTTGACCCCCTCCATTAAAAGTGAGATATTTTCTCCACATGATATTACCAACTGAACCAACTGGTAGATGAAGTTGGATGCAGAGCCATGCATTAGTGAGACAGTTGAGAAGGTATTTTGATTGACAGCAACAGGTCTGAATCAAAAACAGGCACTTGTGGGACCAAGGCTGGATCTGGTCACCCCCTGTTGGGTTCCCAGGATGAGGGTGTCGAAAGTCAAAAGTCCTGAAACTCCTGAGGACAAGAAGTTAAACCTGATGAAGACATGTGTATCCTCAAGCCAAATTTCAAACTTTGCCAACTTGAGTCCATTCACCGAAAAATGTAATTTGTGAGAGAATGACTTCAAAAAAATCTTGTCCATGCAATCAAGTCATGTATCCGGCTCTGTTCTTCCGTTAACACAATACCTCCAAACTGGCAAAGGAATTTCAATAAAAATGTTCAGGGTTGGTTCCATGGACTTGGTCAGAAAAGATATGATTTTGGTGCTGCTTTGTTGGGAGTTTGGACTCACAAACAATGTGTTTCTGACCATATGTGTGCGCGTGTTGGGGAGGCTCTGTAACACTACTGCAACCTCCGGTTCAACTGAGTCATTGCAGTCACTGATACTATAAAGTAAAGAGTAATGAATATGAATACGAACAATAAATATTGGGCTTTAATATAAAGTAAGTAAAAAAAATATTTACCTCCATCAAAAAGCAGCTTGGCAGAGGTCTGCGCTCTTAGTAGTGACTGAGAAACGGCTAAATACTGGCCTCTACTGGCCTGTGAAAAGTAAGGACACTGGTTCAGCAAGACTGCAGTACTGTTTCATGATACCTCATCCACCACTCTATCACTAGAGTGAAGTCTTGAAAAGTCTTTCAGTAAATCCCACTACAGGGTTCTGTCAAAGACAAAAGAAAAGCTTTATCTTAGCTTGACTTTCTTTGTCCTCCAGGCACATCTACACTTAAAGCCAATATTTCACTGCTCTCCGCCGATTCTAAGAACAGCCTCAGTGGCACCATTTAAAACCAAACCCTGCATCCGCTGACCTGCTTTTCAAGTGGGTGTTGCCGCAGCACTTCTGGTGTTAATTTGACAGCGTGTTGAGAGGAACCCGATCCGTTCTGACTCCAGCGATTCTCCCCTTTCCATTTAATAAGTGTAGTTCGCTTAGAAATGTAAACCAATTTAGGAGACGACACCATCAGAGAGCGGGTCGCCGACGCAAGCTCTCACTGTTTATTTTCCTAAGAAAATATACGCGTATTCACGCCGAAGGACACCAAGTGAAAATCCCTTTCATATTCCCGAACGATGATATGATGATAATGTTGGACGGATCCAAAGTAAATTACCATGAAGTAGCAGATTAGGAGACGATGGCACTCGAAGCCAAGAGGCGCAATGGACTAAAGTGCAGTCCTTCTTCATAATCTCTTGACGGAAATGGAATATTCCACCTCAGAGTCTGCATTCCGTCGTGTATAATCATCTTTAGACCCAAATTGTTTTCTTAGTCTTTGCTTAGCGGTAGCATGTCATTATTTTTGGAAGTTTAAATACACAAAATCATAGCTTTTATTCCTGCTTTTGCTGCCACTCAGCCGTGTTGGTGTGAAAGAAAATAAATCTATAGAGTGACAAAAAGAAAAGAAAAAGAAAACTACAATAAGAAAAAACAAAACCATACAGTATATGTATCTATATACCTCCCTTGATCTCTGATTTCTCTGGCTATATTTGACGGGAAAAGATGTGGGAAGACAGGAAAGATAAACAAATAAATGAATAAATAAAGAGATAAAGAAGAATATGATACAATAAAACCACACAATGACAGACAAGATATATACATATGTAATTCTAGGTCATTGGTGATTGTTTATTTGAGTAAACCTTAAAAAATATATAATATGATATAAATCATGGTTAATATTTCTTATATTCAATGTGTAAAATACACATTGAATTTTAGTTTTATAGAGGATGACCAAATTACTTCATATATTCTAGTTATGGAAAATGTTTGGTTTTATTTAGCAAAATGAAAAAATGTTAAATGAAAAGTGTCAATTATTCTGAGAAAAAGTTTTATTGGCATTGCCACATTTCAGATCAGCTCTTTTGGATTCTTGTAATAAAGTGCAGATGAGATGCAGATGAGTGAATACATATACATACAGTTTTTATTTATTTCATCATTTATGTTTCAAAGTTATTATGATTTTTTTTATTATTTTGGTTCATTGGGGGAATAAATAATAGTAAATTCAGGGTGTGAAAAATGAATGGAGACATGTATTCTGACATCTTTGAATTGAAAAATAAAAAGATGAGAATGATTCTCGTGACTAAAAAAGTGAAAGTGCTCTGGCCTCCTTCACTATTTTGAGAACAAACTGCTCTACTGTTCTTGTATTTATTTTCTCAGAGTGGCTCTCATCCTCTCATCCCCCCTTCATCCCTCTCTCAGGCTTGTGTGTTCTCTCCGCTCAGACGCTGTAAATCCACCCTTCCTCACTGCTCGCCACTCTACTCAATATTTTCATCTTTATTTTTCTTTATCTGATCACCTCTATCCCTCCTTCGGCATTCTTGATCCCTGTCTCTCCACCCATCCAGCCATTATGCCGATCCCACCTGAGCCCTTCTGCTCCGATTCAGTCCAAGTCATCTCGCCGGTTTATCCTCAGGAAACTCCCCATCTGGACACTTTATTTATCCGTCTGTCCGTCTTGCCAACAACCTTTAAAGCTCCATTAACAAAAGAAGCCTTGTGGAAATTGTTTTTCAGGTGACATAACGCAGTTTTTCCGTTCATCCCTCCATCCGTCTCTCAATCTCTGCTCTTATCCCGTCACATTGTTTCTCACTAAATACTTCCCGCCTCAGTGAGGGCAGGTGCTTTCCATTATGTCCACATACGGTCCACACACAAACTTTGAAGCGCAGGATTTCATCAGATTCAAACCGCAGGAAGAGAGATGGTGGATCAGAGATAAGCTAGCAGCGTGTGTGCGTGCGTGGATGTGTGTCCGTCCATGGCAACCCGACTCCTGGTGAGTTGGTTTTGCTTCTTACCAGCAGGCTGGTAGCTTTGATGTGCAGAGCAGCGTCTCTGGATTGATGGAGTTTAAAAAAAGGACAGGAAATCACGGTGAGATTTATTTCATTAAGTCTTGGCCAGTCTCATTTTTCTAAAACCCTATGTAACATACTTGGCCAGAAATGTGGTTTCGTTCAGTCACTATGGATTCGCTACGATCGGGCGAGCGTTCTCAGGCTCTCACAACAATCCTGCTGTGCAGCTGGGACCAAACTTGAGTCACCGTCGCCACATTATATACCACTACTAAACAGGTCAAGTATAAAACTCCCACGATGGTGGTAGATCTCAGTTCAGCACTTGCTGTGTGCTATGCTACAATGCTAATAGTAACAATAAAGTCAAGCTATCAACTGCAACTGACACTTCTTATTGGCTTTGGTGTCATTGATAACTGTCCAACATGGCTTCAAAAGGTGGCTATTGAAATGTCTTCTACTGATGGTAGTGATGTCATGAGTCGCACTGCTTCTGTTGTCTTCATACTGGCGCAGTGTCCGACATGCCCAGATGGTGGGAGACCTGGGACCAACCCATCCTCACTCCAAAGGTGTCAGTGAGTGACTATTTTCAAGTGGATTTTTGTGTCGTATGTTGACGCCAAAGTCAGCCTGCAGCACGAGTTTCTGGGCCTCCTGTGACCAATCAGATTTTATCATCTGACTCTCTGAAGTGAGGAAGGCAGAATGATGGACCACTATCTTAAACTCAACCTAGACAAGAATGAGTTACAGTCTCTTGCCACTCTGTATCACCCCAACAACTTGCTGGTCACCCCTTCCCAGACATCCAAACAGTGCTGCAACATTCCCAGGAAGGTACAACCCATTAAGATGGTGGTGCAAGTTCACGCCTGTATTGTCTTGACAACTGCAACTCCCGCCTTGTTCATCCACTTTGTACCGTCAGACCTCTGTGGTTCATCTGGTCTTCAACCTTCCCAAATGCTCCCTCACTCCTCTGGCGACCAGTTACTGCCTGAATCAACCTCAAGAGACTGGTTCTTGCTGAGCTGGCCACCAACTACTCAGCATCAGTGTGGCTCATCATCATCACCATCATCATGGATGAAGGTGACCTTTGCCTCTGATTTGTGTGTCAGTTCATCCATCTTTTTTGGCGACGACTCATCTCTTGAGTTTCAGTGGAAAACATAGCTAAATCTTGCATTGTAACCGCTTCTGTTCAGTGGCTGAGCAGCCCACGGTTCAGTCACGCTCTGTTTATTGATGACCGTCTGGGGCGGGTCATCCATCATCCGGCGTTCAGCTCCAAGTGTTTGTACTCAGTAGAAAGCGCCTCCTAAAGATTACAAGGTTGTGACTTTGACTTACAGCTTCGTGTGTTAAGGTTTCAGCGTGTCCTCGAGCAAGACACACAGGCTGCTGATCTCCAGGAAAATCTCCGCTCGCCACTTTCATTGGGCTTCAGTATTTCCCCTGCGGTACCGGCGTAAATCAAGCTGATAAATGTCCGGCGCAGAGGAAACTGACCCCGACGGCGACCTCCTGTGTTTTACAGGTAGAGCTTAAGGGGCAGTTGCCGAGGAACAAGGGTCACATATCAAACACACACACACACACACATGCCTGGGCTGTAGGCCTGATCCAGCTGCTGACCAAGCGGTAGCCCGTCTAGCGCAGGGAGTGTTGCCTCAGGGCAGGGAATTTGGTGGAGAATGAAGCAGGCATGATGTATTCATTTCCTTTCCATAGATCACTGTCCGTCTCCTGGCTTTTTCAGCCCAATCTTTGACACCCACTTGTGGGATTCTGCACAATGACGGCCTGATTACTTTAGCCAGAGGGCTGTTCTCCTCCTCCCCTAATGTGAGTCCAAATAACCTTTTGCCTTCCTTCCTGGTGTGATTATCCACGTGAAGAATTTATGCAACTGTGTGCAGAGTGTAAGTCCCGATAAGCACTGTAACGCACGTGGACAACACTCCTGTTGCTGATATTCATCCCCTATATGTGGCTGCTCCCTCTGCATTTAACTGCATTTGTTCTACGTTCATACCAAACATTGTCCAGAGCTGTACATTTGAAACAAATCGAGGTCCTCTAAAAGGTCTCAGTTCCAGAGTCGTGGTCGCGGGTTGAAGGTTCGAAGGGCCAAAGTCTCCTTCTGTCATTGAAGGAAGACGCAGGTTTTGTTGGCACCTCGACTGTGCAGGCGTCTTCATTCTGTGAGAGCATCAAAGATAAATAGTACAATAATTTAAATGGAATTTTAAAAATGAAAGAAAAGAGAAGGTGAAATAAGAAGTTCCCTTAAGGAGGACAACTGGGTTGGCAGCTCTGTGATCTGAAGGTTGCAAAAAGGGACCCAACCTTGGCAACTTCAAGCCAGTGTCCTTGACTTTGTTCTCGTCTTTGCAGTCAGTGAAAAGTTGAGATCAAGAGACGTAGAAGTGAATTTTCTGATGATCAGGCTTTCTTAAGTGTTGGAAAACCCGTATTATACAGAGATATAAACTGTAAAAAAACAATCATTTACCAACAGCTACACACATCACTAAAGCGTTTTATTGAATCCTGATGGCAGCATGAGGATCAGTGGATTCTGTCGTCACTTCATTGGCTAACTTGATCCTGTTGCTAATAAAACACTGGCACGGTTGTGCTGTTCAAGTTCGATCCTGTGTGTGACGAAGCGACACCAACCAGGCACCAACATCCAGGCTGAGCTAGTGCCAGATTATGAGAAGGAGAAATTAATGAATCAAATTGGAATTAATTGAAAAGCCATTCATTTGCTCCAGATCCCACAAAAAATACAAAAAATTGATTTATACATTTTGAGTGAACAAACAATTATGAGTTCCAAAAAAAGACATAATGAAATATATATAAATTGTTGTTCTAAATGCTGAAATAGAATAATGAATGAATAAATAAATAATGTCATTAACATATATTAATCTTTATTTAAAGATAATTTCCAAATATCAGCTAGATTTTGAAGTATTATTATACATATTTAAAGCATTAAATATATTCCCATTTATTTACAGTTACCTCTGGCATTCACACTTATTTTGGCCCACAGTTGGGGAAAAGTTTTGTGAGAAATGAGCACATTATGACGGCGACTACCAACAGCAGTGCTGTCATTACCCACCATCCCCTTCGTGGGTGTTATGAAGCTGTGTGAAAGAACCTGGTGGTTCAATATATCAGCAAAAGTACTGTAATTTCCTGACTACGAGACGCTCCTGTTTTCTTACATTATATATTAGTTGACTATGCAGCTAATATATGGATGTTTGCAGGCTGAAGAGCGTCATGCTGCCGAAATATTTAGCCCTGTCACATCAAACCGATGAAATCACAGGTTTTTTATTGACCTTAAAGTGATCAAAATGCACTGAAGCAGCAGCTGAGACTGGCTGTGGTGGTGGAGCTTGGGACACATGGGCGAAAACAGCACATTTTGAGTGCTTTAATGCAAATAAAAGATGTGAGGAGTTTGTGATTCCAGTTCAGAACATAGCAGACTTTGTTTCATGTGTCAGTCTCCATGCTGGAGCCCGTTTTCCAAACTAGTTTAGAAGTGATCCTCATGAATTTTTAAGCCGGGTGCACCACTGACCATTCTACGGTGCAGACAGCACCACTGCACCCGCGGCTTATAGACCGGCTTATGGAAGACATTTTTTCCTTCTTAAATGTAGTAGGTGGGGCTACTGTTCTGGTGCCCTCTATAGTCCAGAATTTACGGTAAATGTAAAACAAGACACAACACTGGTGATGCTTTCATTGTGAGCTAACAGAACTTTGCTTTCGCTTGACCCAAATTTCAGCTCTGAACTTGAAGCGGAAAGACACCAGCCAAGAGAGGACGTATTAACCGAGTTCCGAAGAGTCAAAGAACCCCAGTATTCTGAACCGTAAATGTTCCCTAACCCTGGTTTGTTCTGGTTGTCCCTTGTCTCCCCTCTTTTCGCTTTCATAAATAGTTTTCTGTAATCTGATATTTTAGCCACGCCGGGACTCAAATGTCAAATGTCTTTCATAACTAGAGCAGATAGCATCGCAGTCATGGCTGGAAAGAAGAGGCTGATAGGATAATAGCATTACCGTCGGGCAGTAAAACACACATCCAGTTGTGATGCTGGATCAGGTAACATGCTGGAAATTAGCCAGTGATTTATGCTGGCAGGCACCCAGGACACAGTCAGCTCACATTTGTGTCAAAACATTTAGCTCTCTATCTCAGGTCGCCCGACCAAAACCGTTTCCTGCCATTTATATAATTGTAAAATTGCATGTAGAAATAACAATATTTAGGTTACGTCTCTGATCGGAACCTCACTCGCAGGAAATGACAACAAATCGAATCTTGTGGCTTTTAAAGCTATAAATAGCATCCAAGTGTTTCGGAGTCGACCTTAAGTTACAGAATTATGTCGGTATATTTGGATGTGCAAACACACAGGCTCACACTGAGCTTTTCATTTGGCATGGCTTTTATATCCTGCCACGATTTACGCGTGTTGTGATTGGCCGTCAGAGCAGGCGGCTCTGGAGGTGGCGAGGAGGAATGTGTACGACACATTTATACATGCATCACTTTCATATCTCTGGAACAACAAGCCACATAAAGACCGACCCTGTCGGAGTCCCCGCGGTGACAGACTAAAACCGATCCGCTCCCTTCACTTTCACGGCATCGCCCAGACACACACGCGTAAACACACAAAGCCAGACACGCAGCAGGCAGGAATGTGTTGTTGTTTCAGTGGGCCAGTGGTGCTGCGGAGCCAGGGCCGGTGCTCTGTGCCTCCCAGCCATGATAAGGCTGCAGCTATCTGATAGGCCGGAGTGCAGACACAGACGGATGAAGGGATGACAAATGGGGGAGATTGGAGAGAGAGTGCATGGGTGGGGTGCAGAGGCTGACGGTTAGCGCACAAGATGACAGACTATAACTGAAACATGAAGGAGTTCGCTTCTTTGTGGTCAGCAAGAATGTGAAAATATGACTTCCGCAATAATTTCCAGTAAAAATATTGTGAGAATTTCAACTGTTGAGTTTAACTTCAAGCTTAAACACTTTGATGGATGTTGGGTAAAAAGCACCAACACTATATTATTATTATTATTATTGTTATTATTATTTACAGCATAAAAAGCAAACAAAGAAAGAATAATGTTGAAACTAAATAATGTAACTGTGTTCTCTGTAGTTTATATCTTTCAAAATAAACTTTATTGTCTTAGGAGGAAAAAAATTCTGCTGTCTATTTTGTACTGTTTGTAACGTTCAACCACACTGGCACACACTGTCGCTCTCCACGCGAACCTCCTTGGAAGAGGGAAGAGAATGGCTGGATCTCCAGGAATTTCATTCTCTCGTGGCTAAAATACTTTTTATTTATTTTAACATCGTCATTAAAAATAGTACCCATAAATTCTGGACCATAGAGTGCACTGGAATACTAGGCCCACCCTCTAAATTTAAGAAGGGAAATAGATCTTGTTCCGATTATAGTGGTCTGCGCCACAGAAAGGTCCATTAAAATTGCATGAGGATCACTTCTAAACTAGTTTGGAAAACGTGAAAGCGCTCAAATGCGCTATTTTCCCAGCGAGTCCCAAGTTCCGACACCACAGCCGAACTCAGCTGCTGCTCCTCGTATCCAGTCCCCCAAGAGATCTGGAGGCGGAGCTGCGGACACGGGGGCGAAAACAGCGCATTTTGAGTGCTAAATGGTAAATAAAACGCTTGTGATTTCATCATTTTGATGTGAAGGCTCAATATTTAGGCAGCATGACGCTCTTCAGTCTGTAAAAATCCCAACAAAACCCAATCCATATATTAGCCGCATCGGGCAGGCATCAGATCACGAGAAAAAAGTTCCGATTGATAGTCTGGAAATTACAGTAATGCACATACACACGCATCAATACCATAATCCCTCTCCAACCCCCCACCCCACTGTCAATCGAGTGATCAAAACTATGAACTGTTAACCATAACCCAAACAGATTGAGTTGCTAAGTTGTAAGCATTTTAGAAGCAGCACGTTTGTGCCTTCACAACTACGTGCAAGCTATAAAAAAGAGAAAAGACTGAAATCACAATTGTTGTTGGTTTATCAAAAAACTTTTCCTCTAAGCCACAGATTGTACGTCTTATTTTTTTCCAGCTCTAAATTCTGCATCACATCCCTCATCCAGCGCGAGTATGAGGGCGGGGCAGCCTCCTTCCATCCCAACAAAATCAACCTGCGAGCCAAAAGAGTTGCGGAGGCCAAAACTCACTGGACACACCTTGGAAGCTATAAATCTACTGGGCTAATGCCAGGAAGGAAGATGACTGGATTGTGGGGTGAATTTTAACTGCTGAAATAACAGATGATGTCTCCAATATACTGGTCCAAAACATGTGAGGGAAATGTGGTGGGAGTCCAAAACATATGCATTAAAGTTGCTTCTGCTGCCCTGCATTGATCACAGGTAGGATCACGTTCTGGCTGTTTTCGATTTGGACTGAAGCGTTCTGTGTACTTTGAGTTGAAGCAGTGTTGAGTGCACATGTAGGAAGAGTGGCCTCTCTCCAAAATCATTTTAAGGCATTCTAAAAAGGGACTATTTTTACGACGATTTAAAGCATCATTTAAGTTTTTGAATGAATCCCAAAGCATCATCCACTGAGCTCTAAAACCAAGGCAGCTTGACACACCCACCTCACACTGACTCTAAAGAGACACAAACTTTTGACCCTGTTGACACACCAACGCTTTCACTCAACCAGTTGAAATAAGTGATGTCTCCAGCACTTGAGTTGAGGGGGGATGGGGATGGGGATGGGGATGAAGGTGGATGAACAGCAACAACAAAAAAAGATAGATATCATCCTCCCTCTATAGGTGCAACCTCCCCCCTTTCCATCCTTCCATTTTGTAGTAAGAAGAAGTAAGAAGATATAAGAAGGACTGAATACGATTGGTTGTATCTATTGCTCCTCACCCACACGGTAAACTGCAGTGACAATTCCAAACATCGACTCAACGCGGCAACACACAAGGCTCAGCAACGCTGAACACACGTTTGTATCTCTCGCCTTGTGGGGACCTCTCATTGCCATAACCCTTCCCTCCTAAACCTAACCATCCCAAAAACACGGCTAACCTTAACCAGGACTCTGAACCAATCTGAGATCCAGTTATAACAACCCAGTTATGTTGAAGTTTCCATCCTCAAATTGAGGCTTAACCTTGTGGGGACAATTTGGCTGGAGTCAACAATCCCACACACTTGAATCTCTATTCTTGTGGGGACATCTCTTTGCCAATACGCTTTCCCCAGCCTCTGTCCCAAAACCTAACCATCCAAAACACATGGCGAATCTTAACCAGGAATCTGAAACCTGAACTGAAAGCCAAGTATGACTACATTTACTGACGTTTTAACCTTCTAGACCATGTGAGGACAGGCCAAAATGTCCTCACAAAGCCACCCTGACGCACACACACCGTGCAAAAAACTCAACAACTAAGTGAAAGAGAAAACCAACAATACTGGTGATTGCTCGTCCTCAGTGGCCACGTGGTCAACACTTAGCGCCATGATGTGAAAGGTTGTAGATTTGAGTCTGACCTGAGAACTTTAAATTTATTGCACATAACTGATGATGCAGTGCGAGGGCAAAAGGGCCAGTGTTCGAGCACCACAAGGGTGTGTCCCATCCGGAACGTCGCTCCCTGCATTTTCTAATGGTGAAAGAAATGGACCACCGTCCTGAATTTTTTCTTTTACAACTCGGCTACTGTTTGTCTCTGTGATGAATAAACATTTCAGTGAAATGACAGCATCCCTTCCTCACAATAACTCACCAATAACTGAATATGTTTGGTCTTCCTGTAACTCTCTCTGCAGTTTTGCCGAAATACTTTTCACTGGTGGCCTGCTGTGAGTCCGCCCACATTTTTCTTCAAGGATTTAAATAATCTAAACATTTCCACAGGTCCCCTTTAGGAGCGGACTGCACTTGTGTCAGTCCGTCGTGTCTCCACGCAGCGATCCAACATCAGCGCTGACAGACAGCATCCCAGAACAGGGCTGAACTCAAGTGTTGTTTTGCAACGCAGCTGTTGGTTTTTATATAAAAGCGATAAACTCTGGTTTGCTTCGGGCAAAGCAGCTCGGCGGTCTCCCCTGTCACCTGGTTATTTATGGACCTTATTAGACATCTGGCCCCCAATCAGCCTCAAGTCTCCTTCCTAGCCTCCTTTTACAATTTATCCTTTCATCCCTCTTTCCTCTCCTCCCTCCATTTGTATCGCGACCTTTGACACTTCCTTGTTAGGGAGGAAAAAGACGAGGTTGACCTCTGCACTGAATGCACGCACACATTATAGACTCAGAGCTTTGCTCGGTTCAGGCTGAAACGCTCTTATCAGACATGTTTTAGGTGAGTGACAGAGGGCGGGATTATCACCCGCGCCTGGGCCACCAGCCCACTGAACACTGTTGTTATTAGAGATGATAAAAAAAACAACAGAAATGTGACCTGGTGTCCTCGCTCCCCCCATCTCTTGTGCAGGTGATGATTTTCATTTAAGGCTGTTTAATATGGACAGGAAGCAGTGCTGTGCAAAAACACTAAGCAACAGAAACAGTCACGGCGCTCTGGAAAAGATGGAAGTTCAAGGTTACTGCCAGTGCCAATGTACTCGTCAATATTTAACTTGCATACTTTCCAGTAACATAACTAAAAATATCTACTTCTATGTTCTTTTAGGTTAATCGACCCACTCCCTTCAGCTTCAGGTCAAATGATGAGGCCACAGGAGGATAGAGGGGTGTTTATTCTGCATCCTGCCTGGAAAGACTATAAGCTGGCAAGAAAAATAATAGTATACACAATAATAAGAAGAAACGGGAAAATTGAAATTACAGTTTAGAGTTGACTGTAAAATTTCATTTTTTTTCCAACTGTCATGCCGCATCAGCTCAAGATAATGTCATCTCCTGGTTCACCAGAAAGCTCTGGAGGAAATCATATTTGACCTTATGACTGTTGAGTAAAAAGATTCCTCTTGTGTTACACACTGAGCTCTGTTTGTTTCTTGAATTTTGGGCAAACTACTGTGCCATCCTTTTGACAGTAGTACATTTCACCTTCAGAAGTTCTCTGACGACTCTGCCATAGTTGGATGTATCAGCAAGGATGGTGGAGGACTTTGTTGCTTGGTGTGAGCTGAACCATCTGCAGCTCAATGTGGCAAAGTTCAAAGAACTGGTGGTGGACCGAAGGAGGACATAGTCTCCTGTGACCCCTGTTTATGGATATGGTCCAGGACTATAAGTATCTTCAGGTCCTCATAGACAATAAACTGGACTGCACTTTACAAAAAAGGACAGAGTCGCCTCTACTTCTTGAGGAGGCTCAGGTCCTTCAACGTCTGCAGGACCATGCTGAGGATGTTTTATGAGTCGGTGGTGTCCAGTGCAGTTCTGTTCGCTGTGGTTTGCTGGGGCAGCAGATTAACAGTGGTGGACACTAACAGACTCATCCGCAGAGCTGGTACTGTGGTGGGGGTGAAACTGGACTCCTTGGAGACGGTAATGGAGAGAAGGATGCTCCTGAAACTAAGGAGCATCCTGGACAACATCACCGACCCTCTCCATCAGCTCATGGTCCAACACAAAAGCACATGGACCAATAGACTGAGACTACCCAACTCAAAGACTGAGTGCCACAGGAGGTCCTTTCTTCCTGTGGCAATAAAAACATATTCATCCCTGAAAAAATTACAATGAAGGATCTTTGTTTTTGTGTTCTGTTTCTGTCCTTGAATCTGCAGTTTCTTGCACATTGTTTCTAAGCTCTTTTGTATGTCTTTTTGCACTTTATGATAATATTTCTTTTTCTTCTGTTGTGATACGTAGTTTACAGAGCATGTTACAAACATAATTTCCCTTGGGATGAATAAAGTTTTCTCATTCTGATTCTGATTTGTTTTGTTCTTCTATTTTGTCTGACAGAAACATTTCAAGGTCAAACGTGCTTATCTTCATGTGCAAATAAATAAAAATAAAATTTCAAGTCTCCATCCATTAAAAGTGCTTTATGTTCCTTGAGAATATTCAAGCTTTAAACTGCTTCATAACTGTGAGAATAACATTCAAAAATGTGGGTTGCTTTAATGAACATTCAGGGGGAAAAAAGCCCACGCACAATCAGCATGTTGGGTTTGTGTTGCAGTGTGTGTGCGATGTCCGGCGTAATGAGACCATCAATCAAACATGAGAAAGCCAAGGAGTCCTGCAATTTAAAAAAAGAGCTGTAATTCCATATGGCATTGTTTAACTGCCCAGCGTGGTGTGTTCACATCTCTGTATGCAGTCAGTCACATGGCGGTATTTAATGCTTGGACGTCCACTTTCTCCTGGAAAGCGACTCATTACAATTGAGGTGCGGCCGACAGTCGGCAGTCAAGGTTCAGTTGTTGCGTCAAGCGCTGTCGCGGGTTTGGACCAAATAAAGGTGGAGTTAATCAGGTATAAACATCAAAGTGAAATTGCAGGAAGTTATCATCACTCTAATGGCGATCGTCAACTGTTGCAGTGCATTATGGTGTTTTTTTTTTTATTGTTATGAGGGACAGTCGTGTGGATGTTGGTTTCGTCTTTCAAGAATGACACATTCATGCTGACCCAGTCGGCCTCATCTCCAGACTACCTCTGTGTCTTCCTAAATCCAGACTTGGCAGGACAGATAGGAATTATTATCGAATAATATAATATAATAATAATACAATAATAACAGCTCGTATGTGTAAAAAAACAAAACAATGCATGAGTTGTTTTCAAAGACTTAGTCTATGGAAAAGCCAGACCAGCCACAAGGGTCCACGTGACCAGACTGCCACCCATCCATGACTCAGGATTGTGTGGCCCCTTCTGGTGAAACAATAAGAGGCATAGTAAAAAGTCCAGAAAATCGACAAGGTGGAAAAAAAGGTAGATATTCCAAACAGATATCTAACACTTTGAAAACCCTATGGAAAAAAATGTCACAGATTCAGGCCATAATAGCTAAAAGAGGCTTCTAGGTTTTGACTCCTTGAGGACTGTAGCTCATGGGAGTTGATCTGGCAAAAGTAGGACTAGCTGTGCTGGTTATCGATTTGCACATTATAAATTGAAGAAAAGTACATTAAAGTACATCCAGGAAGACACTTACAGATATGTTATATTTTCCAAATATTAATCGTTCAATGAATGCACTTTGCATTGAAGCACCTACACGAAAACCCACTGCTTGTGTGAACTCAACTGGCCATAAGACATACAAATCCAACTCCCATTCCAAACGCGTCGCATGCTGACCTCAGTTTTTGGCGCCAGAGAGTCATTTTCTTTCAGAAAAAAAAACTAGAACGGCAGTTGAACGACACTCAGACTTCCTGGCCTTTATTGTTCTGTGCTGTGGTCTCAAGTAAATTAAAGTTAGAGGGAGATCTTTGCCTGGTACTCGGGTTTGACCAGTGATATTTGGGAAAATGTATGTAACGGTCAGGGATTTCCCCTCGAGCGAGAGGCTTCACATGTGGCCATTTGTCACTCCATAATGTGCTGGCTCAGTGTGTGTGCGCTCAGTGACACGGCAATATTCTCACTGCACACACACAGAAGTGGTGCGTACACACTGTATAGGGAGATAATAGCTTTGCAGGGGCCACTGTGAAACCCAGCCAAAGATCTGTCCGGCTAAAGGAGCCATTAAACCGCACACTCACACATGAGGACTCACACAAGAACATACTTCATCACTGACGTGGATAAAATTAGCCACTTAAACACGTAGAAAGCTTTAAGAACACGGTTCCTTGGGCACACGTACAGCCGCGAAACAGGGAATTATAGTGCCACCGCATATCAAGCTCCTTTGAAAGGGATGAGGCCCAGTGCGAGTAGGAATCCAAAGTTTCCACCGAGTGTGCTTTAAACTGTCGTGTCGCTAGAAAGCAAGAAAAGTGCAAAAGGAAGAGGACAAGAGAAGAAAGAATAACATTATGACAGTGGAATTTACCTCAAGCTGTGGGGCACTTAGTGTTGGCATTTTTATTGCTGAATTTTAAAGACTTAACCAAAGAAAATCAAGACTGAATCTTGGTCTCAGAAAGGCTATATTATCGAAAGAATACAATTTCAAGTGCTTGATTTGTGGTTCAACAGCTGCTGAGTTGTTAAATGGGATCCTTGTCCAGCGTTTGTGCCAACAACCGGCATCAAAACTGGACCGTAGAGGAATAGAGGAATGCGGTTCCGTCCGATTCATCTCATTTGACTGCACATAACGCTCTCATTTTGTTGTGCTCCTGCAGTAGGCGCCCTCACTGACCCTCAGCTTTGCAGTCCCATCTGCCACAAATCACGATGCACCGACAGCTTTCTCCTCAGACAAATGTCTGCTTTTTTTTTGTCAAAGTCAAGGCTCCTGTCGTGCATCAAAGAGCAGCGGTGGGTGGCAACACAGCACTGAGGAGGCGACTAAACTAAGCTAAACACCATTCATTCTTCTAACATCTCCCATCACAAGCAACACGTTCTCACTCCGAGGAGAGACTTTTTCCTGCCTGCACTCTCTTCTTCACCGTCACCTTTGTTCACTCAATATTTAAGCCTTTAACTCTTTATGGAGGTCCAGGGCTGAAAAAGAAAAAGCTCAGATAGAAATTAGAACAGGAAAGTGAGAAAAGGCTGACAGGAAGTTGCACTTCTAATCACCAACATATTTCGCAACCTATGAGACAGTGTTCCCAAACAAGAGTCCATGTAAACATCTTCACCCGTGAAGCTTTATTATGACTCAACAAATGAACATCAGCCTGCAAGACTGGCGAGATTTAACCCAAGATTCCCTGGGGAGGTTGTACGGAAGAGGATTAGGGCCAGTGAGGAAAAAAATTGGCCGAATTCTGACTTTAATATCAGAATTCAGAATGACTTTAAAGTGAGAATTCTTCCTTTTTTGTTCTCAGACTTTTTTCTCAGAATTCCAAAGTGAGAATTCTGTTCTGACTTCTGAGATTAAAGTCAGAATTCCCACTGTAAAGTCAGAATTCTCACTTTACAGTCAGAATTCTAAGATTAAAGTCAGACAAAAAAGTCAGTATTCTCACTGTAAAGTCAGAATTCTGAAACATTGACCCAGTTATTGTCCAATGTAAATAAAATTCCTGCTGGAATCCGTCATTGTCTCATGCGTTTGGTCAACAAGGAGGAAATTCCCTGTGACAACATGATAATATTGCGTGCCTTGTTTCCTGTGTGTGTGTGTGTGTGTGTGTGTGTGTGTGTGTGTGAGGCAGCAAAGTGTGAAGCTGTTATCTCCGGTCAGCCGCCTGGGCCTGTACCCCAGAAACATGCTAATTAGTCACACACTGCCTCGCGGCTTGTAAAAATACAGACCCCGCGGGACCAAAGATATAAATGGGGATTTGCATTTAAGTCACATCATGACAAAAAAAAGAAATCAGTGAATGACAAAACAAAGGAATGAAAAAATGGGGGGTTTAAAGAGTAATTGTGGGATGGCGACAGGGAAAAAGTGGTGGTGTGAGAAGTTCAGCAGGAGCCAAATACATTCGCTTCTCAGCTGCTTTATGTATCTTTTTGTCAAGTTTGGATTTTCCACTTTGTTCACCAAAAAAAAAAAAAGATTACTGGAGAGGGGATCATGAATCAAAATGGTCCTGAGCATAATTTCAAACCCTCAACCTCAAAAAGTTAATGACAGGAATCACATGCCAATGAGCCCAAACAAAGCAGAGAGAGTGGTTTTACACACAGAGAAGAGTGGTTTGTGTAAGAAAAGAGGATGATCAGCGGCTCCTGGTGAGTGCTTCAATGTGTGCTCCTTTCCGCCTTTGGTCAATGAAAATAATATGGAGCGACTTCTATAAAGCAAATACATAATCCTACATTAACAAAGGAGACCTGCGAGTCAAACAACAGGAAGTGTCTCATCCCAAAACTGTCTAGTAAAAGGGTGTTCCTGTTTTTCATTTAATGTACCGTACAAATACACAGATAAATACGCATTCACTTTAAAATACTTCAGCATATACAGCCATTACATTTATATTCCGCTCTTCAAGGTTCATTTTTTTATTTCACCCTCTAGCCATTTGACATGGCTTTTTCTCATGGGCTGAAATAGCTGCTCTACTCTGCATCTCCGGCAAATGACTCAGCTCCCTCACTGTACTTTACGGTGCAGAGAAGAGTCATCAAGTTATCAACAAGAAGTGAAAAGCTGATCACTGCAGGAACTCAAAAGCCCTCTGTGGTCGTGATGGGTTGATGAGGTTTCATGAAACAGTGTCCTGATTTTCAGAGGCCACCAGATGGCGCTGTCTGCTGGAAAATGTTTGGACTTGAACAACTAATTCAATGAAACCTCACGTCATTTCTAAACCAAAAGCGCCATCTTGTGGCGACATTTAGGACACTGTTTCGTCGACCCAGCAATACTGTTTCATGAAACCATCTACCCATCACTATTCAGTGGGATCTGATGGACCCAGAGACGACGGCGTCCAAATCTTTTGTCGCTTTAATACATTCCTCAGTAAACAAAGGGCCACAATTCTCTCTCTGCATTCTGCCATATTGACTTTCTACTCACTTTTATTCACATTAAAGTACATCTGGTTCTGTTGACCCTCTTGCCAGTGACCTGACAACTGTGCATAACCTTGTCCAGCTGTCACCGACCTTGGCCCGCACAGAGACCTAGATGCCGATCCTCAGCGTACTGAGTCAGGGCTTAAATTCTTCACCAACTCAGAGTCTGGTTAATAATGTAGCCACAAGAATGAACAATCTGTGATTGAACTGTAAATATTTTGGCCAAAAAGAAGCTGTCTATTTTCCGCATTGGAAGTCCAGTAGAACTGGATTTTTTGGGCCTTACACGTTTTCCATTTAAAAGATAACTGCACTATTGACTAACAAAAATGTCTGTTTTTTGTCGTGGTCGATGAGACCTTCTTCTTTGGAACATTTCCCCTCGTGAACCTAAACTCTTTACTTCATCCATGAACCTCAATGGTTGTCTTCCTCTTCATTAGCTCCAACATTTGTCCAACACCATCTCACCTCTCCACGAATCCAAATCCATATTGACAGACAAACTGTCTGAAACTTCGGATGCTTTCATACCCCTCCATCACCCGTCACCCTTCTTCTCCACTATCCTTACAACTTTGTGCAGTTTGGTTCTTTAACAGTCGCATGAACTTCACTGCTGGATTCTTGCACTGAAAAAAAATAGTGGAGTGCAGGCCTCCGACCAACACATTTCAGCCCAGTGACAGACAACAATGGTCATCAAGCCTTTTCTTCTCCAGAGTCTGTGCATGAATCACAGTTCCACACCAAACAATCCAAACTACTGATGTTCTCACGCAGCCGCATAATCGTAAACGATTCATCACCGAAGTCAGCCAGAAGCCGAGGAGTCAAACTGACCCAGGATCCTTCCAGTAAACGTTTCTAAACCTTTTTATTGTTTCATAGGAGTGTTTGATTTATCCTCACAGGCCAGCAAGTGCTCAAGTCGAAACCCAGACTGTCTGATATAAGAGCATAGGATTGATTCCATTGAAATCCAGATGGGTCAAAAAGAATGGAAAGTAAAGCGTTGAGACCAACACAAGCTATCAAGACGTTTGAAAATGAGCCAAACAGTTCAGTGGCATTGTGGATTAGACAGTTTATGGACCCAGTCAGGACCTTTCTGTGCTCCTTCACATGGTCTCCTTGTGCTTGCATGGCTCCCCTCCGGGTGCCCAGTTTCCACCCGCAGTATGTAAACATGCATGTTGGCTAAATGTGGGAGTGTAAGGGTTACAGATTTTCTGTCTCTGGTTCTGTGAAAAAAAACATGACATTTCACACCGGCCCAAAGAGAGTACGCCTTTCTTTCGGACGCACTTCGAATGACAAAATAAAGTGGAGAAACTCCCTGCTCCAGAGGGAGTTAAACCTGGCTAGAAGGTCGAGTGACTCATATCTGCTTGCTACAATAGAATCAGGAAAATGGGTTAGAGCGCATCCTTTTTTGAGTCACGGTTACAGGTTAGTGTGAATACAGTGAGGACAACTTGGAAATCACAGCATCAGATTGAGGTATGGTTGTGTTTCATCTACTGCGAATTTCACACACAACTTTCTCCTTTGTTGAGGCAAGTGGCCAGATCAAAAGTGTACCTCAAGTACTCCACTGAGCAATAGAACAAAAGAAAACTGGTCTGATGAGTCTTTATACTTGAGATTGTGATGAGCATTTGGAGTAAACATTATGAAAGTACTGATACCTCTTGCCTCAGTCCAAGCTGCTGGTGGCGGTGGAATGGCTTGGGAGATGTTTTCTTTGCACACTTTGGGCCCCTAAATTGAGCATGCTTTAAACGCCACGGTCCATAGGACAGTGTTGCGGACCATCTCCATCACTTCATGACTACTTCCATCTCAGTCTGAAACTCCACCTTTGGGATGCGACGGTGCAGGAGATCGCATTGCAACGTTTCCTCGATTCTATACCGTGAAGATTTGAGGCCATTCTGAAGGTAGAGGAGGTCCAACGTGGCACCAGATGGTGGACCTAATAGCTGGTGGTTTGAGGTATTTGCCGAAACACAGATGGACGGAGTTACATCCACGGTCTTCTCATCCGACATACAAACATTCCTTGGTCATGTTCTGTTTTGGTGTTTTTTTCATCCTCCAGCTGTTGCCACCAGCTCATTGCGTGCGCTTGTACGGTACATGGGGCTTCACTCTTCTTGACAGGCTGCTGACTTCAGGGGCTCCCGAGGCTCAAGCAGCGGGGAGGAAACCTCGAGGCACACCCGGCAAACTCCGAGGGATTTAATTTCCAATCGTGTCAGTGAGCCCCTGAAGGGACGCCAGGAGGGGGGCAGATGGTGAGCTGTTGAAAAGGAAAAATGATTCTTCTACCTGCTCACGTGATTTAACCGTAAAATCTTTTCAGCTTCAAATGGGCACAATATGTGATGCTATTTAATAAAACGCCAGAAGGATGTCACTGTGTGGAGAGGTGATTAACTCGCAAACCGGCAAAAGTTCATCCACACATTTGTGCAACAGCTGCTTTTGTTGAATATTAAAAGGACAAGGTTCTCAGGCGGACGCAAACCATTAAACCAAACATGCTAATGAAAATCTTAAGCGGAGGATTTATGATGAAACTGGCCAGGAGTCGGTCTCTGGTGGTCCTGCAAATGACAGGGAGACTGATGTTTTAATTTCCGGAATTAAAGTCAAAATCAGTCCGTTTGAGTTCCAGCTTTTATAATATTTATTAGTTGAGACGTGCTGAGGGACATAACAGTTGCTCGCATGCATTTTGCTCAGAAATCATTACCCACTAAACAGACTCTGTCAGATTTGGGCGACCTGAGCTGTGCCGCGGTATAAATGTGCCCCCAGGTATGAGTTCTGATCAGAGGGGGCGCATTTTTCACGCACATTGTTTTTTTCTGACCACAGTTGTATCGCCACAGGACGGCTCCTGAGGCTGACAACGGAATGGAAAATTGCTGTGTTTTGGTGAAGAAACTTTGGCAGACAGAGATGTGGAGGAGTCGCAGTGAAGGTCGTGTTGAAGCTACCCTGAGATATGCTCTCCGTTTAGCAATGCATGGATTGTTGGGCTGAATTTGTCACGGCAAGTTTACATCTGTGGCTAGCAACGCTACATTTGCAGCTTGTTCCTCAGGTTCCATAATTCACGTGGGTCTGGACTCCAACACTTGGACTATGTTTGAAATTATTCAAGCCTTTAGTTCCACAATAAAGAGTCACATTCACAAGTGGAGGAGAGACGGAGCATGAAGTCGACCGATAGATGGCTCAAAGACACATTTAAGGGTTCCAACTTGCTCTTGTTGTCATGAGCTTCAGGTGAGGGTAGAGACCGAAACAAGAGATTGGGGGAGAATCACCATGTGATAAACTCTGGGTTTACAGTGGTGGATTTAGTCCCGGCAGAGGAGGGGTGTGATATTTTTCCAACTCGGCACACGATGCCGGGACCTAAAGTCAGTTGAGGTAGCCTGGGGATCTTGTCAGGACGTCTCCACCCAAGTGAGGTATTCCTGGCCAGCTCCCCGGGAGGAGGTCCCGGGAATTACCTGGGACACACTGGAAAGGGAAACAGTTCAGTCGAGAGGGCAGCTGCTGCAATGGATAAGCACAGCCAAATGACTGGAATCTCCTTCACAGTTTCTCCTGCACAAGTGTAGAAGCTGTGTAAAAGTTTTCCCGAGGCAACTTGGTGGAAGACATCGGAAATGTCGGAACCAAAGGAACAATCGCTAGTCAAGTCGTACCATCGAATTTGAATTTGAAAAAAAAAAATCTCAACAAAACACACCATAAATCTGTGCTTGATTATTGACATTGATCTTCTGCTGTTACAATAAACATGAAAATACATTTTATTTACCAGTGAAATATGGGGAACATCGTTTTTATTGTGTTGCCTCTGCCATAGTGGAGGTACTGTACCAAGAAGCCATTGCTGTCGGTGACTCGGACTGTCAGATCAATGTGTGTTCGACCATCGATGATGACGTTGGCTTACACGGTTGGTCTTACATGGTTGGTCTTACGCTGGAGACCAATGGAGATCAGAACTAAGATGAGGACCATCTGGGTACAAACTTTACAAACACAAATTTGCAGACATCCCCCTCCACCACCACCACCAAGTCAAGCTCAGTGGAGTAAGTTCTGAAAAAAAAAAAACTGGGGATCAGAGAGAGAAGCAGCACAGCAGGGAGTGTAATAGTAGTCAGGTGAGGTGGCCTGGGGAACCTGGCAGGATGCCTCCTCCCTAGTGAGGTATTTCTGGCATGCTAACCAGGAAGACACCCCCGGGGCACACCAGGGACACACTGGAGAGGAACACATTTCAGGGGAGAGGGAAGTCCAGAGCTCTTTGCATCAGCCGCTGCCCCCACGACCCAGCAAGTGCGACCAAATGACTGGAAACTCCTTTACCTCTGTCACACTAAATTAATAAACAAGAAAAACTTTGTGGTCCACTAGTAATTTCAAAGTAAATAAATGTATTTTTTCATTAATTCCCTTTTAATTACTCTGTGTAATAACAGTTAAAATATGCGCCGTTGTTGCAGTTCGGAGGGAAAATATTGCAGAAGAAATGTAAGCATTCGTTTTCATCATTCACCATATGAATACCATAAAATATAAAGCAATTTTGTTGTCAAATTTGACTGGAACTGCTGCTACTGCACCATATTTTTCTTTATTTATTTTTATTGTAAATGACATGTTTTCTTTGAAAATTCACATCCTCATTTTGCGAAACTCGAAACGCAAGTGCAACACGTTGTAGGTTTTACCTCTTTCCACCGATGGAGGGCAGCATCACTGTAATCTGCAGAATTCCCAAACTTTTTTTTTTTTTTTAGTTACCGAGAAACTGCTGCATAATTGATGAAGGGTGAGAGAAAACGCAAGTTGTGTTTTTCCTGGATGACCTGCTTTTTAAAAATACAATACGTGTGGTTTGACTAATGGCGAAGTAAATGGCTGAAATAATGGATCCGAGCTAAGCAACGGATTTATTTGTCCTGAGTGCGTGCGACTCAAAGATCCGTCCTTGTTTCTGGGAACTTGGTTCTGCAGACAGAAGACGTGTGACGAGTGAAAGTTCAGAACTGCCTCACTTTTTTTCCTTCGGTGACATCAACACACGGAGAGGGAGGATTTTTTGGGGGGGTCAGACCTGAGTCTCTCACTCGCACAACCTTCAGGCGCACAAGTCTGTCAACTTTTGTCCTGAGCGCAACTCTCACTTGGTTTTCACTGGCTGGCAGCGGAGGGATGTTCGCTGGGAGGAGGAGGTTCGACTCCACACTTTCACCTTGGAAACTTCAGGATAACCTCGAGTTTGTGAATGGGGGGCATTTTGAGTGATGCACGGTCATTTTTTGGTAAACTTTTCAACACTTGCTGAGCGCGTCATTGTCACTTCTTTTAATGGGAGACGCGCGTTTTTGTGACTTTCAGACCGATTGAAACTGGAGGAAACTTTGGATGAACTTTTGACAAGCCGCTTAAAAAAACACTGGTTCTCCTCACATCCCATGCTGGTTTAAAAAAAAATCCACGGCTGACGCTTTTTTAATTCTCTTATCAAGGATTCTCTATTTTTAATCGGAGTTTAAAGTGGATATGAAGCCTTGGAGAGGGGGGGAGAGGCGCGCTGCGCTCTGCCGGGTTTGGGCTCTGCTTGTCGCGCTGCTGCTGAGCGCTGCGTCGGTGGATGGATGTCCGCACAAGTGCAGCTGCTCCGGATCTCATGTGGACTGTCAGGGTCTGGGTCTGAAGACGGTGCCCAAAGGAGTACCCCGGAATGCCGAACGCCTGTAAGTGACGCGGATTTCAATAAATACGCCTGGGCTTTCAAGTTTTATGGGTTTGCTTTTGCCTTGTTTGGCTGAATTAAACTGAGTTTTGAGGCATCTTCCACAGCATACCTTATTTTCTATCATTTTTATTTGCGTATTTTACATAAAAAAGATTAACCATGTTAGTTTTTGAACTTCTTTGAGTCATAATTTAGGGAAATAAAACATATACTTTACATTTAAGACATTAAAACGGGGGAAAACTCGTTTGTGCTCAGTGTAAAAGTGATGAACAACTAGGGGACGAGTTATCTATTTTCACTCCCGTCAATCAGTGACTTTTTAGATCAATGATTGTTCGACCATCAAAGGGACATTCTTTCTCAATGCTGATGACTGGAACTCCTCTCTAGAATTTGGCTCCAAATTCCCAAGATTGAAATGATTCTATAGAAAATATGTGTCCACTTTCACCTCTTTTAAAATAAACTTCATCTGGCATCAGGGATTATCATCTAACATGGAAATAAACTGAGAATTGAATTTGAATTTGACAGCCTTAATGGGTCGGTGCAAAGTTCTTGGCGAAGATTTAACTACTTTGGAAACGGAGAGGTGAGAATTTGAGACTCCGTTGTGAGAGGAAAATACATTTGAACATGATGTGCATTGGCTGATAAGCAGAAGGAGCCGGTAGCAGGCACACTTGTACTTCTTTGCTGACACATTTCAACTGCTCTTGAGGAGGAATTCTGGCACGCAGCAAAGCCGGGCTAATAAACTGGAGAAAAAAAGTCCTTTGACAAGAAGAAATGCATCAAACCTCTTAGCAATTTTCTTGTTATTTATTTCATCTTCCCTGATATGGCTGTAACATCTAGGAACATATTTGAACCGTTATTCTCAGCCCTGCCTTTTCACCATCCCGACTCAGAAGTTGAAAGGACTGTGTGCGTACAGATTGGTTTGAAGGTTTGATAGTAAATCACTTGTATTTGACAACTCTCTGACACACAGTACAAGGCGGACTGACCGCAGTGACGGCGAACTCTGGCGCTCTTTTTCGAGAGCTAACAAATGACGCTGATCAGTGAAGGCAAAGACAGGCTCTTGGCTCTCACCTCAGGCTTGATTTTGACACGTAAACACCGCCCTTGGCCGTACACACACAGACCACGCTGATGCTGAGGAGGTATGGAAGTGATTATGCACGATAGCGAAGCCCTGCAGGGTGTCAACAACAGGCCGAGCTCTGAGACAACAAACTCGACCGGCAGGCTGCGGAATGAAGCGTCTGCATTGGAGGTGTGCTGTTTTGTAAGACCAAAAATATTGTGGTTTTTGCTAGCTGCTGTGATTGTGTTTCTTGGGTGAGCAGCCTTCTCTGCCCCAGAGTGACCTCTCAGGACCTGCTGGGTTTTGCACTGCTACTCCCCAAAGACATTTACACCTAAGGAAAATAAATAATTAGAGCGGCCTGTAATGGAGCGGCACGGTATTGGGGCTCTCTGCCTCTTCCTGCTGACCCCAGGGTGGCAACCCCTCCTGCAGCCTGAGAAACTGATGCTTTTCCGATCAAGCCTGGTCAGTCTATCAGTTGTGACTTTGCTCCACAGTTACATATCACTAGTGCTGGTCGACATACAGTGTGAAAATGTCCCGGATTCACTTTGCTTTGTTCTACTCTCTGCTGGAGGGATTCGTTGTACTCTAGTTTAACAGTCTAGATGTAGAAAGAAAAAGTGTGTTTTTGAGGTGGGGCGCTCCTCAACCCTGTGACCACAGTTCAATAGTTCAAGTTAGTCTTCATATGTATGCATCAATGCGTCTCATTTGCTAATATGTCTGCCTGGCGTACAGAGACACCCTGTAGACTAGGGAACAGTTATTACTCCAAAATAAACTGCTTATTACTACTTATTATCCAGTATTAAATTATTATAAAGTATTGATTTATGCCTTGTTTAGACTGACTTAGAGTTAACCCTGGAATAGTCACTGAAAATTCACACTAAGAAGGACCATAATTACCAAGTATTACCAGTAAATAAAGAAGTCAGTGGTTTATTAACAGTTCCATTCTATAGCTTTTCCAAAGTCTTTATTTATTGGTTGTAGCAGAAGAAGAAAGCAGGCAAAGACAGAGACAAAAGGCTGGCAGTTTGTAAGCGGTGAATACTGTGGAAATACCACCAACACCTCAAGTTTCCCCATTTGGAGAAGCTGGACCAAGTCCCTTAAAATCTTTCAGAAAATGATGCAAGTGTATTGTATCGCTGAATGAATGTCATGATATATATATCGTATCGGATATCGCATGGTGAGATTAGTATATCGCTATATATCTCCTCTTGCTGGCTTCATTCACTCCATATTTTGAAGACAGGCTAAACTCGACTTTATAACAGCGCCACAGTACGAGTGCAGCAAGCATTGGTTGCCTGCTGGAGGACCACACATCTCTCTGACTTCAATACTACAACAAAAATGTGTGAGGACGTTTTATTGAGCGCAAATCTGGACCTTGAAAAGAGCCTACACGAAAGGACATAATCAGCTCCATTTTAAGTTCAGCTTTTTAGTTGCGTTGTAATCCTCCCATCAAAAATCATAAACGCCAGAATTTCAGTTATTTATGTAACTCCGTAGGACTTTGCCACGTCTCCAGCCATGTGTGCTGAATAAAACCATCATGTACGACAGCAGAAAGAGCCTCCGAACAAGATGAAATAACTCCAGGATACGCTGACATATTACACCAGAATATACCTGCCTGCAGGGAGGGAAATCAAATAGAGGAATAGTTCATCCTCGTGGCCCCGGGAATAGCAACAGCGTGACTTCAACTTAATGTCTCGTCTCCCTCTGTTTATTAAACTGGATGCTTGATATTGAGTCCACCTGCCCGAACAAGAACCGGATGCCTGTTTTCATCACTATTGTAAACAGAGAATTTGGAAAGGTTAATAAGAGAGAGAAATGGGAGCCGGACACACACACACGCACATACACAACCACACAAATCTACAGATGACCTCAGGCCAGTCAAATCTGTAACGTCCTCCCTGGGACGCCACTTGAGACCTCATTTGCATCTAATTTGAGTGGAGGGCTTCTGGGGCCGGGGGAGGGGGGTGGAGGGGTTTTAGCAGGCTTAACAAGGCTGAGTAAAATGAATTGGGAAACAGTACGGCTTTTCTCTCGTGGGTCCATTTCTCACCTGCCCTTCAGGGACCATGTTTCTCCACACAAACACCCGGGGGCGCTGGGTTTCAGAGCCGAGCGTTCCCAACTGTTGCTCTTGTAGCTGGGAGTCAAATCTGAATGTTTGACTTGCAATCAGTTGGACTGTGACTTCGTGATTGTGTCCCAGGAAAAACTCACACCCACGTCAAACTTAAGCTTCGGATCCTCACACTAAATTAGTGTCGTGATTTGTGATGCAATGCACAGCAATGCTAGCTGGCTTTGGTTGTGGTTTTACTGAACTGCTCACTGCAGGCTTTTTGCTGGAGAGTCGCTGGATGCTCGGCTTTTTCATGCAGGATGACCTCAGTTCCTAATCTTCAGTGCCATCGCTCTGCTTTCCATGAAAAGGGTGTTTGATCGGAATTCTGCGACTTTGCTGTCGGTCCTGAGACTTGTATTTGATTGGTCAATGTGGCGTGGAAGATTGGTGATGGTGTGATGTTGTTGGCCCCTCAAAATGCAGGAAATAGAATTTCAGGGGGGTTAAAATTTCAAAATTTCTTTCTGCGTCTGACCCCCCCTAGAGGCCCCCCGCACCACATATTGTTACCAAATAGTGGGAGATCTTGTCTCAAACTTCTTGATAAAAAAAGTCTGGCTTACTGCCTTGACTATGTGCAGCAAACAGACGTTCATGCTATTAGAACCAGGTCTGCACGATATAAAAATAAAAAAAAGACTTTGTGGTTTATCTTTCATTGCAATATAAATTTTGATAATAACATAAACTAACAAGAATTCTGCACCGTTTGTTTTTTTTTTCTCACAGCAGCAAAGTCAATTTACACGTATATCACTTCCTTAAAGTCCATTTGCATCGTCGTATCTCGCTATGTGACTCGCATGTGCAAAAAAATGTGTTATGTTTTCTTCGGTTTGTGGTCTCAACCAATTTAACCCCAAAATAAAACTAACCGAACGAGTGAACGCAGTCAACTAGTCACAGTCCGGATAGTTGTGCAGAACCCAGAAGAAATCGCGACATACGTTGCTAGTCGCTTTTCACCACAAAAAGTGGATTTGGAAAGTCGCCAGATTCAACGACAAAGTCGCCATACTTGGTAGAAAGCAGGAAGTAGATATTTGGTAGAAGTACACAGCATCCAATATGCCAAGCTATAATCAAGCATAGGAAAGCCAAAAATATTTATTCTTGAGAGGACACAAGTCAAATTAACCGAGACATGAAGCACATTTATTTGGACCTGAAACATCCAGGAATCTTAGGCGTCAATGACCATATGACTTCAACCATAAGGGCTGAGGTTTTTGCTGTTTTGTGTCGTACACAAAGGACAAAGCCTTTCTACGTCGGCAACCTTCTGTGCAACATACAGACTTGTGTCGGCTAATATAAAGCAGTAGGCCAACTTTACACAAACTAATTTTGGGTTTACTGCCTATGTTTCTGTTCTTTCGCTGACGGCACTTTGAGAACGATTTGGCAGATTTTTTACGAGCATCACTTTGTTCAGTGTTCTATCGCCTCCCCTCTCGTGCTCTCCGTCTGTCTTTACATTCATAAATTCTTATGTCTTCCTTCACCCCACCTTTCTTACATCTCAATCTGCCCTTTGAACACGTACACCTTGACTTTGCCAGCAGCATCCCCACAGTGGAGATTTCACAGCTCCCATTCCTCCGCTCCTTGCCAACCTACCACTGTGCATAAAACGGTAGGACCCCGCTGCTTTGTGTGAAGAATGTGTGTGTGTGTGTGTTAAGTAGACACACACGTCCAAGCTTCTGCTTCTGGCTTCTATCAAAACGTAGTGTTGATTGGTCAGTAATACCGCCACGCCCTCGGCTATCGAGCGGCATTCCACGGCGGTAATGGACTCTGCTCGTGTGTGTCAGAACCTTTGGACGGAGCCAACCTGTCCATGTAGGAGGGCAGATAATTCCTACCACTTTTCTTGCTTCCTCGATTTACAATCTGTAATTTCTGAAGTGCCCTGTCGTTCGCTTTTGTTTGGCCCGACTGCTTTCCGCTGCGGTCGTAGCATTCGCCTGAAGTCGCTCCAACATTGTTGTGCTGTATACAGCGTCTGCACACAGCCGTCTTGTAAGTGAGGGATGCCTTCCAACTGTTTTAATAATCACCATAAATCTTGTGCTCTTTTGGCACGGCAGCTCTTTTGGAAACCAAAGGGCTAATTAGCGATTTTGTTTGCGTCCATTTTGTTTGTGCTGCATTTCTGTAGAAGTGAGGAAAAAGGCCCCGTCAGCACGCGGGCTTTGGGAAGCGTTGAACAGAATCCATCACCGACTGAGGCGTCCTTCTCTGTTATCGTGGCGGTGACGTAATGCGTCGGCCCGAGTGTTATAGCTGTAGCAGACCAGTCTAAACTAAGAAGTTAAAAAACCACAATGAGCTTGCTTTGAATGTCACGCCTATCGTCTGTGGCCATCTGGCGGTGGCTTTCCAGCACTCTTCCAGATATCTTTGATTCAGTTACGGGATGAACACGTCAGGGGGAGCCAATATTTCGCCTTCAATTCTAGGTCAGTGGGTGATATTTTCTCTTGCGGCGTGTGTTTAGTTGACCTTTTCTATATAATGAGCCTCTGCCCCGGGCTGCCAGCAGGCAGTGACCGCAGCATCTGCCCTGATGGGAACTGGCACTAAGCTGCGACATGAAAGAGGGCACACTTTTATTGGAACACATCTATAGAAAGTGAGACGTTTGTGTCACTTTCACCATGACGGATAAATGAATATGGTCTTAATTACACAGTAGCCCTGCATGACATAAGTTCATTCCTTGATCGTATCTAACCTTTCAATGACGTACCGTGACCGACTTCAATCTGATTTAAAATCTAAACCGAGGATGAGTTTTGTTTATAACAACACGGCGCTACTTATGTCGTTTTAACCATCATTTTTGCCACTGAGGATGACTCATTACATGACGTTAAATTGAACCAAAATTGCTACTGGAACCAGATGTCGGACTGTTAAACCCAAAATGGAACACATCTATTATTCTGAAGGTAACACAATTTTGTATTTTGCTGCTTATGAGAAAATAGCATCTTGGAAGGCACTGACTAAACGGCCTGTTATGGTTCATTTCAGGGTTGTTTTGACTCGGCAGGTCTGCCCACACCGCATCCATGGACCTCTCTAGGTTGTCTTTCCCTTCTTCATTTCCAACATTCGTGGTCCAACACTGTCCTCGTGTCCAAACCATCTGACCTCACTCACATTCTCTCTGACAACCTCAGCGTCTTCATCTCTGACTCTGACTCCTGAGCCTCATGACACGCCTCACTACTGTCCGAGGTGCGACAGGCTCTTCTTTCACAGATCACCTCTGTCAGCCATCTCCACCCTGTCTGCACTCTCCTCTTCACCTCCCTTGATCACTGTCCATGACTCTGGATTAACACTTAACCATTCTACTTCCTGTATCTTCAGACGCTCATATTCTGTTTTGCTTCCTTTGCCCCTCTTCTCCTTCTGCTCATTGTTACTATTACTACAAATTACTATAGTGTCAGCAAACATTATGGTCCTTGCAGAATCCTATGTATGCATCATGGAAAAGAATTTTATGAATCACCATTATTTATTAGATTTTAGATTAAAGGAAGATATGTAAATGTTAAACTCAGTCAAACCTTTGTCACACCTATATGTGAATTCAGACTTGGACCACAGGACGTGTGTTAGTAGTGAGGTGGTGACTCCATACATCGAATCCTTCCTAATGTGCAGACGCTTCGATAGCTTTATTTACGATACAGCTTTATTTTGTGCCTGCTGTGGAGTTGTGTAGCCGTCTACAGAGTTCAAGTTTCAGTCAGGACTGTTTTATGTTGTGGTATGTTCCACAGAGACTTCAGGTTTCCTCCCAACTTGACCAAAACATAGATGCCGTAATCTGAGACTTTAAATCTCAACTATTGTTTGTGTACTGTGTTTCAGCCAATTTATGTCAGTGGGGCATGAAAATTCTGATGTTTGAGGAGCTCTGTGCCGCTTGTGTTGACATGATTTATATCATCACCTCACAGGGCCACATATTACAAGCTATATGCTCTTCTGTTGAAGTACACTGTCTATGAAGGTTGTCTTTAAGTTAAAATACTTGTGTTTTAAACTGACCTTGTTCGGGACAAGAGGTCTTAACCTGATGAATGGGTTCGTGAAATCCTGGTACGGTGTGTAACTCTCTGCACAGTAGCTCCACACAATAGAGCATTTATTTTTGCCTCCGAATGCCAAAGTGTGTCATATCTGTCTCCTCCATGTGCCGTTTCATCACTCACTTTCTCTCTCAGCCTCTCAATCATCGTAGCCTTTCTGTTCCACTCGTTCTCTGACTTGGCCCGGCTTGTGGAAGCGGCAGTCGTTCTTGTCAAGTGGCCTCTCGGCAGCCAAATTGCTCCTCACCCCACCCCGTTCACTTACAGTACAGCAGAAGTGAATCCAGACAAAAGCAACGCGGCCTATAAACTCTGGAGAGCTATCCAAATACAGCGCTGGTTTATAGCCCCCTTGGCTCGTGACTCTGAAAGAAAGTCATGCTTGCGAAGCGGCAGCCTAATGTGGTCAAGCCAGAATGGTTAAAAGTGTCAACAGGAGATTAATTTCAAGGGGTTGGGTGGCATTGCCGCTGGAAAGACGGTGTTGACAGATGGAAAACAAAGTAGTAAGCGATATTAAACAATCCAGAAAAGAGTTTTGGGATGGTAAATGTGCAGAATGCAATGAAGTGACATAAGGAGAAAAAGAAAGTGACTAAATGACACAGAGCAGAGCGCTGGAAACAAAGGTCGGAGGACAGAGCTAGTAGTAAAAGAAGCTAAATCTTTATTGCCGGTTGAAGTCGTGGCGCCAACAATGGCTGGTGAATCAAAACCTGGTTCCAGCCAATGTAACACAGATGATTAGTTTTGGCTGGGTTTTTGTACAGTATGTTCTTTTTAAGTCCAGATGTCCAGCATTGCAGGTAATAGACTCAGAAACATATGGAAACATACGATCAAATGATCAACATAAGGGAGGGCAATATGGCAAAAATATCATGTCACGATTTTACATGTATTTTTGAGACTAGTCGGCCAGTTTCTGCTCAGTGCTCAGTTCTTTACTGACCTTCTTTTGCGACACGTCATTCTAATGTTGTGGAATGAAGAGATAAATCTTTAACATTCATTTGCTTGCTGTGTGTTTTCAACGCGGCAAAGCGAGTTACTCCACGAGTGTCGATAAAGGTTTCAAGTGAGACGTGATGTTAGCCGCTAGCTCAGTGCAGCGGAGACAGCCTTTGGCGTCGCGGGTCAGACAAGGAACACTCCATCGTTCTGTCGTGACGGTGAGTGGTTCAGTGAGAGGCGCATGAAGAAAAACACTTACTCTAAGCTGCTTGTTCTCCAAGTTCTGTGGCACAGAGTTAAATAAAAATGAACCATCTGCCTGAGTGAAATGACATGACAGTGTGAGAGCTCAGAAATGTAGTTTACATAAGGAGGGTGAAAAACTTACTTACACAACCCATGCGACAGAGGACTGAAAAAAAACCCAAGAATTTGTTCAAGGTACTGTAAACACATTTCCTGAGGATTTTACTGAAATCCATGCTATATTTCATTGAGTCCTGCTTAAATCTGGATTTTACATCTATTGTCATCATGGCTTTTTTCCTTTGCTTTTGTGATCTATTGCACCAATAGTGACTTTAATGTGTCGTATTTAACGGCATGAATTTATTTCCTGATAATCTTGTAGAAATGTGATTCCATGAAATGCAGTGACTCATCTCTTCTTCTGCCCGATTCCTGATATTCTCACTCCCCAAACTGGCTTTTACCGTCAGAGACAAAAATGCTTGGAGGAACAACGGCCGGCAGAAAAGTGAAATGTCAAGTGTCAGGCTGCTTCTCAGAAATATTTGTTGCCTACATGGGAAACAATCTTCTCAACAGTGCCGTCAGTGTCTCGGCGTCAGGGCAGTAAAGGTTTTGTCCCGCTAACAGAGTTCTTTTACTGGTGTTTTGCCAAATATTTGCTCTTACTGTGTAAATTATGTTGGTGCTGGCTTTGATGGATGTCGGTAAACACGTTAACAGCTCCGAAGTGTTTTAAAGCTGCGCTAGAACGGAATGACTCACTGATGAATTTGAGCAAGGCTTGCCCGTGAAGAAGTAATACAGGGTTAAGTATGGAAGTTATTTATTCGAGGAGCTAGAATGAGCTCCAGCCACTTGTAATACACAACGAGAAACTTAGGCAACACACTAAAATGCTAACATTGTGTGACACTGTGAGACTTTTTTTTACTTCTCTGGTCATTGTGGAACACATGTAGGATCAAATCTGCAGTTGTTAATGTGGACTGCGAACACATTTGTACGACTTAATGACGTGTTAAAAAAGGCCACGACCTGGTTTTCCCCAAAGGTAACTTCAGCTGAGAACTGCTTGTGTGTTAGATTTTTTTCTCATGCCTGTCTGCCCGAAAACCCTCGGTGATGACTGTTGTGCATCCCAGTGAGCCGCTCGGTAATAGGAGAGAACTCACTACCTATTAGCGTCACGATGACAGAAATTTGAAACAGCAGTAAACGTTTTCATCGGGGACCGTGTGTTCCTCAAAACCAGTGCGTTTCCCCAACATTCATTGACACCTGTAAGCCTGTCTAATAGAGAAATTGTCATCACATCAGTGCGGCAATATTTTAGAAAGGAGCTGATCCTCTTTAACACATTAGAATCTGTAACTGTTGTTTGGGGACATCATCGAAAGACAGACAGCGATGCCGAAAAAACATGACGGAAAAATATCCAAAATATATACTTAAGTAACAAGGACAAAATGAACTTAAAAAGATGAATAAGTAAGGATATTATATATATTAAGAATTGTAAATATGCCATGAAACCCATTGAAATATTTTATGTGCATTTCATTTGAATAGAAATCAACCGTTCAAGATAAAAAGGAATATTATTTCAAATTATTGAAATAATATTTCTGAATACATTTTCAGTTTTCCTTTAATGTATTTTGAAGAACATGAAAAACACACAAAAATGGCCAGTGAAGACGAAAATTTTAAACAATAACATGCTATATTTACTGCTGAAGTGGTGGTAGTGACTAAAAGAGAAAGAACAATAAAAGGCAGAAAAATTACAACATATCAGTGATAGTTTTTGTCTGACATCAAAAGGGCCACAAAAATGCATGCATCAGGCCACATATGGCCCCCGGGCCACACGTTGCCCAGGCCTGCTCTAAAAGTTAACATGCTTTGAGAATTGTGCTTCTACATTGTTATTAGCTTCTTTATTAACGTGCTGTTTATGCAATTGTGGCTTGACTCGCGTTTTTAGTGCCATGAGCTCAATAAATGTCAAAGCTTCCCCCTTCGCTTCCTTGTTTCTCTGTCAGATCACGTCTTCATAGGCTACATTTGGAGGGAATGGAGCTAATCCCTGGACCTATAAGTAGCTAATAAATTATTAGTACTTCACAAGCTCATGCAAAATAACTTTTAATATTGTATCTTTTTCTTTGCTGTTTTCAGCAAGTTCAGCTGAAGCCACTGAAAGTGATGTAGCACACGTGCTTGGGCTGCGTGTGGTGTTGTTCAGATGACAAGTCAGTTAGGTGAAGTAGCATTTTCAGCGACATATTAGTTCATTTATTGTGTTGTTCCATTTGATCAAGCTTGTCATGTCATTCCGAGTGTTTCACAAATGCCCATGAATCCCAAGCTCCTCTTCCACCGCTGACAGACGGCGTGTCGACAATCACGCTCCGAGGAAAAAGGAAGAAGGCCATTAGGATTCCTGGCGTAACTGGGAATGCTTGAGAGGGAAATTGGGCATCCCTATCGTACACGGAGAAGAGGATGGAAGGCATGATAGGAAAATGAAAAGTGAAGTGGTGCAAGAGCTTTGGTGGAAACAACAGGAGATTGGAGCAGGAAGGGGATGCATTCGTAGACCAAGCATAAGAGAGAGAACAACAAAGGCTGAGGGAAGAGAGAGATTTGTTCGATAAACAGAGAGGAAAAAAGCAACGGAGGAATTCGCACCACTGTAGAGAGAGACAGGACACAGGTCGGAAACTCTGTCTTTGAGACTCAGGGACAAGCAGCGCCAAGTTTGAGCGGATAAAGAGATATGAAAGTAAAAATTATTTATATTGTAAGACTTAAATAGCCTTAAACCCCAGGGAGTCACCTGACACACTGTTTGTGTAACATCCCTCTGTTTTCTTTTACTTTCAGGCTGCCGTGTCCTCAGAAGTCTTTTGTTTTCCCAGCTTTGGCTACACATTAACTTGACGTAAAGGTTCAATTTTGAATTTGATGTCTATTATAATGGACTGGCTGCTTAATTCCCTGAACACCAGCTGTTTGTATTCTCTTCTGAACCTCAGACAAACGCACACACGCCTTATATCTGCCTGTCATGAAAACAGATCTTGTTCTGGGACTCTGGTCTGGAGTGACTTGTTCGCTGTCTGACTGCCAGCTGGTCAGTTAAGTTTAAGACAGCGCAGATTTACGACTGGGTGGAGCGGGCACTCAGGCCTCAGCACACAAGGTGCGCATCCTTGATAGCTTTTTGCTCAGTATTAGAATCTGTTTTCGTCTACTCACTGGCACATGGTGATTCTTGGTCTCACAAACAGCTAAGAAGAGTTGCTCATAATGATCCCATTCCAACATGTAGCTGGTGTTAGCACAGGATGCGCTCGGACGCTCGGACATCACAGTATCATGCAGTTCATAAAAAAATCTTTATTATTAAACACAGCTTCAAATGATGCTTTAAAAGTTTTTATGACACATGATACATCAACTAAATATATGAAGCGTCTGAACGTAATGCAGCTACTTGAGACGGAACTTAAGATGATTAGCTTAAATTTTGTTTTTCACTGCTGAGAAATCGGTTATTTTTATTGTCAGCAAAGAAAGACTATTAATTTAGCTGAATCACCCAAACAGGAAGTGGAGTGTCACTAAACAGGAAGTAGCTGAGTCTCACATGCAGCTAGCTGTATATTGAGCAGGCTGCATCCAGAGAAACTCACATTCACTTATTTATTTGACTATTTTACACTTTTACTATACTATCTTACTACTTTTATTGTTTGGTTGTTGAGAAAAATACATTGTGAGGTACACAGACGTCTTTTTTTAAGAAGTCTATTCTGGGTTTTCGACTGGAACTGCAGCAACTTATGTTGATAGAAATGTTTTGTGTGTAGTATAAACTGCAGGATGTTCTCTGCTCTCTTCTGCGGAGAGAAGACTTGTGAAAACAAATAACAGGTGCACACACTCACCACTTGGCGCTGCAAGCATGAAGCTAATGAAACATTTATGCAACAAAAAAAAGAAATAACATGACACATGACTCACACAGTCATTGCATTACAACACATACCACTCGACTGATCACTCTTTCCTTTCAATAGTTGTAAAGTGATGATAGAAATCGGTAAAGTAGCATGACAGCTATGCTAAGCTAAGTCACGGTGGCCACAGTAGTATTTCACAGTCTCTTTTCATGAAAGCACTATTTGAATGTGAACCTTCTGCTGATGTTTCAACAAAGAGCTCAAAGGCAGAGTCTCCTTTTGGCTCGCCTGGACGTCCGCTATGCCAAAAACTTGACCGTAAACCAGATATTACGGCCATCTATTATCTTCTCTCACATATTTTATTAGCTAAGATTTGCGGCTCTCTCGAGACTGGCGAGAGCGATGCCATCATTTTCCACCTGGCACCTCAGTGTTTGTTTGACTCCACTGCAGTTTCCCTGGTGAGCGCACAAGTTTCCACTGCGCACAAGAGGAAGATGGAGATAAGGATAGAGAGAAGGGAAAGAAACGTAAGGAGGGGAGGTGTAGCCAACTGTAAAAGAGTTTAAGATTGAGATTAAAGCTCTGAGATTAGAGAGAAAGGAAAGCAAAGAAAAGGTGTTCAGTCAACTGTGAAACAGTAAAAGATTAGACATCAGCGACGGAGAGAAGGGCGATACGCCATTAAAGGGAAGGATGAAAAAGGGGAGAGGAAAGATGGGAATGTAAGGTGGAGCTGGTTTAAAAAAAGGATCTGAAAAACTGTGCAAACACAGATTATAAGGAGTGATGGGATTTTGCAAAAGCAAACTCACCCTGAAAATTTCAAATCAGTGCACGCGCCTCCTCCTTAACCGGAAAATGATGAATATGTTTCTGAAAATCTCATAGCTTTCCGAAAACAAAGAGGCTGTGACAGTAACCAGGAGCATCTTGTCTGGATGACGGCAACAGGATGGCTTGTCAAAAACATATCTGGTCTTCTGAACGAGCTTTGGAGAATTCAATATCCAATCTTTGATGTCGGGTGGCGAAACACATCTGGTCACGATCAAACATCTGCATATGAAGTTGAGATTAAACCACATGATGCATTAATTCTTTTGTCTTTAATGCCTTTATGGACACGACGTCACCAGAAGCTGAAAGTGGCTTTGATTTGAATGTAAAAAAAAAGGTATATTTCCGTCAAAAACAGTAGGAAATGATTGATTTTGACGTTTTAATGCAAATAAAATAGTGATGAATTATTTGTGCCTCATACACATGTGCCTTGCTGGTGGTCCCTGCATGTTGGAGATTAAAATTAAACCAAGAATGTGATTCAAGTCAGAAGCTTTTATCTAATGTTGAATATTTCTTCATGTGGATGAGTGCATTTCAAAGCGTGTGTTTAATCCCATGTTCGTGCTTTTGATGGAAGTAGAACGATCACTTGGTTTTGTATCGGTGGAACCCTTTGATAACTGTGGCTTTTAAAACTGTGTCCATCTGAAATAGTTCCATAAGTCGACTCTTAACTGGCTGATTTGCTGCTGAGCAACCAGATGGATCCATTTTAAGAGCGAATCACAGACGAAGTCTGGTTCAATATTTATGAAGCCATAATTGTCTCCTACACTACGCTGCTGTATTACTGAAGTACTTACCAAACGATGAACTAGCATATGCATACTGTCGGTTTATTTCAATTCAATTTCAAAAATAAATCTGTCAAACCTGAAGCCCGGGGTCGTAACACGGCCGCTCAATCATTTCATGTGGCCTGTAGAGGGAATGCATATGAAAAGGGTGGCGATAAGGAGATGACCTTCAATGCATACTAATGTCATTTTTATTGCCAAAGTGAAAGTGATAGTCAGTCGTGGTTCTAGAACTGCATGAGAGGAAATAGGGACCTTTGCAAACTATCTTGTAAAAAACTTGGACATTGATAAATGGTTTCAGATTTGTTCATGTCTGAATCGTAATGAACCGGGCGGCTGGCCTCACAGTGTTTTTGCATTGACTCCCTGAGTCAGAACACCCTTTTCAAAACGTAAATCTGAGAAATTATCTGTCTATTCTTTTGACCTAATGTTTGCAGCAGACCATCGACTGGTGTCTTGAGAGGAGACATCTGGTTCTAAGGCCACTTGTGTAGAGACATCAGATGATGAGTATTTCTCTACAAAATATAGACAAAGCTGACACAGAGAGAGAATAAATGATGTCCTATGGAGACTTGTGGACACCTCATTTGACTGTCAAAAACTGGACCACTCTGTTTTTCAGTGGTGCACCCCCTCATAAGGAGGACTTTTGGGACCACTGTACATAACCATGAATGCACTTTCCCCAGTCAATTCGCCATGGAAACTTCTGGATCCGCATATTGAATCGCATATTCCTAGTTCTGTTATTATAGTCCTGAAAAAGGTTGTTGAAATCTGTTGCTTTAAGACAGATTAAATTAGACGAAAATTATAAATCTGACACAAAAGTGGGTATATGTTTGTGCTTAAAAAAACTTTCTCATAATATGTGCATAAGGGAGGTGGCGAATAGAAAGTTCATTTTGAGTAATGTAGCCCCCAACAAATAAACTAATTTTGCATTTGAATAATAGGAATTGACTGTATTTGGGTGCCCTTGCTTGTTTTAGTTTAGCACCATGAGTGGCACCAGAAGAAGGCGTCTATCATGGAATATATTACAGATCAAAATGTGAGTCATACACAGCAGTTTCTCTTACAAACACACTTGCAGAACACATCTGTCAGTCGTGTAAAGAGGCACGTAGCAAGTTCTCTCTAATCGTGTAAAGCTTCTCATAACTTTGACCCTGTTTTCTCCCCTCATTTCAAGAGACCCCCCACTGTATCTGTTCAAATAACATAGAACAATTGATAACTCCGGAGCCATTGCTAGAACCCCGGGCTCTCACCCCTCTCTTCTCTGGAGGCCACTGGCCCTCACCCACTGTTAGCCCCCCTCCTCCTCCCACAGAGGCCGGAGTATGGCTCTTATTAGGGCTCCTTGCCATGGCAGCTTGGGGAAATCTTTTGAAACCTAATATGGTCTTAAATCAGATTTATAAATGTTTAGGTGTATTATGAAAAACACACAGACAGACTGTCCTGGCTGGAGCTGACTCTGTTTATACTGTATTAGCATGTGTGTGCGCTCCACTTTCCACAGCGTGGAAGTGTGTGAGTTACGTGATGAAAGTGTGTGTGCTGCTGGACCGCGATGTCTTGTCTGTGTTTTTTCTTGGCCTAATTCCTCCAGTGCGACAGCGTTTCAATAAACATCGTATAAAGAGAAGCAGTCGATACACACACTCAGGCCGCCGGTTCATATCGGGGTGTGTATACATTGTGCCCTCACTGGGAAAACAGATTGAATGGCTGCCAGGAAACACGATAAGCTTTTAAACTCTGATGATGGAAAGGAAAGTTATTCTCTTTTTTTTTTTGGTTGGGAACCGTTGTGTGTAATTCTCGTGGTGCCTGACGGAGGGGTTGTTTGTGTGTTTGGACTTGTGTTTGTGTTTGTACGTCGTGGTCAGAGCATTCTCACGCTCGAGCCAGATAATACCACTTGTTCTTTAGACACATTCTGTAAGTCTTTGGTCAACTTGAAGTCGGATTTGTGACCAGATTGCTTCTCTCCGCAGGGATTTGAACCGAAACAACATCACCAGAATCACCAAAGTGGACTTCTCTGCCCTCAAGAACCTCAGAATTCTGTGAGTATGTTTGCGTTCTTTCTGAGTACGACTACTGGTATATATGAAAGTTTGAGTCCCCAAAGGGAAGGGAAACCTCTGTTACACTTGCAAGGGAACATTCCTTGTCTGGTCTAGAAAAGCACTCTGAGAGTGAAGACCTCCCCCAAGCAGCACGTTTCCACTCTTCGGGTTTTCTGCCCATGCTATTGTCCTTCATTCAAGGCCCATTCTGGAGATGTTGGTGTCCAAAGAGACAAACACTGCTGGGCCGAGTGGTGTCGGAAAATCCGAGCCCTGAGTCGGCTTTGCCTCTGGCGCAAAGCAGCAATCTCTCAACAGGGACGAGTCTTTCACTAGATTCCGGGAAACAGATTGAACGACTGAACAACACCAGCAATTCCTTGACATCCACTCATAACGTTTATATAATAAGAATTAGTTTGCCAATTGACACAGAGAGGATCTACTGTGCTAAGAGTGTGATGCAATTGTAAGCTGGTTCACTACCATGCGCTACAGTAGACGTTGAATCTGTGGCCATATTCAAGAACAACAGATTGAGCATCGAAAGTGGGTCCTAGTCGGCCATTTTTTTACTGCTCTACCTTTCTCTTTTATTTCTTCTGGGGACTTGTGTTTGTTTCTGTACAAGGAATGCCATTAAAAGTAGCATGCGGGAGCAATTAGGGAAATGCTATATTTACCCAATACTGTCGACGTGCGTATGGCTATAGGGGAAGCACGACTCTATAAAGTAGTTTCCCAACCTAATGAGGGATTTTCAGGGCAGCAGAGAATGCCAGTGGATTATCCAGCCAGTGAAACGTCACCCAGAATAGTTCAGGCAAAGAGACTCCAGACGTGAAGTCAGCGATCAAAGCTTGACTCGGACAAAACGGCAATTAAACCCATGTTTTCTTGGGAATTATTATTCATTTCTCCACATTTTAATACTCATATTTGCATATAAATATATGTATAAATCAATTTTTTAATCGCAAGGTTCATTGCGGCATGTGTTGACATCTAAATCCATTCATCAAGTCATTTGAGAAACTCAACTCAGATTTTTTAACTTCCATCAATGACTTTCAATAACCACTGTAAAAGTGTACCAATGGAAAAAAAAAAGAATATATATATTGTTTTATTTTCCAATTTCAGTTTTACAATTTAATTTTTTACTTGAGTTTCTCATTTTTTTCATTTCATTAAATTTCCATATATTTTCTAAGCCACAATTTTTGATTGTGATTTTTGATTTTTGATATTAGTTCATTATTAGTTTTTTGTTCTTTTATTTTTTTTAAACAATTTAATTACAATTTCTTTAAACGTTACAATAAAGAAATACATGTTTTTAAATGTATTATTTTCATTCAATTTCCTTATATTTTATAATTCACAAATTTTTATGTTGAATTTTTGATATTAGTTGAATATTACTTTTTTGTTGTTTAATTTTTTTCAAAAAATTGAATTGCAATTTTTTACACCTTAAAATAAATAAATAAATACATTTTAATTCTATTATTTTCACACAGTGTTTCAAAAAAAAAAAATCACTGTAGCTTAGACATCTTAACCAGGCAAAATCGATGGAGTCCCACTTCTCAAGTTCCCCGGTTGAGCTCTTGACCTGGCGTCTGACAAACACAATGGGACCATATGTTTATCAGATGTTTCTCTGACTGTATAACGCTGTGTTAATATGACGCTGTTCAAGGTTACAACAGGGTTCCTGCTGCTCTTCAAGAACTCAATAAGAGTCATTGTAAGGTCCACTGATGCGGTGGAAACATGACTGTGTGTGTGTGTGTGTGCCCGCGAGTGTGTGTATGTATAAGGGCTGTAATAACTATAATCACTGTTTGGCTGCTTCCCTCCTCTCTCTGTTTTAACCAGACCGGTAGATAAAAATACACCCGTCGCACAAACTATGCTGAGAAGTGGAATTAACTTTATGCATCTGTGTGTTTTCATTTGTAAGCACATTTACTTAACCATAGTGGCTCTGAAACCCGTGCCAGTTAATGATTCTGGTCGCGAGTGTGTGTTTTTTGGAGAGATATCTGGTATAAGTAGGGAAGGAAAGTCAAGGATCGTCTGTGTTTTTGTGTGTGAATTTGCATGTGGTGGGCCGGCAGCTTCTTTCATGTGGCTAGTGATAAACTGCTGTGACATTTGCCTGCGCTAAATCTTGTAAAAAAAGGGTAGGGGATGGCTTGGGAAAGTGGCGATAGCCTGAGAAAACACACGCTGGCGTTGATGTGTCTTATTAAGGATGAACAAAGACACCCGTGGCCTATTTTCTTATCTGCATCACAAAAATGTCACTGATTATTTAGCTATTCGAGTAATGCGTGAGAAAAGTTTCTTGGATTTCAGCGTCTCCCCAGAGACACGCCGTAGTGGACATGTGTCTGATGTTACTCTCAATGAACCATCTTAAAATGTTGTTGCTGGGACAGGGATTGAATGACATCTGCAGGAAATGTTGAGGATTGTAGACAGAAGAGGTTCCATTCTGGTGGTGGTCTGGATTACCGTCTGGATCCACACACTTTTTGAAGGATTCACTCTCAATCCAACATTTGTGTTTGTTGTCAAAGCAACACTGCTGCTCCCTGCTGTCATAGCGAGGATGTGATATCAGCTACATTTCTAAAGGGTGTCTACTGTAAATTCTACATTTAAATTCTAGTTAAGATGTCTGAATTCTAATTTTAATTCTACTTTTAAACATGCATCAGGGTCACTTCGAAACTACTTTTGAAATGGGTCCAGCATTGAGACTGGTTCATAAAGCAAACCAATACCTCGCCCCCCGAAAAATCGAGTCGTCCTGTTTTTGACGTGTAAATTGGTGTCCGGCAGTCACATCTTGTTTTTAAGCACACAGTGTGTGAAGGTCCACCGCGGTGTTGCAGCACATCTTGAGCCAGAGATTTCAAGGTTCAATACTTTGGCAGAATGACCCTCAGTTTTCCTGTAAAAATCTATATATTTGCCCCATTGTTGTATAAGTCACCGGGTTCTGACCGTGAGAAAAAAGTATATATATATATTATTATAATCTGGAAATTACGGTGATTATATTGGTAAAATAAATGTAAGTATGTAACATTATAGATGAAAAAATATGAAAATGGGTGAAAATGAGCTGTTTTTCGGAGGTCTGTACACTCAAAGAGCTTTTCTGTTTTATTTGCTTACGCATGTTCCAGTTGTCCAAGCTGCTTCGACTGATATTTTGCGGACACTCGTGACACTGCCACTGCACCTTAAACTATCATGTCAGTTTTACAATGCATTAGGACACAGTTGGAAGTTATTTTTTGCATTGAATGAATCAATGAATAATAGTCCTCATGTGCCCTTCATGGTGAAAGGCAAATAACTCCTTTGAAGGCTGGTGAAAATGAGACAGATAAGATGACATCAAATGGGGATCACTGGTGGCTAAGGACCGGAGGCCACACCCCTGACACAGAGGGCCACCCAACTCAAGGTGCACCTGCCCTCACAGAATCACCTTCTGTGTCTGCGGTAGATCTGCTTTTGGTTTTGCAATATTTCCCCTGAGGAGCCAGTTGTTACTGCATGAGCTACAGCCTCACCACAAGCGGGTTGCTGGTTCACTTCCTGCTAGAGGCATCCTCAGTCCATTCGGTGTGGAGCGTCTATGTTTTCCCAGTGCTTGCATTGGGTAACTCTGGGCACTCTGGTTTCCTCCCAAAATCATGCAGAATGTCATTGAGTGCTCAATTTGTCTTTTCCCCATAAGGAAATAAGTGGTAGAGTAGTCAGTTTTTCACCAGATTCTCGAGCCTGTAGCAATGTCAATGCAAATAAAACCAGTCAAAGCAGTAGAAGAGAACCTGAACCTGAAGAATAGTTGCCTGTTGCAGTATCACTGCACTGAAGAGATCCATGAATATATAAGGCTAAAGATTATTATTGTCTGTCAGTCCTTCCTGTCTGCTGTCACCATCCTGGTTTTCTCTCCCTTTGCATTCCATCACCCTCCTTCTCCCGGCCACTCCTTCCCTCTCCATCCCTCCTTTCCATTCTAAAAGTAAGCAACCGGTTACTATTATGGATGTTAAATAGCTCCAAGCTGTATGGTCAATTGCGTCCATCATATTTGACTTCGTAAAAAGATGATCCACGGTGCTATGGATCAAACCGTTGGGTGAATATTGCTCATGACTCTCACAGATCTTTTCCATCAAGCGCCCTCACCGTCAGTAAGAATAATTCTGGCTGTGTTGTTTCACGAAATCCCTTCCAGATCCCCGTATGAATTATGTCACCTCAAACAAATTTAAATGCAGGTGAAAACATTTTACTTTGAACTGGCGGGGCGAAGCGAAACGTGGTTTCACTCATTGTGCGTTGAGACTCAAGTAAAGTTAACATTCCCTGAAGTATTTCCTCGCGGTGCCAAGTCAGTTTGCCACAAGGTAAGAGTGACATCATGACTTCTTTTATAGTGGCTGGGAAAGGCTTTGAAAGACAGTTATTAGACGCACACGCACATGAAATCAATACAAATCTCTCTGCTTTCTCCATCTTTTTCTTTGTGATTATGACTAATGCCGGACACAGGCCGATATATAAAACAATACCTCAGACTCTGCGCCATGTGTTTCTCAACTTTATCTAATAAAATCAGCGAGCAATGATCGCTCATTTGGACGAATAAATCCTCATCACTGCTCTATAATGTCTCGTCTGTTGCTCTTATCGCGATTGTCTGAGTCTCTTACGTAAACACGGTGATTCTGCCAGGACTGCTGCCGGTGAGACTGCGCATGTTTAGCCTTCTAAAGGATAAAGTTCCATCTATTTTTACCCGGGGCATGTTTACAGACAAATCAGACATCGTGTAAATTTGTCCTGCTGTGTATTCCCCGTGTGTATTTAGGCCTGTCATGCTGTTTTTGGACATGTGTGCTTGAATCAGCATGCGCAAATTGCACTTAATTTGTTATGATTTTGGGAAGGTTTTGTAATTTAAACCAAGGTTAAACTGCAGCAGGCCAAAGCTCAGTGGAACCTGAAATCCAATAAACATTATACAAACAAATATCAGAAGGAATAATGTTTGAAATTTATACATCTATTAGGCTAATGTTGTTTTGCTTCCGCTGGCCAAGGTGAGCTTCTGTTGGAGGCCCCAACACAAACAGTTGAAGGTGCTTTGAGCGAGAGTTTATTCTTGAACTGTGTGAGCTGGACATTCACTCATTGAGTTGAAAGGCTCTTCATAATTTTGTTTGGTAGTTCATGTGACATCAGGAACTCCAACCCAGTCGCGAAAGTGTGGCTGAGGCAGACTAAATGAGTCATTCATTTTCATGCCTGTTTTTTTAATCTGAGAAAGAAACAAGTGAAGGGATTGAATGAGAAAGCATTGAGAGGCTGGGTTGGTTCAGGAAGTCACACGGCCTCTTCTGAAAAGACAAAGAAAACGTAGAGGTTAAAACAAACAAACCAACGAAAGAAAGAAAACGCAAGAGTGACTCAATAAGCTGAACAATTCAGTACAGCATTGATAAGACTTGATCTTCTGGCAGCGACTGCAGGACTATGAGCAGTAGACTAGTGATGAACCAAGAGTAACGGTTGTGTTTCGTCAGATGAGGTGGAACAACGTGACACTGAAGTGTGTGGCACGATGTTAGGGACAGTTGACTTGTCATTGAACACCTTCAAGATTCCTCGACTAGTCGGCATATGACAATCTATGGCTTGACAAAACATTCCAACATGTCTGACTGTACTGTAAATACTAATTCAAATAGAAATAAAATGTATGTAAATTGTTGTAAACACCTGAAATGGACCCACATTTTCGAAGTTTCGGGTTGTGATGGTCCAGTGGGCCAGGTCACTGCGGAGACAGCGCTAATGTCATGACTGGTCAACTCATGAACCAGCCCTTGTCGGTGCAGTAAAGCTACCAAAAGGGCAGCAAGCATGACAAACTCTGGCTTGTGTTGAACTCTGGTTCCATATTTCCTCATGTTTGGGTCATGATCTGCTCCCTTTGTATTTGAATTTGTCACTTAGTTCACTCTTCCACCTCAGCAGTGTGCGCCAGATCATTATGCTTCGTGCCTATGGTACATACAGCCTTCTACTCTCCCGTCTTTTTTTCACTCCCTTGTTTTGTGGTTTCACCTCTCTCTGCTTGCACTCACCGTTTATTTTATTATACTCTAGAAAAAAATGGACTTCATTGTTTACTCCTTACCTTAGGAACTATTGCTCTAAGTGTTGCTCATTGTTAGTCTGTAAGAGTCTTCAGTCCAGTGTGTCCCCAGCTTCCCACCTCTGTTGGTACAGGCTACAGCCCCCCAAGACAAGGACTGGAAGTCTGTTGAGCAGGAATACTGAATGAAGCTAACCCGAAAAAATAATAGTTCTTGACAGTTTTATTTTATTATTTGAGGCAACCTGGCTTTGAAGTGGAGGAGCAGGATCCTTCCTTTGGTCAGTGGTAACTGGATCCTCAGCAATTCAGCCAGTGTCTGATACAATAAATGTTTCATTAAATAAGAAAAAAAATGAACTTGTTTTTGTACTTTCATGACTTCACAAACGTGTTTGCTACTTGAAGTAGCAACAAACTAGCAACACATTGACCATCAGAACCCAAATGTGATGCAAACCTGCACGAATAAAAGTCAAAATGAACAACCATAAGGAGTCACAAACTGAATATTTATTATGAATACAGGACAGTTTTCTTCTCAACTTCAAGCTCAACAACGGACAATCCTGGTTATTACTGCGACCATTATTTGGATTATTCTGCGTCAACCACTCTGGTTGTCCTAAGCTCCCAAGTAAACAGAGTGGTTTCACATCACGGCCTGTTAAATATGGCACCGACCAAATGTTTGTCTGGTCTTGCCAGAAGAGTCCCCACATGTCGGGCCAGACAATGTCTAATATTAAAGCTCTCACGTACTCCACTGTTGCATCTGGTTCTTCTTGCCTCGTCCTTTTTCACATCTTTTCGTCTGACTTTCATTTAAGCAAACCGTTTCCTTCCTTCTCTCAAAGAAAAATCCAACCTTCCCGGAGAGACTCACACAGTATATAAATAGAGAGATTGTCCCTCCTGTTTCTTCTGTCCCATCTGGAAAACCTTAGATCATTTTCACAAACATGACAACACCATCCTGAGAAGGAAAGGGGAATATGAATTACTCTGGGAGTGCCACTGGAAAGACAAAGAGATCCACTGAGGATAGGGAGAGGGATGGGCTGTTTCTGTTGGCTGGCTGGATCGTGACATTGGTGAAAAACTTTCGCTCGGTGATAGATTCCTTGTGCTGATTGCTTGTTTATACAACTGTTTTTTTTTTTTCTCAAGGTGCAAGTGTCTCTCCTGATCCTCCTCACATCTCTTTGTTATTCCTTTACAGGAAATTCAATTTGTTGTGTTTTTGTCTTCAGCTTGGACTCGCAGGTCGGCTCCGACAGCTGGCAGCAGGCTCCTAAATAATTGGTTGTTCTCCACTTTGATATTTTAAGAACCGAGTCTTTAAAAAATGCAAATGCTCTCGCTGTTGTTTCTCTGACCAGCGGGCCACCCACACTCTGATTTTCTTTCTCCCGCTGCCGTTGTTTTTGGATGCTGGACTTGTGAAATAATGACATGAAGTGCCACTAATGTCATCGTGCCACTTTCTCTTTCTCACCGCAGACATCTGGAGGAAAACCAGATCAGCGTCATCGAGAGAGGAGCCTTCCAAGACCTCCGACTGCTGGAGAGAGTGTGAGTGCAGCCATTTCACCTCCAGTGTTAAAGATGGGAAACAAACTGAGAAATTAATACATCGCAGTCAAACATCTTTCAATATTCAGAGCGTTCCATACTGAGATTCTTGTTTTGGTTGGTCAAGTTCCTGTTGTATTATTGATTAACTTGCTGAATTTAAAGCCTTTAAAATGCTTGCTTCAATTCCAAACAAAACAAGTCATCCAACCAACATAACCAGTTGAAATCCCCAGAAATATATTGAGAAAAACAGATCTCTTTTTTTTCTTTCTTTTGCTTTGTTCTAAACACCGTCGTCAAATGGAATAGAAAAATTATGCAATATATATATATATATATATAAATAATAGTTCTTGACAGTTTTGAGGCAACCTGGCTTTGAAGTGGAGGAGCAGGATCCTGCCTTTGGTCAGTGGTAACTGGATCCTCAGCAATTCAGCCAGTGTCTGATACAATAAATGTTTCATTAAATCAGAAAAAAAATGGTTATGAATAAAAAGATGAACTTGTTTTTGTACTTTCATGACTTATCGTGACACTGTACGACAAACTAGCAACACATTGATCATCGGAACCCAAACATGAAGCAAACCTGCACAAATAAAAGTCAAAGTTAGGGGTCAGGGATCACAAACTGAATATTTATTATTAAGACAGTAGTTCTCAACTTCAAGCTCAACGACGGACAATACTGGTTATATATGTGTGTATATATATATATATATATATATATATATATATATATATATATATATATATAATGACAAATACATAACATAAACAGCTACAGATTACAAATACAAGAATGAATAAATGAATATGTACATTTTCCATGCGATGAAAGACACATTGAATAACACAGTCAAGGTTTAAATCTGTTGACTTCCGTGTTAAACCCAAATGTTCCCATTGATAAGTCACAGACCAGGCTTCAAGTTTAATAAAATCGTTTTTGAAAAGCAATATTCTATTTACATGCTTCAAAAGTGCAGATGTGAAGTCGTAACTCGGGGTGGGGGTGAGGTGTGGGGGGGTAAATTCAAGTCATGTGGCGGAAGATTCCTGCTGCGGAACTGAAAAGCGGTGAGTGACAGAAACATGTGTTCGCTGCCTCTAAATGGAGATGACACCTCTGATAGTGGTGAGTGAGCGCCGATGGACCGCGCTCGCGTTAAAAGGCTCTGAAATGTGGTGTGTCAAGAGGGGTCAGAGGTGGTGGGGTCAGGAGTCAAAACAGTTGTCCGCTAAAAAACCCACACACGGCATGGTTTTAATGAATCATAGAATGCAAGTGCAGGAAGCGTTGCGCCGTTTGTCAGCGACAGAATGGTGCGAGCATCCCTCCATGTGTTCTGCATCAGCTGAGAACAATAAATAAATTTTACGTCACTGAAATGGTTATTGAAATGACGGTCGGGGTGAGAGGTCAAAGGTCGGAGGCTCCTAGCGTTGAGTCCGTGTGATTTATGGAGGTGCAATGTGAAAATGTTGGCGATGAAGCAGTTGCGTTGCGAGGGAGGATTTTCATTTGTGTCAACACCTGCATTGCCCCACCAATCCATCCGTCAACTTCATTGGAATTTTTAGGACATTTTGAAGCATCAGAACGAATTTACAAAAGAAGAACACACATCACAGACCTCCAGAAACAAGGCTGGGTAGCAAGCTTGGGAAGATTGACAGGAATAAGATGGGTTTGACCCAGAAGGACTGACAAACTTGAAAGGAAAATGGAAATGGAGATGGACAGTCTGATAACTGACTTGAGATGAGATGACAGATCCAGAGAAACTCTGATGACTGACAGACTGTGAAATCCAGATGAGCATCACAAGGTAACACACACACACGCGCACAGCAGACTGACATTCTGCTGGAAGCATCTGTGCCATGTTACAGGAGCGACTCAACTCTAGTCTGAGAGAGTGCTCCCAACAGACTGACTCTTAACTAGCTAGCATGGTGTGCTACGGGAGCATTTGTACTCTCAAAGTTTCCCTCCACTGTTTTCGTTGACTGTGACTGAAAAATAAAAATGGAATCGGGTCCAGTCAAGCTGCCCTAGCGCTCTCTTCAGCACTGTTCTTTTGCTGAGTCAAATTTCATAGGTTTAAATTTTGTGACGCAATGTAGTTCACTCACTCAATGTGCTTCAGGTAGCGGGGTACGCGTTCTGAAAAAGCCTAGCTAAAACCCTGCTGTTGCTCCTCGGCCGAGGAGGCCATTTTATTTTTGACGCTTGCAAACTTATCTCGAGTGAAGAGGATTGTTGAGACACACAGTCAGTCAAAGAAAAGTGAAGTTGATCTGGTAAATTTATTGTAAACAGCATACAAAGTTGCATTCCAGTCTGAAACATTATGTCACTCTATGTTGAACACTATGGACCACAGTTGCTGAGTCTATGGCGTGATGTTACAATCCAGCAAACTGGAGAATTTAGCCGCGACAGAGTCGCTCTGAAATGGTTCTGGTGAGACGCACTGATGACACTGAAATACACACATACACTGAAACCTTGGCTCACGAACATCCTCACATTTAGACACGACAGACATACAGATGGATTCCGACACAGACGAACGGAAAAAGACGCTGACGCAGCAGACAGATAGGAAAACAAAGATAAGGCCGCTGACACACACTCGTGTCAAGAAGACTAGCCTTTAGTATTTATCAACAACTTCACTTTAAGTAAAGTCAGGTTTATAACCATACATTTTCCTGTTAGCTCCGATATTTATAAAACATTATTCTAAAAACACCTCCCTGCCAAACCAGGACATTTACATTTGGAGGCTGAAGCCCACTGGGAGCAGCGGTTTGTTTCCAAGTCACTTTCGCTGGCCTTTATTATGCGTATGACTAAGAGGGGTTATTTTCCAAATTTTGAAAATGCTGTGCCCCGGGCCGTGTGGTCTGCATGGTCAGTGCTGTCATTATTTGGGGAAGCACAAAGGGTTTCTTCTTCATGGACTGCTTTGTGACAAAGTGTCTCATGATGATTCATAACTTTAATAGGAGCTGATGGTATGTTTTCGCCGACATACCAGCAGCTATTTTCGGTGAGCAGGGGTCAATTATTTCAAATGGTGGGTGTCTTCTCGCTGGTTCTCTTTCCACCAGCGCCCACAGGAGTGAAAGTCAGGGTCCCATTATCATTATCACTGGAGTTGAAAGGTCAGCGCCTGCGTCTTCTCCAGCGCGGGTCTGACGCGGTGACCCTCAGACCCCCACCCTCTTTCTTCTTTCCCTTCCATGCCTCGTTCCTCAAACAAATGTTTTGGTAGCTTGATAACTCTGGGACTGTCCTCCTCACCATGGTTCCTCCTCTCTCTCTCACACATACACACACATTTATGTCCAGGAAATCTTCACATTTCAGGTTTGGCTATTTGCATTGAAATATAACAAGCATAACATTTTTTATTCACACCAAATATGTTTAACTATTTTCAGTTAGTTTGATTCATTGCGTACGTGAACGCTCACCATCACCATTGATCTGAATTTTTAAGAAAATTATTCTATACTTTTAAACTTTTTAAACTCCAGCTACAGGTAATAAATTGGGGTCAAAAAATTTTGCCTGACTCAAAATATTTTTTTATGCATTTTTATGTTTAAAGTGGAAAATAATTGTGAAAATAAAAATAAATAAATAAGTAATTACAGCAGACCAATGTCAACAGACTAAATGAATGTCAGACAGTTCCAGACACTTGAATTCTTCTCTGTTGGGCCCAATATCAACTCCTATTATTATTATTATTATTATTATTATTATTATTATTATTATTATTATTATTATTTAATATGTCTTTCCTACAGCTTGCAGTCTGGTCTGTAGTTTGAACCAGAAGTTAAATATTGATATTTTTAATAATTAGTTAGATGCCTCTTATACTATTTACAGCCTTGATTCTAAGAATCTCTTCTATATTCAAGGAAAAAAATTTGCATTCTGACTGAAATTTCAGACACCAAGTCAAAATTGAATCGAATCCTTGATATTCAAGTCATATTTTAGTCTTTTTGGATGTTATACATCGATTATATACATTTATTTTCAACTGAAAAATTGCTGAGAAACTTTTGAAAAATAATTTAATTTCATTTAGGTTTGTTTTTGCAGTTAAACTGAAGTTGGCAATATGTATCACTTAAAGTCGACAGAACAAGTAATATATAACTGGAGTTAAAACTAAATTAAAATATGTATAATTATTTAAAGAGCTTTTTTGGTCCATAGCTCTTCATGACTGTTCATTAAATTGGCTCATGCGACTTTTTATTATTATTTATTAAATATTATTATCATTATTTAATGTAGCACAGAAAAACAAAAGATTGGTTTCTTAGCAAAATGAATGGCTCTGTTGAGGATTATAACAAAAAGCCATTTGAGGTTTTGATTCCATCAGGTGTTTCTCAATCCGTTTTATTTCTGCAAATTCAAAAAATGTTGTCGGTCGGACTCTTAGACAAAACAAGCCGTCCGAGACATTCCTCTGGCCCCCTCTTCTTCAAGACTCTTCCCACATTATGCCACTCAAATACAGCACTGCTGGCTTCTCAGTGGAGCTACAGCAGCGGCTGGAATCACCCTGAAGGTCACTGGCGACTTGAAGCACTGAGATCTTCGGCGTTCAGAGTGATAGCTGGCGTGTGGGGGTGCACGGTCTGATAGGGACTCGCACCCTCTCACACGCACACAAACACACACGCACACACGTCGAATGATAACCTTGAGGTCATGATCACAGGAAACCAGGCAGACTCCCAAGAGTCCGACATTTGACCTGTGAACCAACTGTGTCTTTTACTGGTTGACTACACTCACTTTATACCGGATTTAAAGTTCTTTGGACACATAAAATTGTCAGGACGTCCCATCGTCGTGTCTGGAACTACTGTATGTGGTGCCAAAAAACTTCTCAGAGAAACCAAAGACACAGCTAGCTCACAACTCAAGCTGAAATCAGAGTCACACTTTCATTTGGAATGTACTCTGCTCACCTCCCGAAAGGTCCAAGCTGAAAGCATCGGTAACTGAGTAGTAATAAAACACCTGGCTCAATTCTGGCCAACCAACAAAGCTGGACTTAGGCGCCAGGACTAACCTCATTTCTTTCTGTCAAAACAGTCGCCTGAACCGAAACAAACTCCAGTTCCTTCCAGAGCTCCTCTTCCAGTCCAACCCCAAGCTCGTCCGACTGTAAGTACATCTTTTCTATCCTCCATGTTTCGTGACTCTCGCTCTGTGTTTTGGCTGACTCACCATATATGCCTTGGTGATGAGCTGAAAGCTGTGAACTTAAGAGTTTAAGGGATGCGTACTGTGAGTGGTGGAAACAGTTGTGTGTGTGTGTGATACTGTGCCGTGCGACGTTTTACCTTGGAGAAAGTGAAGACTATTCTGACGTGTGGCCATTGGACCGTACGGCAGTCAAACAGTTTGAGTTGATTTGCATTTGTTCCTAAGCATTCTCACTTTGGGTCCTGATGTATGACCCTAACTGGGGCCCTGCATTTCTCTATTATTTTTCTCTGGATTCTCAAGTTTCGTCTCCTGCAGGTTGAGGATTGTACCACCTCCAAAAATCTAAAGCTTCTTTTATTAGAAGTGGCAGCAGTCAGTCATGTGCACCAGTATCTGGTGGGAATCACTGACACGTTGTGAGCTTTCTGAACTTGTGTTGTCTTTTTTTTTAGCCTCAGTAAAGTGCAAATAGTGGTCTTCAGACTTTGTCATCTTCTGCTGAAATGGTTTATTTGGACTTGCTCAGAGACTCAATGCGTCCAACTGCACATGTACATCATGAGATATAATGCAGTGTTTCAATGAGAGGCGCTCAGCTGTGGCTGCAGCGTCGCAGTGGTTACAGGGCAGAGGGTGGGCGGAGCTATGGGGTGGACTTGGTGGAGAAGCAACACGTGGCGAGCTGGACAATAACCCAGCTGCTTGAACTCTGACCTTTGTTTTTGATGAATAAAGTTATGCTGTATGAGCTTAAAAGTAGCCATATGCTGGAGTTCTGCGTTATTTACTCAGGATAAAGCTATGAAACAGTGATTCCAGTTTTTGGTTTGGTGTATGTTGCACTGTTTGAACTGATAAAGAAGCCAGGTTTTTGATTCTGATTTATCCCCAGATAAAAATATGTAGCTCCACCCCCTTCTGGATCTGGATCTGTGGCGTGAGAATTGCTCATGAGCATGAGAATATAGCCCCCTGTTTATATGTGTTAGTAACTTTTTTCAGACACATTATTTAAGTAAATTCTGGTTGTGTTTGTCTGAAGCTGCAGTTTTTGCAGGAAACCCAGATGTTGTTTATCTTCAGTTAGCAATTCTTCTTTGTGTCACGCAGTCTCTTTTGCTTCCATCCGTCTTTTAAATTCTCCATTTTTCTATCATATTAAATGTTCCAGTTCCCCAGACGTTTCTCAATTTATTAAATATATCATTTGGCTCTTTTGGAATATGAAAAAAAAACTGGCGTCACAAGTGCGCTGTACAATCCAACTATTCTGGTTTCCAACTTTCTTTCAGCTTTCAATCATTTTCATATCGATACAATCATGCAATTTCACAAGGAATACGGTTCCTGAGGATTTTCTTCGCTGTTTCCTCTCAGCTATTTCTCTTTTTGGCAGGAGCACCAACGAAAATGAAATCTTCACAACAGGGTGCACTTAGAGAAACCTCTATTCAAATGTCTGTACATACTGATACTGTGTTTATATTTGTGGTAATGGCTGATGTATTGCTCAGGACAGTTGAGGCGACTCTTTTGGCTGGATGGAAATTGTCATCTACGTCAGCTGCGGCTTCCAGATCGCACTCCAAACTCTCTGGGATACAAAGTGACAAACACAGCAATGTTTCTCTTTCTCTTTGAGTATTTCCTCCTTTGACTGGCGCTGTTTTCCATGAAAAACCCCGATTGTTCTCGAAAGCTTGTCGCTGGTTGAATATGGATCCCCATAGAATCTGGGTAATAACAGTGGAAATAAAAAGTGTGCTCCAAACCTAACACTATAAATTACACCTACTTTCCATCAGCACGCTTTATATACCGGTTATTGACAGTTACCATCGGTGTGTGTGTAAGTTCTGCTATTTTCCTGGTGACGCCCTTCTCTGAGAAGCAAGTGCAGTGGCACCATCCCACGAGGATCTCTTGTGGAGGTTTTAACATTTGTCCGAAAAATCATAAGGAATAATATATAATAATCATAATCATAATATAAAAATAATACTGTATGTTTTGATTTTCCAAATGTGAATGTAGCTCAGATTTAACTTGAAAGACAAAGAAGAAATTACTGTGAAATACGCTTCGTAGGGAATAACTGGGTTCCATTTAAGAGACTTGGTAGCTTTGGAAAACTGTAAAAAAAGGTGTGGTATACATACTTTAAAAAGAGTCCAAGACGTGGGCTGAACAATGTGACTAACTCTCATCTCTGTGCTTACTTTCACAACACATTTCTCCTTCAACACCAAGACCACCTTAAACATACCTATCTGCCATTGAATGCCCTTCAATCTGCATCATTTTTGGGCTGTCTCCAGCTGAATTGTCTGTTATAGGGTGAGGATACTCATTTCATTTTGAGCAGGCAGGATGAATTCAAAGCTCTTGCAGACCACGTGAAGTGATTTAGCCGGCCAGATTTGGCCTTCAAACCTTGAGTTTGACACATATTCTAATTATATATATATATATATATGTATATATATATATATATATATATATATATATATATATATATATATATATATATATATATATATATATATATATATATATTATATATATATATATATATATATATATATATATATATATATATATATATATATATATATATATATATATATCTCTGAAATGATCACTGACCTTATTTCATGATGTAACTCCAAAAGCTGAAACATATTTATTATTTCCCTTAAATTATGACTTTCCCTTATTTTTCTCCGAACCTCCAATTATAATTTCCAAAGTTTGAAGAGGATATTTCAACAAATCCCACAGAAAGAATGACTAGTAGTCTCACAATAACGTTGTTTATAATTCCTTTTGGTTATAGTATTGGATCAATATTTCTTTTGCATGTGTTGTAAGATTGTGATCTTCTTTGACAGCGTCAAATGACACCCGTGAAACAGTGGCCTGGTAGCTTCTTACAAACAATAACAAGGGTGATGTTGACACGAAAGCCATTTTGTTGAAGTTCCAAACACACGCGAGTCAACATCAGCGTCACCTCTGTGCTCTTGAATTCATTGTGTCGAGCTGCTGTGGTTCATTTTCATCTCCACCACCTGTTGTAAACCCAGACAGAGCGCCTGAACAGCTGGTGATAAACCAAAAAAACAATATTGTCTTGTTGACACTGGCGTTTGTAGTTAGCTGTGGCAGAAAATCTTGTCGATATAAAGTCAGACAATGAAGTCAGAGAGCCTGGGCGGAGGGAAGATAAGACTGGAGTGATAATAACAGCAGGAGGGTAGGAAGGAGGGGACGAGCAGTTTTGCTAGCGGCTTTCTGGTTGGGGTTCATAACCTTCCTCACTGTCAGCCTCGGTTAGATATTAAATGATGGCAGTGTGATAGGAATTACCTCTTAACCCCTCCTATTAAAGCTCTGTGGTCTGAGGTTTGGAGACAGCAGGGGAGGGAAGGAGCTGGACTAGCATTAAGGGAAAATAGGGATGTGGGCCTTAGCTCTTGAGCAGGGCGGGAGGGAAGGCCAAGAGGTATCAAACTGGATAATGGCTTTCACAAAACGGCATCCTGCTTTGATGGCACGAAAGCAGATTGTTTCACTTGTTTCAAGTAAGAGTTGTGATCGATCGAGCAGACACTTGAGACGATGACTTATGAACGATAGGTGAGGCGGAGGTCAGACGGATCAAAGGGGGCCGGAGCCGGATGGAGGGAGTTGGTAGATGGATGGAGTGGCTGGAGTGAGTGGCCCCAGTAGGTACGCAGCTCGGGAATGAGTGTGGTCTGGATGGCCATATAGATGGATATTCGATCGGACTCTGTGGCTTTCTGCATGTGCAGTCTGTGGTCGCCACACCGGTTCAGGATTGATGCCCGTGGAGCTCCAGTTTGGAGTCGACACCATCTGTTTGGGAGAATATACGTTTCTCCTTTGACTGTGGATAAAAATGCATTGTTTAGCTGGCTGTTGTTTACAAGCCGGAAACACATCTGAAAGATTTATATCGCTAAGTATGCACAGTGAAACGCAGTTTCATCCGGTTCCCTGTGTATATTTTATGGTTATGATCCTTCCGCTGAGATTGAGAGAGTGTATATTTGCGTGCAGAACTCCCAAGTGTCCAGTCTGTGTATATGAAGCTGCGTTGGTTTACTGCCAGCGATGCTCATGAAGCATCATTATTCTCCTCCATTACAGCAGCTCAGGTTTCGCTTGATTAGTTTCCATGAGAGGAGAACGGCACGTGGAAGATGAAAAATGAGAGCATCATTAGAACAGACAGATACTTTTTCCTTTCCTCTTTTTTCTGCACATCCAGAGGGACCTCAGATGTTCTGCAATATCATATAAAAAGGTACTGGATTAGAGGCAGAACTCTTTCTTGTAGACTGCAGGGACGGACGTTTTCACCCCTGTTGGTCCACCGTTATACATTGCATTTATTTTTTAACTGCTTGCAAAGAGGATTTAAATGAAAAAAAGGCATAAATTGACTAGTTTTTCAACTTTATAACAATATAGCTACAGTAGATATATGCTATACAACTGAAACAAATCTTAAACCTGTTGTTTTATGCCTTTAACTTAAGTAAAATCACCATCCGTCTCACTTTCCTACTCAATGAACGACTCATGCTTTCTCGCACCAACCTTTCTGAAGAACTGGGTAACTCTTGTTGAGTCTGTGTGTGGTTGGTCCGACTACAGATGTACCCGAGGCTACCGTAATGAAGGTGTGAAAGTTTTTTTGGTTAACACCGTAATTGCGATAATCTGTTTCAGAAATCTGCAACGTACGTGTTAAATGTTGTCCATGGCGACAGTGTTTCCTACAGTTAAAAAAAAAACGTAAATTTACATTAAAAACATAAGACTTGACTTCAGCGATGCTTCTTTTGGGATTTTTCTGTTTATCGTACGCCGGAAACCACCATGGTCATAACACGATGCGATATGTGTGATCTGGTTGTTTTGAAGTTTCCACTTCATTTACCTTTCATAGACCTTGGAGTTTATGGCTGTACTCTGCAATCAGACAATAGAATAAAGAAAGGTTGGTCTGTCTTTGGTGTAGCACTTTAAGCTTTTCTTGACTCTGAGATTTGGATGGGGACTGTCTGATGCCAGAACCCTGGCTTTATCTGTAACAAGATGGCTGAAAGGAGACCCACGAAATATCAGAAAAGTGTGTTGTAGAGACAGTCACTTTGAGACAAAGACAGGAGTCAGAGATGTGGAGAAGTTTGGAGACAAAGCTGAGGAGATGGTTTGGACACGTGGAGAGGAGAGACAGAGTTGGACCAAGAATGTTGGATGTTGATGAAGGACAGGAAGACAATCAGAGAGGTGAATGAAGGAGGACTGGTGCGCCAGGAGTTGGAAGTGGCTAACTCCCCCGAGTTGTCCTGCTTGCCAAAAGACTAAACATATTTTGGGATAAATGCTGTTTCTTATGTGGCAAGTTGAACCAATACTAGAAGTACAGTAACATTTAATCAAGCAGTAAATGTTTTGATACGGAACTGAAGAAAAGAGTAACGACAGCTTTGAGTGGCTGTTGAGGAGCGGTCGGCGGGATGTGGATTGTTACGCAAGAGCGAATTAGATAGGCACTGCGTTGTGGGTACGAGGGTGCTGACAAATGGACAGTGGGTTGAGGTGAGTGCTGGATCCGTGCATATCTCCACGTCTGCATGGCCTCACTCACCGACTCGACAGACCTTTTCTTTGGCTTCGCTCCTGTTTCCATGCTCCGACTTCGCTTTCTTCCAGGCTTCTTTCACTATGCGCACGCATGCCACCGCATCCTTCCTCAATTCCCACCTGTGCCGTCCCACAATGATTGGAAATATAACTCCAGAACAAAGTACGTCTTTCCAAAAGAGCAGGGTAAGCTAATAAAATATAACTACAGGATCTGGCCACCATATTTGCTTTGATGACGGCCCTAATGTGGGGAAGACTCCAGAGTGTCTTTTTCAGTTTGTGGCCTTCAGCTCCATCTTTAACAATGCTGCCGTGCTGATGATGCTCTCGCGGCGCCCCAATAAAATGCATCGCAGCAGGAATACCGGCAAAACATCCAGCCTGAAAGGATTCTGTTGGCGGCCTAATGGAAAAATTGAGTGTCTGTCCAGAGGGATGCTGTGAAGAATTTCATACCATCAAAGTGTCCTTGAAAATGATGTTTAATCTCCACGTGGCCTCTCTCGGCAGGCCAACAGGGATAACCACATTAGATCAACACCTAAAAGGAAAAGCGGAGCAGGAAGCTGGGGTGAGGGCGCGGAGGATAATGGAAGTTAACCCAGATGAAACAATGGAGAAGGTAGTGGTCACTGAATTTTGACCTGGACGCTTGCCAGCGAAAATTCCTCTGCTGATGACTCGCTGTTAATGAGACCTGCTTGAACTATTAGGTTACCCTTGAGCAAGGCACTTAACCTTCAAATACTTCGCTGGGGCTTCCAGATGGGAGCGTAACGCTCCTCGGCTGATACTGTAAATACACCTCCGTCGGCGCTGGATGAATGAGAGTGGGCGGGAAGGATGAAGGGTCATTTGAGATGTCTTTTCCTCCCAATTAACTTAATGGAGAAAGACGAGGAGTTTGCCTTTAATCTTTGCTAATTGTCCATTTAGAGTGGAGCGCCATAGTTTACCTGCTGGAATGTTTCGGCTTGTGTTACAGGAAGTGGGTGTTCTATTTATGAACGGGGATTGGCCGAGGCTGTCGAGGTCTCTTTTGCCATTGGTGGGAACGTCGGGGAAGATTTACACCGAGCGGCTTTGACCAGTTTTCACTCTTAATCCTGCTTCTTTTTTCACATCGGCTCTCTTGGATACCCCCAATTCCACACCAGCAGAACAAACAGCCGAAATGTTTGTGTTGCTGTCAGGAATCGGAAGATTGTTTTCTTGTCACTAGGCTGCAGGAATTCGTTTGTTTTTCACGGCACTCTGAGACTGGCGAGAAACAGATTATTCCCAGTCACACAAATACGCACACTGATAACCTCCATTCCGGAATTTGTTTTTACCACTAACTCGGCGGGGAACAATGTAAATTTTTAACTTTGCGAAAAAGTCCTTTTGTCGTTGCCATGGCGCCCGTAGAACACCCAGCGTGTCCTAATGCGAGCCTTCAGTCAGTTAGCGCTTTGCAACCTGCCAAAACACAGATTCATAATGGCTCTTTATTCACCACTGAAACGCTCGAAAACTTCCAAATAAATATGAACGACCGTGAAATACAAACCTTATTCTGCAGCTGAAGCACATGGCTGGTAGAGCCTGACATGCAGCTGCACCAGACAGACCATACGCAGCGGTAGACTATTTATGCTTGTCCCACAGGTTAATCAATCTTTCTCACATTGAGTCTTAATGTTTTTGGCATAATCCCTTCCTCAAACTGGGGTAATAAACATGCCAGTTGGTTCAAAGCCTAATGGGTGTTGCAGCATTAAACTGCCCCAGGAGGTCTTGCACCACTAAAACATCACTGATAATCAGAGGAATTTCCAAAATGGGTCATGTTTTCTAGAAGAGAGGGCCTTTGAATTACTGCTTCCGTCTGTGGTTTGAATCCCACAGTCGGTTTTGTTTAGAGCCAAGATGTGTTGAGATAAACACATGCTGCAGCCATGTTGAGACGGAAGAACCATGGCCTATTGTGAGGAAGGAGATTTTGACTTCTGTTTCTGCCTGCTGCACTGATGTCAGCCGTATTGTTAGCGTATTATTTGCTGAAATGTTTTATGCGTTTGCTCTTCTGTAATGGCAGTTTTCAATCCATAACAGCAAAACACAATATACTCTGCAGCACAGTAGTAAAATCTCATGGAACCCAGATTAAAGGACATTAGATTTTTTGCCATCCAGCACCATGATGCTTCATTTTTTTCACCTGTTAAGAGACATTGAAAGAGTTCTACAGAAGCTACCAAAACAAAATTGGAAAAACAAAAATCTGCATTAGCACAATAGCACACCGATCAATATACAACCTAAATTTGACACATTTTAATACACAGTTATGTATATATTATATGTAATAACCATCATTATTAGCCAACTTCTGCTTCACAAATCCCAAGTATAGGAAGACAAATGACCTCCAAAAGGTAGTCTGAAATGAATAGTGGGTTTGGCATGTTAGTGAAATGGACCTTTACCTTTAATGGTAGAAGAACATTCCTGTCTGTTTGTTGGTGTCTGCAACAGTCTTGGTGCAAATTTTGCTGCCTAGGAATTAGTTAACATGAAGCAAATGGGGGTGTGAATTTCAGTCGAAACTTCTGTCAAAGTCTCAGGTCGAACAATGTATTTCTATTGAACTGTCTGAAACTGGGAAGAAGTTTGAATGGATTTTCATTTCTCATTAATGTTTTGGAGGCAAGTTTTACTGCGATTTATCTCTGTGGTTTCACAGTACATCACTGGTACTCCTTGTCCACTCTTGTCTCTTCGAAGCACAAACGTAAATCACTTTCCTGAAACCCCTCCCAACGGCTTGACATTCTTTGTTGTGAATGCTTCAAGATGGATGATTGACCTTTATGGTGTATCAAAGTAAATAAATGAAAATTGTCAAAGCTCTGAACATTGATTCATAGTGACTTAGTTTTGAATGGTAGCATTTGATCAGGACAGGACACCCAGGTTCTCAACCAGAAAAAGACCTTTCGGGGGAGTGGGACTGAGTCCGTGCCTCATGTGGAGAAGTATTGCAGTCGTACACACTGTTGTGTGTACAAGAGAGCTGAGACAATAGGAAAAGCTCTACATTTACCAATCAGTATTGGTACCAAGCCTCACGTGGTCATGAGCTTTTCAGTCATGCGAGTAAGAAGGAGCTCTCGGATTCAAGTGGCTGAAATGAGTTTCCGTCAACGGGTGACAGTCTGCCTTAGAGATAGGGTGAGGAGTTCTGTCACTCAAGAGAGACTCGGAGTAGAACTGCATCTTCTCTGTGTTGAAAGGTGGTTTGAACATCTTATAAAGATGCCCTCTGGGCACCTTCCTTTGGAGGTGTTTCAGGAACGGCCGTCTGGAAGGGGACAGAGGGGTCGACCCTGGACCAGGTGGAGGGATTATATCTCTTCACTGGCCTGGAAATGTCTTGGGATCCCCCAGTCTGGGATGGCAGACATTGCCCAGGAGAAGGACGTTTCGCGCTCCCAGTTGGAGCTGCTGCCCCAGCGACCCTGCGATTGCTAAGCAGCTGAGGATGGATGGATGGATGGAAGACACCCAGGAGTGGACAGAAGTAGTCCACAAAGATCCTGGTTAAGTGACTGTACATGACTGTTTAACAACAACATAGAATCTGTGGTCAAGTTCAGCTGCCCATATTCTTCCTGTGAAATAAAGCAGTGATGTTAGCATTGAATTTCATTTAAAAATAACTATACATATTTGAAGGTCATGGCGGCCCAATGAAATGTGTTAGTGGGCTGGACATGGCCCGTGGGCTTTACGCGTGGACTATCTGATGAATTAAATGTATAGTTTTTTTCGGGGCTCCTTAGGTTTCTCCTTCACTCACATCAAATTCTTGTGTACTGGAGTGATGTTTAAGGAAAACCTGGCATGCCGCCTTAAGTTCACGGCACCAACACCTCACGCACCGTGGCAGCTTCCCAGCTAGCTTTTTCGCCTGAGGGCCTGAAACCATTAAATAGTTGTGGGAGGCTTATGTGGACTTTTTCTCAAATTTTATGGAAAATAATTTTGTACAGCAAGTGGCTCCACCTGGAAGCCATCTAACCACATTAATAAAGGTGAGGTGCATGGCGTACACCATATTAGGTTTATTAGAAATGTCTCAGGAATGTGTGCTTGTGTAAAGTGTGCGCTTGTGTGTGAGACTCGATTGTGGGTCATTTGTGTCTCCACTTGCGCCTGCTTATTTTCCCATATACATCTTGAATTTATTTGTGTGTGTCTGCTTATATCGACGTCTTATGCTGCGCTTTGCGTGTGTACATGCAGTGAGGTAAACTTGATTCGGAGCCAAACACATTTGCGTAGTGTTTGTTTAATCGCAATTTAGGTTTACATGAGAACGCTAATGAAAAACAGACTCCGCTGCCTGCAACCATGGAGGGAAAAAATAGAGAGAGAAAGGAGGCAAGATGGACGCGGGAGCGTTGAAGAGGATCCGAATGGGAGGAGTGGAAAGAAAGCAAACAAGTTGAGGCTGACAGGTGAATTAAAAAAGTGTTTAGAAAGGCGGGGCGTTTGTTGACTAGACAGCAGTCTAATGATCTGGCACGGATTCGCTTTATTTTCCTGAAGGCTGCTTTCAAATCCCGGCATCTGGCTCCTGGTCCCGTCTATGTATGCGTTAGCTTGCGCCTGTGTTTACAGCGTTGGTTTTAAAAACAAAACAAAACGGCGAGGCAAGGCGCACACTGCACTCCATCACTGACAGGAGTGAAACCGCTAAACAAATACAATGTTCTCCGTAATTACATTCACGACTTTACGGTGATAGAAAAGACAGATTCTTTCCTCATGGAAGCTTTCAGTTTTATGTCATCGTTAGATTTCCAGAACCAGCAGTCCCCTTGGCAAACGACCGGTGGGGGGAAAAAAAACACAGCTTTTCAGGATGGCTGTGGAACTTGTATTAAATTGTCAGCACCAGAGTAAAAACATGCTTGATTCTGGATGAAAATAATAAGATGTAATTTAATGTTTTCAGCTGAGATTAGAAGAAATCTGTGTGTCATAAATAACTTGGTGTTTTGCTACATAATTCTTAAAATATTCATCTCCAGTGATCCAGGCTTTTGACTTTTTGGAACAGCTTGTTAAAAAAAATGAAACTTAAATGGCGTGTATATATATATATATATATATATATATATATATATATATATATATATATATATATATATATATATATATATATATATATAATAACAATTAGTAATAAGGTAGCATTATTATATAGCACTTTTTAGAGTGCTCTTCACAAAGTGCTTTACAGGCAAAACAGTGAAGAACGAAGGAAAAGTTAGAGGATATTGCATAAACGCATGCCTTTAGAAGTGAGTTTTTAGCAGGGATTTAAAGGTGCACGTTGTGTTTCCGATCTCCTTTGGTTGACAGTCGACTGAAAAGGCACCCCACCAAGTCAAAGGTTGTGTGAAATGAATTGCTTGGTGGAGGTCAGTACTCTCTGAGTGTGCACGAGCAGGGTTGCTTTAGTGGAGTACCCTGTTCCTACGGAGAACCCTGAGACCCTTTTTGCCTCTGATGACTGAATTTCAAACTACATCTTCTGCCATTTGAATCACAAAACTGAGCTTTTTTGCGTGTGTTCAGCTGCATAGCTTTGTGGGAGGTCGACTTTGCTACTGTTGGTCTTTGTTGACCATTGTTATGGCTAGAGTATCCATGCTTGGCACTGGCAAGTGTCACACACAAGCACATTCACACACAGAGGTGTGTTAAGTCATATTGTCTGTGCGTCAGGTCGCCACTTTAACTGGTGATTTACTGTGTTTAAGTTCAGTCTGACAGCGACAAATGAACCCAAACTCTTGTTTTGGATTTGGCCGAGCAGGTCAAAGACGCAGACGGCGCTCACCGTCACGTGTAAACACAGATGGAAACAAACTCCACTCACTAAAAATGCTGAATATCAAATTTAGCCGAAAAAAAACCCAAATGAATGACGTCGTCCTGAAACCTCCCACAAACAGTCTGTTTGTCATTACGTTACTATGGTGTGACATGCTTCTCTTCGAAGAACTAATTTTGGTTGCCGAAGCCGTTTCCCATGAGTCAACTGACAAAAATAACATTAGCTACTACATCCAACGTTTTAACATCCCCTAATCATATCCATATTGAAGCTGAAACATTAGAATAAACTTTGCAAACAATATGCCCCCCCAGCGCGGAGATTGGCAGCCGCACCCGAGAAGCAAAATGAATCTAATGTTGAGTGCCACCTTGTCGGATTTGGCTGCAAACCTGCAGCACAAAACTAAAGGGAAGTGCTGTCGTTTCTCTCGTGTAAATGGAGCTGTTCTGTGAATAGCTCTGGCAGAAAGTTGAATGAGAGAAGGGAATTTGATGAACTGCTTCCAGTGGGAATGAAGGAAGAGCCAATGATCCTCTCCGTGCATGTCAGTCTCGGAGAAAATGGAAAATGTGATCAATATATTAAGAAACACTATTTACAAAACTACAGATGTAAGACACAGCCCATCAATCATCTTGAGTTCCAGGCTATCTGTAAGAAAACGCCAAATTAAATTTGACAATAACTTTATTTTCTCTATCTTTAGAGTAAACATTACACTTTCAATCCCCAGAGTGACGAACTCCGTAAAGCAAAACCATGTGTAGCACGCTAATGCTTGCACACTGAGCACAAAGGAACACTTGACAAGTGAAATTTGGAGGCTGTGCTGCATCTCTTTAGCGTCTAGTCTACTTTATACCACAACCATTTTCAGTTAGATTTGTCAAGGTTTTTGTTATTTTCAATGCCACTTTTGCAAATCGTGTCTTTATATAAATATATATATATATATATATTTATATAAAGTGTTGGTCCATTATCGTTCCAGAACCTCGCACGATAGGAGACAAGCCACAAAGCAGCGCATCTCTCTTTCATATGTCAAGGAGTTTCACCATCTTTACGATAGTTAGCATATTCTCCTTTTGAGACAGAGAACGTTTTACTTGTCACAGCAGGGCTTGGAACAAAACCCTGATTTTATTATACTCAACACTGCAAAGCAGGAGGGAAGCTGAACGCTAAGCTAGGCAGCTCATTGATGCTGAACAGTTCATCCATCTGTGTGCAAAATCATCTGGACAAACTGGATCAAGGACCCAAACAGAACACATGTAGAATCCCACGCTATAATGAAAAACTCGTGATATGATTTTATGTATTCCAGTGAGACAAGTCTCCCTGAAGTGACCCACAATATGGCAAAGGATTACTGTCTTTCTGTTTATCTGGATCTTCACCTCAGAAATGTTGAGTCAAAACTCAAATTTGGCAAACTTTTCTCATGTTTAGCCATAACAACTCTGTCATTTCTGAAACAGTTTGTTTTCTTGGACAGAGTTATGCATTTTCCGTGTTCCGTGTCACTTATCGATCAGGAGGAGACGGATGCTCAAGAATGTCCAAGACCTAAAATGAGACCCTGGAATCTGAAAAACTAAAACAGTCAGGACTCTTGTGGATATAAAAATACATGGCGGTCAACTCACGCTGACAAGGAAGAAGGCAACGACAGAAAATAGCTGCTGACACCAGGGAGGAGAAAAAGTTATGTCCATAAGGACCTAGAGAACCAGGGAGAGGATCAAAGTGTGGTTCCTTGTGCTGGAATAACTTCTGAGTTCAGTGGGACTCTGTCCTTCTGGGATGATGAGAGATTTTCGGTACAGTTATGAGTCCCGGCAACGCATGCCAAACACCATAATGTAGCTCTCGAGGAGACTGAAGACAAAACAGGAAGTGTCCGTCCAAAACAAGAGGATATTGTCTCATATGTTCCAGACACTTGTGATTATTTTGATAGTCGACTAGTCACCAACCAACCAACAGTAACAATGATTCAACTTCAACAATTGACGTGTACAGGTTGACAAACATGGCAACATGTCTGGTTACATTGTTGCAAAAACACATAGAAATATGTGCAATGTGCACATGCATAGCGTGAAAGGTTGTTTTTAGATGTAAAATTTGAATGTTACTCGCTCAAAATTTAGAGTGAAAAATATACGTCCTTTGATCTATCCTTTGATGTTTTCTTTGTGAAATGAAGAATAATGAACTTGTGAACTTCTCAGCGACTGCTTTGATAGTTGACTATGTTGTACAGTCGTTGTGACCCTAGATAGTAGGTTGAGGTCCTGGGATTTTTTTTTTTTTTACCCATCTGCTCAAGACTTTTACGATGATCAGGAAATTTAAATTGAATACAAGACGCTGCACAGACCCTGATATGAAAGAACAGAACAAGTTTATAAAACATCTCGAGTCATCGTCCTTGTTGTGTAAATGTTTCTGATCCCATTAGCTCTTTCTTTCAGGCATAGGAATGAGACACACGTTTATTGATATATACACTATCAGGTGCTCAGACTTTCCACCCTGCAGGCCACTGCAGTCCCACTCATCTGCCTTAATCGGAGCTGTGTGAAAGCATCTGAGTCAAAACAGGTGTAAGGATGTTCAAGTGTGTTGACCTCATGCTTACTCTCTTGGATTATTTCATGAACTGGGTGTGTTTCTTTCACAAACAGCATTACAAAAGCCAATGACCTCACCGGCAAAACTGTCTACTTTATCTCCTTTTTTCCAGCGCTGCTGTTCCTCACGCAACAGCTCCCATCCCAGGATACCTTTACATGTGTCCCAGAGGTCTTTGATTTACGGAGCACATATTTGATCATTTAAGAGCAGGTTGTCAACTGCTATCATCACAAAGCTGTAAGGGAAAGATGGCCGACAAACTCATGTTTTGGTGAGACAAGTCGGAAACCAAGACACAAGTAGAGTTGGTAGGTAGAGTCCAGGACATGCTTCAAACAAATCAACCACAACACAAGAAAACTGGCTGTGCTCTGTTTTGGTTTATTGTAAGAACATCTGAGCCGGGTGTGACGAATTCAATCCCAAACGAAACAATGTCCAACGATAACTTGGATGCAGCAGTTACTTGCTCTTTGTTAACACGCCACATTCAGACAAAGTAGCTGTTCTCTGCTGGTTGTATACAGCTTCAAATTGGATCAAAACTGTGGAGGTGGAAGGCGATATCTAGTCAGGAGCTGGGACTAGAGGAGAGAATGAAATGAAAGACTCAGCAGAAGTAGAACTGAAGAAGTGAGACAGAGAGATTGGGCCACATGAATGGAGATTTAACCAGACCTCGTCTAAATACAGAGCACCGCAAACCCACTTTAAAACCTGTTGAGATATATTTATGCCTCAGTCCCAAACACACCAGAGGACACACTCGGCCTCTGTTTATTTCTGTCCCTTTATTGCACTTTGAAATAAACTGCTCTACAAATATTATGTAATTGAATGTACTCCTTCTCTGGTTTAAATAACTGGGTTTGTTTACTGTTCCTCAAAGTTCCTGTAGGTTTCTCGGTCCCCATGACTCCCTAATTAAGGTGCACACCGGTGAAAGCTTGGCTAACGTGCTGGGTGCAGTAAATGGAAGTGGTTATTTTTAGGTCAAGAATGGTCATGAAAGATGACGAAAAGCCTGTATTGTTTGGCTGGTCAAAACAAAATGGCAGATTGTCATACAGTACAGTCTACGTCACACGGTTCTTCTGGAATGACGATAGTGTAGATGTTGTTTATGTCTTCCTCTCACTGCGGTAAAAAAGAGGGTAAAATATTTATACATCATCCCAAAAATCGATTCCTGTAAAAATGGATTGCGGTCAGTGGTTCTCAACTGGTGGGTTGTACCCCACCGACGTTTTGAAAGGAAAAATAAAATAGACTTTTTGATAAAAATGGATGAGTCTATTGACGCGACGACGTGGACGGCCATCTTTGACTTATGGTTGAGTTATGCGGGTCTAAGATGGACCTGTACTTCAACTGCACCACGGATTTCAGTGGTTTAATCCCAATACTCAACATTCGTCTGGATGCCCTTTGCAATCTGTTTTGGTTCGACACTGTTGCGGCGTTAAACAAGATTATGATGTCGGAGATGATCTCATGCCTTTAGCAAGGATCAAAAACTGGCGCCCGGGATGCCAAAGTCGCCGGTCCATGAAGGTGTGGGAATCACAGCATTTTATTCAGCAAAATTACCAGGGAAAAACACCCTTTTTCATGGAAACCAGCATCATGGCACTACAGTTAGGGAACTACACGGGCAATAGAGATCATGGATTTAGTCCTGCTGAAAAAACCTGGATGATCTCTAACCTGAATTGTAATACAGAGCACAAAGGACTTTTGTTTCATTTTTTTTTTTGTCAGAACTTTAAGTAAGCGCATGGAATTTCACACTTTCGGTTTAAAAGTAAGGAACATAAAATAACACCAGAAAACCATTCAGGGAGTGCAGACCTCCACCGAGCAGCTCATATTCACCCCCTCCGGTTATTGCAGTGCAATAACTTGATCTATGTAATGGATGCCTTTTCAAACATTTGACAAGTCGTTGATAACAAGCTTCATAGGACAGCTGGTGGCAGGAGTGTTCCAGACCTCGCTCACACAACACACACAGTGGAAGCAAAGCTGTTTCTCTCTACAGAGAGTCAGAAATGTATTTAAAAAAATGTGAATCCATGTTACAATGTACAAATAAACACGGACGACGGCATAGCCTCCAAAGTGGAAGTTGAATGTAGCTGTTTAAGGACCAGTTGCCTGTTTAGAACTGTCGGCGCGCAGCGCTTCTCCATGGCTGTGCAACTCATTAGCCTCTAGTATACTGTTACTCATTCAAGAATCCAGGCCCAAAATGAGACCCAGGAAAACGACCGAGGAGAACAAGAGCATGTAAACGCTCCAAACACACAGAGCCGAACAAATAAGCATGTTTCTGAGGAGGCCATGTCTGGGAGGCACACACTCGGCGCAGGCAGGAAATGACCGAGCTCAAAGGCGAGACACAGACAAGCGTCCAGAGAGGAAGATCAAGTGCTAAACAGAGCGAATAAATGTTAGTATCATCAGGAGACGGAGCTAAATAAACAGCCTGAGGCGTCAAGTGGTGCCTACTAAAGTCTCCACCACCCACCGCCTGGTGGCCACTTTGATGTGGTCACTTTAGAGATGATGTCACCGGCCACTGCTCCGCCGAGTCTGCTGCCACCGTTAACAGGCTGATTCACACCACATTAGCAGCGCTTTCAGCAGTAAAGACTGACAAGTTTTCTGGGAGTTAAATGGTCGCCGGCTCAGAGACACCAGGGTTATGGCTTTGTTTAGGAAGCAGTGAAGAATCCTGGGAGGAAAAGCCGACCTTTACAAGGTGCTGGAGCGGCTGCGGAGGAGCTGTCGGCTGAAGGGAACATGAACATGTCTGTACAAACACAAACACATTCATGCCACCTCTGTGACAAGGCGCTCGCTGATTCTGCCGCCATGTTTGTGCGCTTGCACGTGCAAGCCAGACGCACGTCAGATGTGGCTCCGTTTGCCTCCTAGATTACGTTCTCATAGTCTAATCTGTGCGGAACATAATCCAGTTAAGTGCCTAAATCACTAAATGAGAGCCTTGTGTTTGGGTTTGGAATACTTCTCCACTTTGCATCTACAATTAGGGCTCAGCAGAAAGTGACGCACTGCCTCTCCCCCCCTCCCTTCTTGTGTTCCCCTCTATGCTTCGCTCTGGCATATTTGGCATTTCTTCCATATTTTCTTGGAGCGAATCAGGGCGGACGCACTGGCGCACACGTGGCTTTTATTAGCCGCACTTTTGTAGAGTGATGAAGACGAACAAAAGCACCGACTCAGATGGGGACACACATGGATGCGAAGCCTCAGGAATTGATGTGGTCATATGAGTCCACCAGAGGTGTTAAACTTTATATGCATGTTTTTGAGCTGTAATGAGGGAGTGGAGTGGAGTTTGTTTGCTTCCTCCCAGCACTCACGCTCTTAATACTGCGGTTGATGACGCTAAATCAGGACTCTCAAACTCAGTTACCCAAGAGGCCGAAAATAAAAGCACTTTAAGCAGTTTTTCTTTTAATTATTGGAGGCTTATTTTAGCAAAAGACCTCTCTGTGGTTAGTTCAGCACTAACTCAATCATCCCATCTTTAAGCTAACTTCCTTTACAGCGCACTGATGGGTTGGACTTTGCAGATGAATTCAGAATATATCTCCACTTGCTGAAAGGGCCACGCTCGAACATTTTTGTTTAGTGATACATACTTTGTCAGTGATCTAGTTTGGAGTGTGCTTTAAAACAGTTTTTATTATTCATTTGGTTATATATATATATATATATATATATATATATATATATATATATATATATATATATATATATATATATAAATTAATTACAACAAAAAAAAAAAATCATTTAACAGTTTGCTCTCCAGACAACACAGAACTCTAGAAAAACACACTGATGCACAAGACACTCCACAGCTAGTATGGTAACAACAACAACAAACATGGAGGACTCCCTGAACAAAAGCAAGCAAAAGCAGTCGGTTACACAATGGCCAGGGTTTCCACTACTCTGAATGTACCTGAAATTCTTATGAAATTGAAATTCATATGCAAATATTTTCAAGACATTAAAAGAACTCAAGTTTAAATAAGGTTGTATAAAAACTTGAATTTAGCCACCATCGTGAAACAAACCCATGTTTTCACAACTGTTTTCACTGGGCTGCATAAACTGGCTTGACCGGCCAGATTTGGCCCCCCGGCCTTGCGTTTGACTCAAGCTGTGACTTGTTAATTAGTGTGAGTGGTGTCTTTTGCGTGCGTTCCTGTGCCCAAGACATCCCCCCGAGAAAGAGAAACTACTGTCCAGGAAGCTTTCATCAATTCCTCCCCAAATCCCAAACTATTGTCCACAGTTTATCAGCTCCTGTTACATTAACAGGAACTGAGTGGATGAAAAAAAGAACGAGATGTGATTCCTCCATTCCTCTGGGACGCGTGTAAGAGGGTGTTCGTCTGTGTGTCATAACATTACATCGTTGCATAGTTTCCTGTGTGTGTGATGACATGCGATAGTGTCATGGATGGCAAACGCAGCGGCGCTGTGAAGCACTTCTGATTTGAATTAGCGCTGTCTCATTAGCGGGCGCACACACACACACACACACACACACACACACACAGATTCCTGGAAGAGTGCAAGCCTGCCACACACGTATATGGATTATGTCTGAAATGACGGCAAGAGCCTTTGAGCACAAACACTGATGCTCTCTCTTTGAAAGCCATGCCAAGTCTGGAGCAGCAGACGTGATGCCTGTATGGTTATTAAGTGCCTCACGTATCAGGGTGTCTAATGGTGACGCTTTATCATCCTCTGGACCCAGTTGTTGTGTCTGAGTCCCTCATTTGTTCAATGGTCGGCTCGCTTTTTTGTGATAAAGCAATTATGGAATTCGCTTGAAGGAGGTGTTTTCATTTAAACCAAAGGCTTCGGATGATCTTGGGCAGTACACTTCAGGTCTGTCACCACGTTTGAACTGAACCAGAAACTTAAAATTATTCTCATTTAAAAAAAGATTTAAAAAGTGGGGTATGTTTCATGTCAAATTTTCGACATCATATTGGACTACGCCTAAAACATGTCATTGTAATATGAAGAATCCCGTTACTAAGCGGTTATTTCTTAACAATGGAGTAGTTTTTTTTTTTTTTTTTGAGTGTCGCTGTCTGTGTTCGCTCTCCTTTTTGTTCACATGGGAACACGCGTGCTGTTTTGCATCGCCCTCGCTGAAGACAAGAGCAGACAAATGAGAAGAACCGAGCGGCGAGGAGAGAAAGCAGACAGAAAGATCCATTGCAGTGTGCAGGCAGGAGGAAGAAGAATGAGAGTGAAAGGCAGCGAGAGTCAACAATCAACATCAACATAAATCACATCCCATCCTCTTCCCCTGTTTTTCCTTCTGTGCGCTTTGTCCAGTCTAACGTGTGTTGCTAGGGCCGCGGACGGAGTTCAACCTCGAAACCATGTTGTGGTGACATTTGGGGAGATTTAAAGCATGGCGTCTCACCCTCGAAACATCTGCTGTGGCGTATATCACCTTGGAACAGGCCAATATTTGTGCTTCCCTTGTGAGAAGTATGCCTTCCTCGGTGTCAACTGGAAATGGGACGTTTTACCGGAGCATTGCTCGATTCCAGATGATGAGACTGGAGGGTGGATATAGCTCAGAGCTCCCACAGTTAAGCTCACAATAGACTCTTGTTTTGGCCGAGGATTTTTCGGATTATTGGAGTTCCTGCCAGTTCAAGAGGTGGAAGCTTTGTCTTATAAACTGGATTGAGGTTCCTTCTTTTTCAACTTCTTTCTGTTACTGTTTGCGATGTTTTGTTATTTTGTTGGAACATTTCTATCTTGTGTAGGATGAGTTCAGGTTTCTGGTTTAAATTCATAGTAATTTAAAGAAAATTATTGTCATTGACTTTGCTGTGAAAGATGCCCTCTGCAGAATTATTTACAAAATAGGGTTCACTCTCAGCTGTTCTCATTCGTAGGTTGCGTTCCCCTTCCTGCAGCTAACCATGCCTCCTCACTGAGCAGGCTTATGATTGGTCCATATCTTCTGACCGGGTTGGAAATGGCACAATTTATTTTACCTAAATCTACTTTAAGTACTGAATCAGAGATTAGCACAGAATTATTGCTTAATGATAAACTTAAGTCTCACCTAAAATATTTATTGTTTTGTCGTGATGTGCAAGAATGAGAACCAGGACTTCAAATGACCAGAGGTGAGAGTATAAAAACAAACAAAAAAATACATTCAGTGACTAAAAGCTCCATATTAAACCTACAATGTCCAATGGAGTGCGCATGGGATTCAGCTCCACCATCACTGGCTGCTCTCGGTCCGACAAAAGTCTTATTTATTGAGCTGTCAGTAAGAGACAATGAGAGGTTAAATAGCGAAATAATCGACTGAATGGAAGCAGCAACAGGTCAAGTTGCCGAAACTCAAAAGAATACAGGAAGGACATGCACAAAATGGAAGCCAACAGGAAGTGATTTTGCGTCCAGTTTTGAACTGCAAATCAGAGGAGGAATGTAAAATGATCCGAACACTGAGGCCTCTGCCCTCTAGCTCAGCTCTTTTTCCAATCGTCTTGATCCATTGAAAGAATATAGACCACTCTGAGTGAGCCACTGCAAAATGGTAGTAGCACCAGTGTGGAGTCTCAGCTTCGCAAACACGCACCACATCTCTGCTCCAAATCTGCTGTGACTCGCCGGAGGTTAACTTTTCACAAACGGCCTTGCTTTGTCTCCTCAGTCCATCACTGAAGCACAGGCTCCTTCAGCACGAAGCAGGAACATTCTTTTTTCACATTCCGAGACGATTTCTGTCATAAAAAGCGATAAAAAGAAAAGACTTATCTGAGGAGGGAATCAGCTTTAAAAGGTTCACTTTGGGATTTAAATCACTTAATGGGCAATAAAAGTAAGGTCTCTCTTCCTCTCTCATAATCCCACTCTCTCTAAAGTGTTTCCGTCTCTTTGTACTGCGATGGCGCTCACACACACACACACACACACACACCACATCTATTAATCACTGAGCTAGATAAGGAATGGAGTAATGATAGCGTGCTCAGATCTTCAGCGACCCTCGCTTGTAAATAGGCCATTCTGCTACCTTTCCGGAAAAGAGCAGGAGATGAAAGACTCTTGGCGGAACCATGTTAATGAAAACTGCTGAGTGAAAGCTGAAGCGGGAGGAAGGGTCTTTACCTGGCTACACACGTGTCGTCTGGCATGGAGCCTGCTGACGCTGAGCACATAAAGAGGTTTCAGTTGATGCCGTGCCTTATTCTGGCCTTCCACACACGCAAACCGAAACGCACCTTGTGTGCTTTGGGAGTTCCCTGTTGTTGTCTCAGGGTCGGTGACTCACATACAAGCGCAGTTCCTCTCGGCTCAGCAGTGTTTGTGGCCCTCATATGGAAGTTTGTCAGCACAGCCAGTCATTAACACAGCCTTAAATACATCCCATAATTAGCCTGCAACCTAATTTGCCTAATGACAACTTTGAAGAACTTTCGGAAACTGTGACAACACACTTCACTTTTGTTTTATTTTTCTCCTGTGGTTACTCAACGTGCCCCAGAATATCAGCTCACCTTCAGTATTGTGGAGTTTATCGCTGAGCTTTGATGCACATGTGACTGTTCCTGGAAACTTCTCTCTTTCTTGTAATTGTTGTGCGTTATTTAGGAATCCACCACTAATTGCATGGTGAGCAGGAGCACGGGTCCAATCTCTGCCGGCTGCGCTCTCGACTAAAACTGTCATTTACTTCACTTGTTTCCTCATCTGTGGGGCTGGGTGAAACCACAGGATTTGTCATATTAATGTTGATGAAAATGAAGAGAAAAATAACATTTCAAATAAGGGGGAAATTTTTAAACCTAAATATTGAATGTAGTCACTGGTGCTTGGAGCATTAAAGTTGTCACAGAAATATATTTATTTATTTTTATTTTTTAATCTGAGCAACATAAAAAAAGAACTTTGAAAGTGATTCGTGGATATTGGATTAACATTAACAAAAACATAAATCTCTACTAAGTTACCACTTTCAAAGACAATGCAATGTGGCAGAAAGCAAGAAAAAAAATACTGATATAAGAAAGAAATATTGCTGATTACAAAACACAAGTAAATAAAGTAAATTATATTTACAGATAAAGAACATTGCTATCGATGTAAGTGACACTGACGAAAACAAAGATGCTTTGACCCTTTCATTTTTAGATTTTTGCCTCATTTAATGTATTTTGTTTTATTTTGTATTCATGTTTTTGTTACCTAACCTTTTCAATATTATTTGTAAAAAGCAAAAACGTTTGTCATATAGTAAGTAATAAATATATGTGTAACATTTGTTATAATTTGTTGCATAACCTTCCATTTATTTTATTTGCTTATTTGCTTTTCCCTAATGAATAATATACACTTGCTGATGCTATAGTAATAATATTCATTTCTAGAGTAATGAAAAAGTGAACAAGGTCATCAACATTCTCCCACCAAGGTGTTGAAAACCCTATTTACGTTGAGTGTTTGAATGGTGTGAGTGGAGGCGATGCATTTGAAAATACAGCATGCTCCTCGAGTGCGCCGGCTTGTGTTCAGGTCAATGTCATATTCATTCCCGGGCGGCGCTGCTATTAAAGTGGTAGGTCAAGCGTATATGGGTCATGGTAGGTATCCTGTCATTTTTCTCGCAGTTCGAAATTCTGTCTAGACTCTGGCCTGCACTGACTCTGACCTTTTCTGGCAAGTAGCTTTTGGATTCAGTGTCTTCCTGGATTTCTGTGTGAGATGATTCCGTCAGAACTAATCCACTCTGAGTTTACCGAAGGAAAGGTCAGGACAATGGCCTTGGCTACTTCGTGTGAGCGTGGAAACATTTCACCCAAACCAGGGCAGACAGTTTTCTGCCTTGACTGGACCTGACAGCGGACCCATAGCTTAGGTGTTCTTGGAAATTGGATGTAGTTAGCGGAGGGTAAAGGTCAAGAGCAGGCTGCAGACCAGACGCCAGGAAGGTAACGTATGAGTCCCATGATGCCTTGCTGTCAACGGAGAAGGCTGCTATGCTCTTTAGGTGAATCAGATGTGGCCCACTCAAGATGCTATCTTCACTGCGGTGCAAACTCACTCACACCGAGCACAATTTCTTGATGCATGACGCCCTTTTGCCTGTAAAACTCCTCATATTAGCCACGTTGCTGGATTCAGACTGCAAGAAAAAGTAGCGGCTCATAGTCTGGAAATTATTGTAATTGATACAGAGACTACCTTTCAAGTAAATAATATTCTTCTTTCCTGTAGACTAGCTTGTTCCTATATCACATATCCTCACTCCCGCTGACTTTAGCATCCTATACTGACACCAATGTCAACCTTCAGCATTGCATGTTGACACGTTAGATTCTCAATTGTAACACGTTTAAGACACTGTGGGCCACACATTGCTTGATAAAAAAAACAGTCGGGATGGGATGCCGCTTCTTTTTATCACCATGTTAGAACATTTCAATTGCTATTTAAAGCCTCTCGAACGGCCATGCGTTCCAGTCACTGTGACTTCCTGTAATAAATTATTTGAAAAGAGTTTCCGAAAGTCTCCCCACTACGTTACGTTACCCCCCTCTACGTTTTTTTTACGCCTATGCGTCAACATGCACCGCTGAAGAGCTGCCTTCAGCGTCAATATAGAACGCCAAAGTCCAATACATCAATACATTACGCCATAGGAGTGAAGATGCGTTGCCCTTAAGGTTACACAATAATCCATGGTGTCAGAAACAAACTATCAGGTACCTTTTTCTGAGACGAGCCTGTGAGAAGGCTTTCATGCCTGTCTAAATTTTTGCAAATGCCACTGGAAGTAGTTGTCCAGTGACCATGAAAAAGGACCATGAAATGGTGCTGAAAACCTTTCGGCACGACTGAGAGTCTTTTAATGGCTCTCTTCAGTCTGTCAGACCTGATTCATCACAATTGTGGGTTTTCCTCACTGTACCTCTCTGGAAGTCGACGAGCTGATATGAAGGTCAAGACGACTGGTGTCTGTTGTGTGTAACCATCACTTCAAATCGGCTCCGTATTGCCGTTCGTCTCCCCGCTGACTCATTTTGGACACTGGAGAGGGTCAGTGGTTTATGTTTTTTGTTTATCCTGAGTGTAAAGGTTCCCTGGTGTTGTGGTTTCACTGAAGGAGTTTGAGCATTATCAGAGAGGAAAGGAAAAGGCTTTCATTACAACAGTCATCGATTGGCTTGAACTGTGTATGCCACATTACAAAAAATAACTGGACAAAACACCGAGGCTATTAGCTGTATTGACAAGGGGGAGAATGGGCTCCATCAGGTGGTTGATGGGTTTATATTTGACTTGAGCATGGGAGCACTTGGCTGAGGACAGTTTCCCAAGTGAATCACAAAAAAGCAACCATTTTGTACATATGACCCCCAGGTAAGTGGGAAAAAGGGAGTGAAAAAATGGGATTCAAAGCAAGAGGTGTAAAGCGGCACAATGGGGGAGTGAACCTGAGTTGGCCCCCTCTGGCTCTGGGCCCGAAACAGCCTGAGAGAGCTCATCTTGGATACCGTTACGGGTGTGATGGATGGGGCGGAAACAGGCATGAAGTTAAAGAGCTGTGTCATTCTCATACTACCTTAAATTGACTTGGAACTTTACCGTCTTTTACCTTGATTCAACTCCCATCTCAGTGACTCAATCGAGATTCTTAACTCGCACATTGGGCAAGCAAGTCCCCAAATCAGCCGGGAGCCAACTCAAATAGCAGATGTGAGATCTGTTTTATGCTTGAAGAGGTTCCAGGTCCAAACTATCATCAATTATTCCTCCACTCTTTCATCCAGTGACCTTGTTCGTCGCCTTCCGCTGACAGAGATGCATTGGTGGTTTGCGTGTACGTGAGCGTATGTGCTTCTTTGGAAGCAGAAATGTCTATTGGTGGGTGCATATTTGTGTGTTAGTATTCTGGTAAGCTGCTGTCAGCATGTATTTTGAACGTAAATAGCCCATCTATTAGTTTCCTTTTGGGCTTGCTTCGGCACCACAGATTAATTTGTCATTTCTCAGAGGCCTTTAAAATCCGTGAAGGAAACACAAGAATGTTTCTGCCTGGATGACCAGGACATTAACATCACAGTGGGGGACTGAACCCCCGCTGATAGAGCATCTCTGGTGAACTCATTTGCACTGACCACCATTAGCATAAGCAAGTGACTGGAGTGATAAGCCCTGGTCCATAAAGCCAATTCTCAATTGGATTTTGGAACCCAAAGAATAGAGAAGGAAAAGGAAATTTGGGATTCAAGGTACAAACAAGATGCAGCTCATCTCAGGCTGAGGTTTGTAAAGACCAGCTTCTCTCCCAGTCCGAGAGCATGAGCAACCATTGTGTCGCTCAAGCCAATGTTTTTGGAAGTCACAATTCCAGTAGCATGAGGGCTGCTGTCCATACACTATTTTTCTTTGGCAGGAAAGAGCTGGCCTGGTGCTGGGAGCGCTGGGCTAAAGCATTTTTTGTGGTGAGAGAAATAAAAGGCTGCACATGGGTTTTGTTTCTATGACAACATTTTCAAGTCTACTTTTCTTTTCCTACTCTCGTCTCTGTCTTGTTCTTGTTCGTGTTGCCTCATGTATTTCCATGAGGGTTTGCAATGGTCTCTGACCCGTCGGATCATTGTGAGAATTTTAAGCAGGAACAGATTATCGTTAGCTTGCTAATGTGGGATTTGTTAACAGCGTTTTTTTTTCTCTGTCCGCCTCTCCTTCTGGAAGAATACGAAGTGAGGATAAACGTCATGGCCAGAAATAGACTTTCTGTAGGTTTATTTGGTTTGCTGTAATCCTCTTTGCGCTTCTCTGCCTTTCTTTAAATGTGAGGAAGATTTGTGGCTGACAAATGGTTTTGTTCATGATATCTTAAATCCACTGGATCATGTCAATATTTTTATTAAATTTTGATGCAAATTACCTAAAAAGATGCTTTGCAAGCATCTCTGATTCAGGGAGGATGGAGTGAACCACCGGGGGTGTGAGGGAGGAAGCAACAGTCTGCAGTCCTGACCCCACCACCAGAACACTCCTCATGGCCGTGCCCCATGATCTTTCCATGGCATGCAGTCGGTGACCTAACTTGATGGAGTGGAATGAGAATATGTTAATACAAAGTTCAATAAGTCGAGTCACAAAAAGTCCATTTACAACAGTTCAGATGACTTTCTGTAGTAGAATTTGGAAGTTTTAGTGAGTGTTAAAATGATGCCTCCTTCCTCTTAAGTCATTTCGCCACGATTGGTTTCCCACTTTAGCATCCTCCTTCTCTCTTCATGTAACTAACCATCCTATCGACCTCCACCCGTCTTTCCAGTGGAGTGGTCTTTAAACCGCTGCTTCCTGGGTTTGTGTTCTGTGGAATCCAACGGGAGGCAGGTTAAAAAGCATGTCTCAAAGTTTGTTTTTCATATCACAGACAGACTGACAAATTGGGGTTGTGAGACTGTTTCTTTTTTCAGCCGATATTAAGTAGCTAAAGCTGTGTGTTTAAATATGTGTGTGTGTGTGTAGGTTACCCAATACCTAAACTCACTAACATTGTGGTTTTCGGGGGGCCCCTGGTTAGAGTCCTCAAATCAAAACCCAATGTGGATGTTTCAATGTGGTACTGGCTCTTTCCTGTCTGTCTGTTTGTCTGTCTGTCCACACAGGGCACGCGCGATGTCGCAGACTCGTTTTTGATAGTGGGTCACAAGGCAGGAATCGGTAAAGAACGTAACACTTTGCTTTCGGTGTAGATGTGTGTGTTCTGGCAGGCCTGCCGCGGTGCCAGATGGGGAGAGTTTTCTATCTCCCTTTCCTCTCTCGCTCTCCATCTCTCTCCATCTCTCTAATCATAGTTTTCCTTTCGCTGTAAATAGGCGGGTTGGGAAATCTATATGCACACACACACATATTTTGGCTTCTGCTGTTGGCTTGATGTAACATTTTTAAACCTCCCACGCTCATACGATCATAGGAAACGTGCGCACGTACACACACAGTCGGGCGCATCGTACGCTTGCCCTTCTACTCACCCATGATCAGAGCAAGACACACTCACACACAACCAAACCACATAGATGGTACAGAGAGGATCGCCCACAGCTTCCTCCTTTTTTTTTTTTCTGACTGTTCTGCTAAACTGAAATTACACACACACACACCACCAGCGATGTTTTGAGGAAAGAAAATGACCAATTATTCATCCAAGTTTTCATCATCTGTAAATGATCCATTTCCACATTCCGGTTGTAATTCTTTGCAGACGATACATTTGTAAGGCAGACGGATGAAGTCTCGTGAAGCAAGGCCAAATTACTTCAGGAACTTAGTGAGAAGAGTTAATTCCACCCACATTTTAGACACGTTTTATGTGTTTTAGCGAACAGCTTGACCAATGAGTTTCCCGATCTTCTGAATATCAAACGACGGCGTGTTTCGCATTAAAGCTCTGGTCTGCGCCACTGCAACTCTGCTACTTGGTAATGACTTCAATGAGATGTTGAGAAACTTCTTTATCTGCGAGATTACACATGATCAAGCCCATGAGAGCAGCTTTACTTTCAAACCCGTAATGGACAAAACAAAGTCCGCCTTCCTCTGATCGAGCCATTACGCGTCACTTTTTTCCTCCGGCTAATTGCGAGTTACCTATATTTGACTCCACTTATCATAATGGTCGGCCCAGGTTCGGCCAGATTGGTCGGGGACATCAAACTTAATTGCGTCTCTTCAGTGCGGCCTTTTTCAAGTTTAAATGGTCGACCTAATTCCCGCCGGCTTTTAAAGACCTGCACTTTTGCTTATTGTTCTCGTGGATTGCTCATCGAGGGGGCACCTCGGATTCGCCAGCCTGTCTCACGCCGCGTATTAATCTCAGTTCTACTTGGAAACGTCTGGCTTGTCTGTTTGTTTAAAAGCTTTCAGTCCATTTCATTCGCCAGCGGGCCTCTCTCTCGACGTCTGTGTACACATTTGACTCGCTTCCGCTTTGTTGTTCCTTCCTTTCACACCCTTCAAACCCACATCCCTCCATCCATAGATGGCTCTTTGTCAGTGACACCAGAATCCCAAGGGTTTTGGTCCCACACTGGCCACTGCTTCAAAGACAATGTCTCAACTGTGTGTGTCTAATACAGTACACATGTGTGAGCCCGGCGACGCTCGTGCTAATGTGACAGAACCAGGGACATTTGTCTGCTTAAAGTTGGTGAATCTATTTTTCTATTTCACTTCAAAGTGGATGTGATTCCTGGGAATGATGCAAGTTGTTATTCTGCTGCGCTAGTGTTGACTAGCGTTTACATGAATATCCATTTATATTGCTAAACCACCACAATATACTCAGCCTGGTGACGTTTTGCGGGCGACTTTTTTTTCATGACAGTGCACTCTCGAACTGTTGAATAACAGAAGAGTCATGGTTGTGGAGCAGCGGTGCCACAGTTTGTGGAAAGTAGGTGCATACAAAACCAACACAGAAGAAAAAGCACTGAAATGGCGATGAGTATCGGATACGCAATATTTATTAGTGGTCTTTAAATTTCCTGATCCCTGTTTAATTTGCTGTTCCCAGAATACACGTTCCCTTCAGCCAGTGTGAAATGAAGTTCACCAAGCCAGGATACTTCATCCAGTCCTGAGTTTTTGCTCAGCATTTAAGCTCAAGAACGACAAGGAAACACCTCCAAAAGTGGTTGATTCATGCGTTCCTCCAATCCATCTCGGGATCTATTGCTTTAGACTACTTGATCCTCATTTGTGGCGCAGGTCCTGGGTTGAAGGTCAGCCATGATTTTATCCTCCTCTAAGTCAACATTTGTCTTTTACCTCGCAACAATATAAACTATTTCACAACCGTGCTGCTGTTTTGGTTTCAAAATACACTACTTTCAGTGCCTCACTGCAGGAAGAAGGTTGTAGGTTTGACTCCATCTTGAGGCAACTCATGGGCTGGAGTCAAGCTGTTTTACCGTCTCCCAGTGTTTGGGTGCGCCATCTCTGGGCACTCCTGTTTCCTCCCACTGTCCAAAAACATACAGAGGTGAATCACTGATATCAATTTTCAATCGTTGTTGAATCTTTGTTAGTTGACCTGTATCAGCTGCTATTGCATTTGTTTCAAATAATAATTGTTTGAAAATATAAATCCAATTTTTCATTTTCACTTCTTCCTTGTCAATTTAAATTTATATGTAATAATAATATTGTTATCACTGTAATTAGAAATTCAAAATTCAAGGAAAAATGTGATAAAAAACGAAAATAAAACAACATTATTTTTTATTATCCAAGTCTGTTTTGGTGATGAAAAAAACAAATGCTCATACATTCGCATGTTAACTGTTGAACACACAGATAAACACAGAGAATGCGTATTTAGTTTACAGCCGTATTGTGAGTGACGTGTGTGTGCACCAGCTGAGTCCGCCGACATCAGCGAGAGTGTCTGAGCTCTCCGGGCCTCTTTCAAGGCTGACAACAGCACGACTGGGAAAACTAAGTGCTCCCATTCACTGCCACCGCACTATTCTCTCCTCATCTCACTCTCTGTTTAGTTTGCGGCAGAAGTACCGCGAGCTGCCACCGCCTCTGTTTGACTTCCTTCAACTTTTAATGAGCAGCCGGGGAAGCCGGATTCTTCCTCGCTGACTCGATCCTAATCTTGCTTCCAGTCTGTCTGTCGTTCACCTGCTCTTGCCCCTCGCTGACTCCCGTCTCAGACTCTCTCCCCTCCGCAACTACACTTGCCATTGTTGGTGCTCTCCATTCCGTTCTGCGGCCGCCAGCTAAAAGCTTTGCTGTATTTACCAGCTTAGTCGGCTAATCCCAGGACAAACTGCTATCGCTAATGACTTTCTCACTGCTCCGGGTGGCTGAGTGGAGGGAGAAAGACTATCGCCCCCTTTTTTAATCAACAGCGGAAGAAGAGAGGGCTGGGGAAAGTGTGTGTGGTTTTTTTCAGGTATGCACGGAGCAGGTAGCCAGCAACAGGTAGTTGGTGCCCAGTCATGCGTGGCCCACTTGTGTGTGCGTTGGACCCTGTGACCTCTGTTGCCCTGCAGGTGTGCACCCCTACACAACAGCAGGCAGGAATGTTTTATTCTTATGCGTACACACACACACACACACACACGCAAATTCTCATCAGCCGCATTCATACTGCTGAAACTGGGGGAGGGAGGTCGGTGGACAAAGAAGTGGTCTGTAAAAGACAGACAAAATGGGACATTGTAAAGCTTCAAACTTACAAGGAGGAATTATTTCAGCACATAGTTTTCGTTTTTTTTTTCCTTTTTAAATACGATTTGGCTTTGTTGTTTGCCTTCGTGAAACTTTTTTTTTCTCGGTATTTTTTGTTTTGTGTAAGGTCAGAAATTTAAAAAGGTTGGCGGTGATGTGAACTTTTCTTTGACTTGCGTAGTTGTTGATTTTGAAGCATTTAGCTTGAGGCTAGGAAACTTTAAAACAAATGGACATATGTGAAAAAAATTGCAAAATAAAATAAAAGAAGATGAAGAAGATGTATATATATATATATATATATATATATATATATATATATATATATATATATATATATATATATATATATATATATATATATATATATATATATATATATAAGCATCTGCTTGCTTTTCTTCAGGGATGTTTTTCACTACACAATGGGCAGAGTTTCTATTACTCTGAATGTACTTGAGATTCTTACAAAATAGAAATTCTTACACAAATATTTTCAAGACATTAAAAGAGGTTTAGTTTAAATAAGGTGATATAAAAACTTGAATACAGCCAGAATCGTGATTTATTTTGCCATTGTCATATATATATATATATATATATATATATAAAAGCTGATAACGTTAAAAAATACAGGGCGTTTGGTTTGTCTACTACTGTGTTTCCGGTAATGACATCATCATTCTTGAGCTTGTCGCTAACAACTTTAGCGGGTAAAAACATCACATAAGCTTGTCGGCAGGATGAGAGTGAGCCAGCTGACATCTTACACAAACATCTTGGCCCAAGTTTAGGACAAGCGCTAAAGCTAGCACCGAGGCTCAGACTTGAAATTGAGTAGGGAAACAAGCTTAGAACAGGGGTCGTCAGGTTGAGCCTCAAAGGGCCTGCAGTGCAGGTTTGCTTTCCAACCAATAAAGCTCAGATAGTTTAACCAATCAGGTGACTGTATTTACTCGAGAATGATTCTCTTGTTTCAGCAGACGCCTGATTGGTTTAACTGTGTGTGCTTGCTTGCTTGAAACAAAAACCTGCTCCACCCCAACCCCAACTTGACCACCTGTGGATTCGTACCCTGGGTGTCGCTTGTGTGATAGCACTAGCGAGATCCTGTGGCCACCTAATTCTGGTTTGAGAACTCTAAGTGGCTTTTAGTTCAAAGAAGCTGTCAAATAATCAAAGGACACTTTTGAAACTCCAGACTTGCCTTTACTGTTGAACGACACCCTAAGACAGTTATGGCCTGTGACAGACAGGTGTCGCTCTCTCTGTGCTTAGCTGGTGGGCCGTGATAAACTCAGCAGCCACGTGGTCTTGTACAGTGGTACCTCGGTTTTCAAACGTTGATCAAATCGGAGCTCGAACAATAATTTCGAGATTCTTTTGCTTTAGATTTTGAACGAAAATCCAGAACTCGAACGCCCCCGAAAAAAGCAGGAAAAAACATCACATGCTCGGACCGATCAGCTGACCCACGACATGCCTTGCTATTGTGTATAACGCAGCCTCTGTATGCAGACGTTTCCCGTTAGCTACATTTACTGACTGTTTTTTCTTCATATTGAGGTGTAAAACCTTTCCTGTCTCCACACTGGACCGTGGTAGAGTGTCACAGGGGAGGTGCTCGCTCTCCACACCTCTGAGGCTGGAGCGCTCACTCCAGGGTTTGATGTCCTGTTGTGGGCTGGAGCTGGGACAGGGATGAGGCGAGTCTGGGACAGAGCGTTACTTGGTTTATGACTTTGTCACAGCCAAACTGCACAGAAGCGCACATTCAGAGCTGGACACGCACCGGGCACCTCTTCACTTCTGGAGAGACGTCACTCACTCGGCAACCCCTCCCACATGCAGCGGCCACACACATAGAGGAACAGCGCACCTGCAGCAGACACTCTACATTCACTCCTACAAAAGACTATTTTAAGGCTTGGAACACATTATTTCTTTTGCCATTCATTGTAATGGGAAAAATCGATTCAGATTTCAAGCAAATCGCTTCTCGAACGGCCGTCTGGAACAGATTGTGGTTGAGATACCACTGTATAGAGTGAACCAAAATATAGAGACAACAATAAATGAAGGCTCAGATGTGCTGACATCAGTGAGACCCTCATGACTGTTTGGCTTCTTTGTCTTCATCGTTGGCCTCTCTTTAACCTTGCGTCTGCTTGTCAGCACAGAATAGTTTTCAATCTTCGCCCGCCACGTAGGTGTTAGCGCATCATCACAGCTTCGCACATTCCACCGCGCATGAGTCAGAGGTGTGTTTGTGCTGCGGGTGCGCTGGTACTTTCGCCGAGGACACGACCAACATGTAGAATTTGTGCAGGAATAACGCTGATGTAATGCTCCGGGTCACTTCCCCTCACTTTCCATTTCATTCACATTTTATTAGATCTTGTCTTCCCTTCCACCCTTCCTCAGCAGCTCACACTCATTTCCTTTTGTCAATCCTCACGTACGGCATTTGTCTTGATTTTGCTGCGAATGCACCGGGCGTATAAAATAGTGTGTGCATATAGATGGCTCATTATATGTTAACTAGTGCCCACACACCACCGTGATGTATGTATAGGAATGACTTACACTAAATCAATAGCGCTGGAGCTTTATTTTACTCCCACTGCCTCGCAGATTTGCACACAAGACAGATAGTCACTATTGATGAGTTTGCACTCGTACGTCTTGGGAACTTATAGAAGTAGTGCCTACTTATGCGGGTCACTGAAGGTCGTTGTATTGCAAATGTCATTATGTGTGTGGATAATAAGTGTCTGCAGGGGGACGCTCATAGTGAGGGAAGAGAAGAGAGACAGTGTTGGGGCGAAGAAGATAAGGGTCATGAATGGATGAGGACATGCAGAGGAGAGCTGTGTGTAGGTGGCCATGCTGATGCAGTAATGGAGGTCCTGTGTGTGCATGGCCCCTAGTAGTGATGGGAGGCATCATGAAACAGTACTGCAGGGTTGATGAAACGGTGTCCGAATTTTCAGAGGTCACTAGATGGCGCTCCTAGTTTGGAAATGATGTGCGGTTTCATTGAGTTAGTTGTTCAAGTCCAAACGTTTTACAGCAGACAAAATCAGGACACTGTTTCATGAAACCTCATCCACCCTTCACTATCAAGGATTTTTTTCCCAGCATAGGGGGCGTTTCCAATGGGTTGGCAGAAAAAAAAAAAAAATTCTTTATTTTTTCTTCATTTCTTATAACATTTTCATTGTCTACTGAAATTATTACATTAATAGATGTCAGTACCTTTTAGTTCATATTCCCTCAAAATTGAACACAAACACATTTACACGTAAACACACTAAACATGACCAAACAAAGCACATGCAGTTTTTCCTTTAGTCCAATAGCCACAACAGGTAAGGACAAAATGACCACCCAGTCAAGTAGCTGTTCCAGACATAATCCAAAAAAGGAAATTCATCCAAATTGAAAACACCAAACAGCAGGTGAAGAGTTGACACCTGGCTTCCTACAGTATATAAAGGTGGGCCTGGAGGGAGCAAGCCGCCTCATAGCTGCCATGATTCCCCTTAAAATAAATACAGATATATAACAGATTATATTGCTTGGTCCTCTTGCACTACCCGGTCGTTTACACCCTGACAGTGTTATTTCTTTAATGTACTTTTTCGCTAGGATTCTCCAAACGGGGCGCCGTACAGCCAAGAGCTTTCTTTCTCAATGGATTCTGTATAGAACTGCTGTTTCTTCACCTAAGAGTAGGTGGTGGATCGGCGTCAGCGTTTCCTCCGTAGCATCCAGCAGCACAGAGGCATCTAAAGATGATTGAGTGATGAGTTGGGTCACATGGAGAGCCTTGTTTTTCTGCTGAGAAACAGCAGAAACGACTTAATGTGAAAGTTGTTCACTCAGCCCTTGACATGAATCAAAGGGTTTCTCCAAGTGCGAGGGAAAGTTTTGACATTCTCTATTACGATGCCGGAGTGGTGGAGTTTACTGCTCCCTCGAGACCCTCCAAGCATCTGAACCACTCTGACCTCACATTGACGATCTGCGCTTTTTACTTCTCTACCTTCGGGCTGTCCCCACCTGGTTTCAGTATTCTGGCTCAAGAAGGGACGTGAGGTCATGCAGTACATGAGATTACATACGCAGAGATGAAGGCGACGACGCTGGCAGCTGAACACAGCCAGGCACACCACACGTTCGCTTTGATAGGTGTCAATTCCTCTCGCCCTTCCTGCCTCTTATTTATTGCTACTGCTCCATAGATGCACGCACACGGACACTCTCCACTCTACTCCCATTAGATTAGTAAAGATTTGTTGCCCTCACATCCTGGCCCGGCAAGGTCTCACCGCTGGACCGTTGCTGGTGTTTGACAGCCAATATGGAAATGCAGATTCAGGCCAGAACGGCCGCGCAAAGCGGAGCAGGGGGACTCGGCTGGAGGGCGATGAAACAAGTGTGTCTAAGGTGACTGAATTCACGGTTGTGGTGGAAGGACTGGGGTTATAAAAGCTGCAAAACATGTTAAAAAATACAGTTTGATGAGGAGAAAATTCTCATAAAGGAAGTGAGCTTCGATTCCCAGATGAGCACAAGCGACAGCTTTACGAATAATGTGGAAAATACAGACGTCATATCAAACATAATGCATCCGACCGTGTAATAAACCCGTAATTTTTATGTTGATGCTTATTTATGATACATGTGGTCGAAAAGTCGCACATGAAGAATGCTGGGCTGCATAAATTGGTCTGGCAGCGCAGAAGACATGTTGTCATCGCAAATATACGACACTGATGTCATTGCGGGTATTTTCTCAGAGCGGATTTGCTAAATGAAATTTCTTGCTTATCGGTCTTGAATTGAGTTTCCTGAAAACCTAAACAACGTTATTGGAACCACATCATATGCCGGCGGTTCACCCTGTCACCATTTGCTTACATTACTCATGACTAAATGGCGTTTCCATGACGACTAGGCTTCTGATTTATCACGCTAACAACAGGCTGTGCAGTTTTATACGTCTGTGATTATAGTCATGATTTCCGCTGGTGAAGGGCGGACTCCTGTCCGTGACAGAGACTGGGGGAGACATGAATCATGTACATTAAATCTGCGAAACGTTCTTGATTCAATACGCAACACATTGTGATTTTGAATCAATTGTTTTTTTTTATTTGTAGTGTTTGGTATTTTTACTACTTTAAAAAGTGAAAACCATTTTTTGTTGTGGAAAAATTGGTTTATAGAATGAAACATTTCTATTTATTAACTATTATTATTATTATTTTATTTTACAAATGCTTTTTTCATGTTCCCATTTCTGAACATTGGTTGAAATATATGTAATAAATATATGTCTAAACTTATAGTGTCAATTTAAGGTGGGTGTTGAGGAGAGTGCAGCCAGGTTGGAAAGAGTGAGACAACTGACAGTGATCTGAGACAGAGGAGTAGAAGAAGTAGCTTCGAAGAATCAGAGCTTAAGGAGTCAGAGATGAAGGTCCTGAGGTTGTCTTTGGGAGTTCCGTGAAAGGACAAGATAAGAAATGAGTCGAGGCATGTGGAGAACAATGGAGGCAAAGTTATGGAGGCCAGATGTTTGGACAGGTGGACAGTGTTGGACCATGAACTGTAGAGATAAAGAAGACGATTGAGGTTCATGGATGAGACCAAGATGTGTTTTCTGTGGTCACCCCGGGTGAGAAATGACAAAAGACAAAGGCGCCTTTGGTCAACGTGGCGATATAAATAAGTATTTCCAGATAATAGTTTCTGAAGCATGGTTGCTTCCAAAGTAGCGCTCTGGCCAGGAGCGCAGACCGATGTTCCTCAACTGTTGCATTAAAAAGTTGTTTGGTGACAAATATATTCATATTTGTCTGGTGTCATGTTCAAGTGCAACAACATTGAGAGAAGATTCAGTAACTTAAGCTTAAGGTGATGTTAAAATATACATATTAACACCATGAGAATATGATAAACTTACTTAGACAGTATTGATCCACTATCGATTTCAAGTCTTGAGTCATTACGTTCATGTTAATTTACGATTCAACTCATAAACATCTGAGCTGACCTTTCAGGCACTTTCCTCCCCGTCATGGCTCTGCTGCTACAATGACCCATCATTACCTCAGTGCCTCAGGCTGCTCCACCAATCACATCCAGCGGTGAGATTCCATTGCCGGGCGGATGTCTGAGCTCCCGCATAACAGCCTGACGCCGCAAATTTATGATTGGTGGATTGGACCATTGGCGCTCCAATGGGGCTGAGGCATGAGGTCGACCCAGCCATCCGTCTTCCTTAAACAGCCTTTATCTCTTCCAGGAAGGAACATTCCGTCACTTTAACTCTTCAGATGCCACATTCGTTTTTGTCGCTGTTTAAGAGGTGCTTGTCTTTCACAGTGAGAAACTGCTGATGAGAATATGACAGAGTCGATCAGGTGGTTTTGGGTCATGAGAGAGCGTTCAAGAAAGGATATGGGATGGAACGTTCTCCCTGGAAGCTGCCTTACTGTATGTTGTAAGGACAGGACTGTATGTTGTGCCCGCACGTGATCAGGTGGCTTGCCATGTGGTCTACCTTGCTATACTTCAAGCTATTTAGTTCACAGTTTATTGTCCAGATCGAAGTCAGTTTTGTTACCACATGGACACATTTCTGAATATTGTGGACTGAGCCAATACTTGTGGTCATCCCAGTGAGTTCTGGGGAACCAGAGCGGATTGATTTCCAACTTCATTTGTATCACCAAACCCACGTTTTTCGAATATAATGATGGCATTGTCAACAAGTTCTGGAGCGGATTAGAATTATTAGCACAAGTGTGACTTGAAGTGTGGCTCGAAGTCGTCGTTGTTCCACACAAACATTGAACATTTGATCGCCATTTTGCATCACGACTTCTCAGCCCCTGCTTTGGTCTCTGTGTTATGCAACGCCTGACATAGCTCCATGTCAAACAGCGGGGAAAAACATTTGTCTTTGCGTGGACCGGACATTAACTCCTCTCCATTTCCCACTGAAGAAAAGAAATCTGTAAATAAGGTTTAACAATTTCGACTTGTAAAAGTGTCTAATTTACGTCGTGTTCTGCAGTGGGTCCTGGTGTTTTGGAAGCCTCCCCTGAGGTCGGTATAACTCCCCTGATTTCATTTCAACCGCATCAACAGGCTTCTGAATCACACCACCCGTCTCTCAATTGTCCAGTCGCACAAAGTCAATATTTCACTTGATGCTTGTCATGTTGTGTTTTTCTGACTGTTTAGTCAGCTTTAGGAAGCCTGGCTTTAACTGCATGGAAAACAAAGAGCAGGCTGGAAGGAAGGAAAGAATTTCCAGTGAATGATGGACAGATTCGGCCCTTCCTTTTTCCCACTATTTTTGTGAGAACCGGAGCTGTTGTATTCAAAGGAGCCACTTGTAGCATCATTGTGTTCCCTAAGTGGATTTAATACGGCTCTGAAAGACTTAACCTAACTGTGACGGCACAAAGCCTCTTCAGATTACTGAAGGACACACACACACACACACATACCAGGTAGACCCACAAAGGCAATTCAGATGAAGGCAAAGACATGAAGAGGAAATTTCAGTCAACGGGAGGATTTAGAGATTCCTACTAAGATAAAATTCTTCCCCTGACCCTTTGTAATCGCATCTGTCTATCAAGCCAATGCATTTCTAGATGCATCTTGGCTCATTTTCTGTCCGTCCTTTTTCTTATCGGCTTTCAAATATTTTCCTTGTTTGGCCTTTCTGCAACCCCCCTCCTCCTGTCTGTCACTCCTTTCCTGTCTTTCTCTCGGTGGTATTTCACTTTTTCTCCGTGTGCGCACAGTAAGACACTATTTATGTTGGCACTGTCTTCATTTTTGTTACACGGCTTGTCAGCGGATGACAAATGGCTCTGTGCTGCAAAGAGCAGAAGAGAAACATTTTGAATTTTCACAGGTAGGCAAACGTTCTGGTCCTCTGTTTCGCTGCTGGAATGAGAAGTAGCCCCTCGGTAAAAACACCGACGCCAACCCTGTTGAGTTATGATCCGAGTGATGCTAACAATTACAGGCTAATGGTTGATAGGTTTCAATCCAGATTGCTGTGACCACATGGGTCTCCTTTTGCACTCCGTTTTCCTCCCACAGACTGCAGAGGGAAAATGATGACTCTAAGAAGAAGAAGACATGAGTCAGTTTTTAAATTAAATTAAATTAAATGCAAAACGGTGGTTGGATGGCTAAACCACTGCGCAACTTTCGGGAGGAAACATGAGTGCCCAGAGCAATGCACATGGCGTCCATACAAACAAGCACCCAAACTAGCCCCAAACCCTTCTTGCTCTCAGGTTGTGAAGCTCACCACTAATCCACCAAATTTTAAATAAAATATGTTTGTTTCTGGGTTGAAATGCTAAAATCGATGACACACTGGTTGTGGGGGCTGTAGAGTTGCTCTGCTCTGCTTTGGGGTGAGAGGCAGGGGGGCACCCCAGACCAGGTCGCCAGCCTATCCACATATTGTCGAACAACTTACCAGAGTTGACCATTCACCCCTGTATGATTTTAGACCGTGAGAGGAAACTGGAGTGCCAGTGAAAACCTACACAGGCATTGGCAATGTTAGCATATGCTCTTGCTAATTTAATATTTCCCATCCTATTTTAGTAATTTGTGATTGGGGCGACGCTGATGTCTCATCTTGTTCACTCACTCCATGTAAATGAGACTTGTCATAACCGTTTCGCCAAAGTGCTTTGAGAGAATTGACTTCAGCGCTGCGAAGACAGCATATTGAAACGTGACCTATGATCTCAGATGTCTAGTCTGGACTCAGAAGAGAGATGAGGCTGTTGGATAAAAGTGGCTGACGGGGTAGTGACACATTTAGGGAGAAGGATTCCTGACATTCCTCGCTCCTGCATAAACAGCGCTCTCTTCCCAACACTGCAAACACACATGCACAGGATGACAGGTACCGTAGTCCTGGTGATGACCAGAACAGACGTCTCACTGGGAGTTCTGGACCAACTGGAAAACGTTCACCCCTGTCATGTTGCTTTTTGCCCTCGCTTCCTCTTTTCTTGTTCCCCAACTCTCCCGTTTGTGTTCCGTCTTATGTTACACTGTTATTCAGGCTTTTTCATCTCCAGTATCCATTTCAATTTGTCCTGGAGAAGGTTTGCACCTGGTCAGCTTGTGGGGTTTTAGTCCTCCAAGCCATCGCATCGAAATCTTGATCTCCCACAGATGTTTGCTGACATTTTATCTTCCGACTCTACTTGCAATTATACAAGAGCATTCTGTGATGATTCATTTTAATATCCCGCGCTGAGTTCATTTAGTCCAACCCTTGTTCCTGCGTGTTCCATTAGTGTTCAAAACAAAGCACTTTCTTTTATGAGTTCACTAATTGTAATCCCGAGCAAGTGTTTCATTTCACTTCTTGTTCTTTCCGAGGTGTTGCTAGTTCAGTTACTGGTCAGTAAACACTTTGTTCTGCCTCAGAACGGAACAGTTGTTCTACAGTCTATATGCTCCCAACTCGAGGACCCGACCTATTGGTTCCATTGCTTGCAAGTAAACAGGAAAACAGGGTATTGGAACGGAAAGTAGTTGCTGGAACCGCCTTCCAGTAACGTGCTTCTGTGATCAGTTCCACTTCCGCCATCTTGTCAGCGGTGGACAGATGGACACTGCGTTGTTCAAACCTGTTTCTGTATCTGGGTGCAGTTGCCGTGCATAGGAGAAGCTGCGGCTTGGGCGCAGCTTTTGACAGCTTTCAATTGACTCCTGGCGAACACTTCTACAAAGCTTACTGGGTCAGATGTCATTTCCTCTTCCGGGAAAAAATACAAATGCATGTTATGCATGTAATCTAACCTTGTATTCACCATTAAACTTAACCTAACCCTGAACGTAGCCCATATGTTGAAACCCATATGGAGGTGTAGCCTGGATCAGGGACGTTCCTGACCACAAAAACAGGAACCCCCTCCTGCCAGTGTATGTAGGTGTCTCCCACTGTTCCAGATATTTGGTTCATAGTTCTTTGTCAGCAGATCACAGACCTTTGCAGGTCCTGCCAGCGTGTTGTTATGGTTGTATCCAAGGAACAGATCAAATTCATTTTCCCACTGCAGGGGAGCCTGGGGGAACCCTTAAAGTCATGGTTAATTCCAGGGTTTCAGGATCCTGCATTACTGATAGTTGTCCCCGAACAATGCTGGATTTTTGTGCAGCATGAAAGAGGAATTGCTCCTGTGGACAGTCTGTGCCATGGAACCCAGACTAAGTAGCCAAAAAGGAATCTGTGCTTTCAAAATAAGAGCACTTTTCAAAGAGTTGTCCACCGTCTTAAGCTTCTCCTGTTGCACCATTATTAGCACTGGTTCTTCCTGTTCCCGCTGACATCCCCAATCGACAAGTCGTGCAGCGATTCTGTCGACTCAGACCTGATGAGACTGAAAGGAGACTGAGTGATCGTAAAATGCAGAGGATATTTCATGTAGGTGATGTCATCGCTCAATATTTATGATAAGTAAATCAAGTGAAACCGATGTAGTTGAAGCGCTAACAACTACACCCACCGCTATGGTCTGTATTTCATCATTCATTTCCATCACCGATGCCATAACTTTGGTCGGCAGCTCTGTCGTGAATGATTCACCTCTGACATGAATATTGATGCAGAATATCGCTGTAATTACCGCCGCCGTTTGTCATCGCACACTTAATGAGCGAGCGAAACAGAGTCGTCAGCCAGGGAGGCTTCGTCCGTTGACGCTTCCACGCACGTCCAGCGCAATTTCCGCCTGATAATAACATTTATCCAGCGTCGTGGCCAATAAAGAACGCGGGACAGAGACGGAGAGAGAGAGAGTAATGAACAAGTCAGTCGCTCATCGGCTTTGTAATACATTGTGTCTGTAATTAAAAGAGGGGAACTTGTTGCTGGCGGCTCAATTACTCGCTATCGAAAATGTTATCAGGTGGCACGATAAAGGCGAGACACGAATGAGGAAACGTCCGGGGATGAACCTGTTGAGTCCATAATTAATACGCGGCGACTCCGTGCATGAAGTTTTCCAACGGCCTGTTTATTTTCCCGTAAGTTACTTTTCATTCCATCGTTCTTCTGTGGCACTTTACATCTCCCTCTGGCCTTCCTTCCCTCTGTCTTTATCTCTCCGAGCACCTTGTCCACCTCTCACCTTTCACCAGCTGCTGCTTGTTCACGCTCTCGACTGACACACACACAAACATACCTGGACTGATGTACGAGCGCGGAGCACATTCGTGTGGCTGCTGGCTGATTTGTTGGCTGTTTGGGTGTAAAACAGAGGAGTCCTTCTGTACTGTACGCGAACACACATTTAGACGTGTACCTGCAGACGTTTATATGCTTATTACTCATGCTGAACTCCCGCTGACCTCATCCCGCTCGCCCAAACTATAACGTCATGAATCACGACACAAAACCGGCTTAGCTCAGAGGGATGCTCCGCAGAAGTTAGCGTCACCATTCTCTTTTCACCTCCTCGTATGGTTCCAGTTTGCCTCCCGCTCTCCTTGGGGCATGCTAGCGCCACACACTTTTTGTGCGGTCTGTTTAGCGTGTGTGTGTGTCTTTGTGCAAGTGTAAGGCATTTTCTCTCCTTTGCGTGTGAGAAAGAGCCACATTTTGTGCGAGGAGGACGAGAGAATGCAAGAAAACAAGATAAAGAGGTGAAGCTGTTGTGAGGTCCTGGAAATTAGTCGCACTAAACCAACTTGGTTGTGAAACAAGTCTGCTCTCTGATCTGACATCTCTCTGGGAATACACTCTTTCGTTTTATCTCTGCTTTCTCTCCGTTTAAAAAAAAAATACCTCATGAATACCGATGGAAAAATGAAAACACATGGGCTGCGCTGAGAGAGCGGCTCGCTGCCTCCCCTCTCAACACAAATGTTGGCTTTGGGGTGAAACACACAGAAGTGCCCACACACATAATCTGGCACAAAAGTCATATACGGCGTCTATAAGCGCTGCTGCTTGAAATACACACGCACTCAGCAACACTGATGCTAATCTATTTCATATGCACTCGCTGTGACAGGATTCTTTATAGACGTGTAATGTGTGCAGTAATGGGATGCTGGACTCAACACAAAGCGCTGATTTCAAACTCAAATCCTCACGCGCTTCAATAAAGCACAGAACCAAGAGAGAGATGATGAGACGCTGGTGTTGAATGAAGGTGTTTGATACACTAATATCGTGAGTTTCAAGTCGACTTTAACGTGTCACACTCATCTGAGATGAGCGTTCGAAAGTCAGGTGGCGCTTTTTGATGATAAAGAATTGTTTAAAAAGCTGACGCCAGATTCGCTTCAAATAATGGAAGAAGGACACTCAACCTGATGCTCCAGCTCAAGCCATCGATTCAACAAGTAAGTATTTAAGTTGCTGAATTCTTCCAGGTCGGACGTTGCCGAATCCTTGCTCCTAGTTCCAACTTCTCAGATCATAAATTCACTCAGAAGTCTTAAACAGACGCTCGGGTCAGAAATGGAATCAGGTCTGGTCGTAAAAGGATTTTGAAACTTTCCTAGAGTTCACGGTGGAAGGCGCTTTGAAGGGGAGTTAGCGGTCGTGTTTGGTTCTGACCTTGCTGCTGAGCTCAGACCAGCCCAGCACCTTTGACTCCTGTGGTTCCCTGTGGACTTCAGCAGCGAGACGCTCATCTTGAATGCTCATATTTTTTTGTCTCCTGGATAGCAAAAGCCCAACATAGAGTTGGAAGACAAAGCCAAAGTTGTTGACCATTCAAAAGTAGTTTTTCATATGTGGTGTTTAAATATTTTTAAACTAGAAAGCCAGTCATAATTTTTGCATGGTACATTATTGGTAGATATATTTTTGCCTAATAGTTCCTTTTTTTGAGGCTGTTTAAGGCCCATGTCTGTGTTATTCACGGTGGCATTGCAGTACCAATATATCCACCAGTCCAGAGTCAAAAGTTTATGACAACAACAAACTCCAAAACCAACAGGGCAACTGTGAAAGAAGAATCTGTATCTGTATCAAAAGAGTTAAATGGGCCTGTAGTGTCTGTAAAATGTTCCTCAAGTGGACAAAACCTTAAACAAGTCTTGGGTTGAACAAACCTTCTTATATCAAAACATGTATGAGAGGAAATTAGAGTGTAAATATAATGTGATATCAGTCCCCTCGTGGCCATGAAGTGGTGTCTGTCATCCCTTAAAACACAAGTTCACCCCTGATTCTACATCATTTTATGAGGCATTGTGTTTTTTTTGCAAGACATTTATAATGTCAGATAAGACTTGACCTGTGATCTTCGTTGGTCATGGTGTTGACATGCTAGTTACTGGAACATGGAACATGGAACAGTTCTGCGCATGTCCTACTGTGAAAACAGAAGTTATATGCGCCAAACCACAGTCCTGCAGTTTGTGAGATATCTTGAACTTTTGAATCGACAAGATCATTTAAACTCGTAGCTTTAATGTTCTTTTTTTTATCTACATTATTTACCTATTACCTTATTATTGTTGCATCCTGAGGAGCCCACAATAAATATCAAAACTTTGTTCTAAGGCTCAAGGATGCGTATTGTGATCTTCGGTGTCATTCGTGACAAATAAACAACTATTCCTTTCATAGTTTGAGCTCTCAGAACGCTGTTGTGCGTCCTGAATGACAAACCAAAACCACCTTCCGAGCCGACGCTTGAGCTGCTCGAGCCGACCCTCTGAAGTTTGTGAAACCATGAGGTCAAAGTGTAGCATCCGTGTGTGTTTTTGTCACTCCCAGAGCTGGAGGAGCGTTCCATTACAAACATTGATAGCCGCCTCAGAAGTCGCCGGTAGTTTTGACGATCCAGACACCTCCGACATTCTCTGCTCTTTGATGAGGGATTCCTGTGGCCAACAGGGCAACTGCCGCTGGAGGGGGGAACACACACACACACAGACACACAACCCGGTCCTCCAAAATGGCTGCAGGGGGAAGCTGTACACACAAACAGGCAGACGCACTCAGGACGTGTCCGGACGGGGAGCAGATGGAAGCTGGCTTTGATTGCTGCGCTGACCTCTGACCTGAAGGTGAAAAGGTACCCGTGGGTTCAGCAAGACAAACACACACACTGGCACATACTAAAACTCTCCCTTCTTCTTTTTTACGCTCGCCCTCTAGCACTTTGCGGAACGGTTTAGCTGTCGGGACACAACGTGTGTGTGTGTGCGCTGAGAGTTTAGGATCACTAGCAGCTGGGTTCACTTTGATCTATTGGGAATGAGTGAGACGGATCAGGTCTTTTACCTTTACCTGCCTCCAGTCATCTGTCACCATCTCTTCAGCCGAGACACTAATGAAATGGAATGGTGTTTTGGTGTCCGCCTTAAATCGTCTGCTCTCATTGGACAGTGCAACAAGTCAAGTGGTCAACAGCAGAGGTAGCAAGTCTGATCCCTGATAGCAGCGTTACAGCATGTTTCCAGGGTACAAATGATGCTGTAAAATGTGAGATTCAGTCGTCAGGTCCAACGCTTAGACATGCCCTCCTGAGAACGAACAAACTTTAATTGTGCGTTTTATCAAGGGGTGAATCATAAAACGGCATCTTCCGACCGACGCAGCTCACTTCTTACCTCATTATTACTTCACAGAGAAGGAACATGCGGCTTCAATAAAACCTCAAAGTCGCCGATAGATGTTTTCCCATAACAGGCTAATGAGTTTCTGAAACCCTTGACAAAAGGCATGAACGTGACATATGATATTTGATTTCTTCCTGACTGGGCTTTTTAATAATCGTGTCAAGTGATCACAGCCACATGCCGATGATCTAACGCTGCTTGACATACGACGGTCGTGTTTACTTTCGGGCCGCGATACGCACAGATTTCAGTCCCTCACCCGGATCCAACGTGGGCCACGTTATCAGGCCCAGTGTTGAGCGGCAGAGGAGGACCGTCGGAGCCGACCTCAACTGGTAATGGAGTCGTGTCGCTCAAGGATTGATGGTCTGACCCAACATGATAGAGCCGTCTGGGAGCGTGCGTGTGGGTGTGTGTGTCTGACAGTGTGTGTTGATGGAGGGATGTTTTAACTTGATGCAGCTGTGGCCTACGTTACATCAGTCTCTGCCGTCATTAGCAGAAAGATTCCAGGGGGAAATTCCAAAGAAATAGATTTATTGGCTGTGCACAGTTATGTGTCCACCGTTTTTATTTATATATCTGAAGGAGTTTCTTTCATCAAAAATATGTCAAATTTGTTTCTACAAAGCTGGTGATCGTAAAAAAAAAAAAAAAAAAATCTCAGTTCATAAAACAAAGTAAGTACGCCTGTCATTTATCTAAAGAATTCAGATGATGGTGGGGAGTCTTGTCAACAAGTAAATCCTCTGTAAAGTCAGGTTTCAAGCTGTTTTTACTACTTGGACGTGCTGAAATATAAGGAAGAATTTGTCTTTAAGATTTGTTAAATGATATTTATGTGGTAAAATATTGATAGGTCCGGTCAATAACTCCATATTTTTGGTCAGGAAAGTGTGGCTTTGATGTTTCTTGGGGTCTTGTTCATGAGTGAGTGAGATTGAGTGCTTAGTCTTTGGACTGTTGTGGCAAATAAAGAGCTGAGCCAAAGGACAGAGCTTTCCAAAAGCAAGTGCGAGAATTCAAAATGTAAGTGTTTTTACTTGGTTTCTTTGAGGACTTTGTCTGAGGTTAGAAGCTCGGCCGTCTGGGAGAAGCTTAAAATGGGACCACTGCGCCTCTAGTGGCCCGGAAGTCTCCTCAGGCCGGCTCCCTGTTGAGGTATTCTGGGTGTATCTGGGTGTCTTAGTAGTTGCCCAAATGAGAGAGTATTACGTTTTCTGAAAACCACTGCGCATGTTTGAAAAGCATCACTCCAACCAACCGAGTTATCATCAATAAGCTTATTGATGGTCATACTTCACCCCTTCAGGGAAACAAGCTAGATTTGAGATGAGCGACATGTCTGTGGACACACATCCCATTGTTTACTTCTTTTTATTTTTGTTTTGGAACATGCAAACCTTCACATTCCTCCTTTCACTCACCGGCTCTGTGTGACAGACAATAAAAGTCAGTCACTGACATGTTGTGTCTCACCAGATCCACGTGCAAAACATGTTTAAATGCCGTCCCGAAAACTGTTAGAGGCAGCTCAAGCGTCCGCCTGACGTCGTCTGCTCAGTGGCTGAGCGCTGCACTTCCACGTGCATCCTGTCTGGAACTCCAAAATCCCCGACTCATGTTAATGTAATCTCATGTCCTGTGTGCGTCTGCATCCTTCAGCAGCCCTGCCCCGCGGCCATGCTCGTCTGATTAGCTTTTCTCCGTCGCTCATGCTCTGTCATTAGTGTCATTTCGCCAAAAATACTCGCAGGAGCCGCTATTAAAAACACAGCAGGCCGTGTTAATAGCCTTGAAACACAAAGCCGCTCCTTTGCTCTGCTCTGTCTGTCTGTCATTCTTGGCCTCTCGCTCACTCTTGTAATACTCACTTGTTCTCTGTCAAGTCAGTCCGGAGTTTTTTTCTTTCCAGAAAGGCCTCTCTCTTGAGTCCAATTACCAGATGGTATCGAGCTGAACGTGTCCGTCCACTCCCTAATGGTTCACCTATTATAGATTATCTTATGATTTTCGGGAGAGACGGAGAAGAAGACGGAACATTAACTGGGCGTGTGAATGTGTGTGTCTGTGCACATCTGTGTACAGCAGCAGGTAATTACAGTACGGCGTATGAATCATAGCGCTGGCATACAGCAACCCAATAATCATTATTAGTATTATTAGCTCCGTCCTCAAAAACATGTGCGTCCGGAGCCTGCCAAAAACAACATGTCTCTATGACGACACGCAGGCTGTGTGTGTTGCTCGGATGTATTTGGTCAAGGAAGTGGCCCACACTCGCTTGATTCATGTTCCCTCAAATTGGCTCCCCCTGCAAAACGGATTTGCTTTGAAAGATCAGCAAAACTGGAACAGTTGCGAAATAAAAGTCACTTCACTCTGAATTTAAACAGTGTTTTGTGTTGCTCTTTTGAATCATCGCTGTGTCTAATCATCCATGGACCCTTGAAAAATGAGCTGTGCTTCCCAGATTAAGGTGCAAACGTCAAATCATTTCTTGTTTTTTATTTATTTGGTTTCTTTTGTTTTGTGATTGGTAAGATGAGTTAAAGCTTAACTAAAACAGACAAAGCGATTTAAAATAAAGATGAAGACTTATTTTGTAAAAAAAAAAAGAAAAGAAAAGAAAAAATATATTTATTTGATGAAGTTGAGGCAAATCCGATGAAACCTATATGGGAATTAATGTTCGCAATAAATATTGGTAAGCACTCGTCTCCAGTATAACGCACAGTCATAAGACACCATAATGCATCTGCAATGCTCTATAGAGCGTGTTATGAATGTTCATAATAACTTATGTTGTTGTACGTGAGTATGAACATTCGTAACATCTTCTACAAAGCATTACAAATGCATTATTATGTCTTACAAATGTTCTAAAATTGTCTTATAGATGAGCCCTTAATATAAAGTGTCACCCAAATGTCAGTGGTACGTTGATGAAGCTTCATGAAGCCTCATTTCAGAGCCCACTATTAGGACTCTGCTCTACAGTCTTGGACTTTGAACTACAATTTTTATGAAACCGTGTCACTTTTAAACTCCTGAGCTGTAAATATGAGGCATCGTGAAGCTTCACAAGTGAAAGCGTCCTATGCTCATATCTCCTACTCACTTTCTCCCCATCTTTGTATTGTTCATCCCCCTCTTCTGCCTTTTTGTATTTGGCCCATTATATTCTGAGTGTATTTGGTGTTCTGTCAACTAGCAACACCAAAATTCATGAGTGGTTTTCTTAAGCGTCCCCTTACTTCTCTCCAGATAAACCCCACTGAAAAGGATGCAGTACCCATGTCAGGCCTGTATGTGGCAGAAGGGCAAAAGCTCACTTGATTTTGTTTTACAGGATGAATACAGATGGTGAAAGCTTGTAACACTATGTCTGAAAAATCTCTTGTCGGAGATGTGATGTATCAGAAGCGGAGTAATATAATGTACTGTGAGAATAAATATTCATCCCTTCAAAATATGGAGACAAAGTCGCATGAGCTTGGATGATAGGACAGACTTCATCAATGTGTGAACCTTTATTCTTCTATGCTTTGTTCTGACTGATGGGTTTGGCAGAAGCTCAGTATCTTGACACTCACCCATGGAGTCATCGAGGACCGACCCAATGATCACAAACCTCTCCACCCCGATAAACCTCATATCGGTTCACGAAAAGCTAACATGCATCACTAGCTCAGTACTGAAGTATAGAAGCGGTGAAGTACATACACTGGACATAATGTTTCGCTCAGATCAACAGTATCTGCCCTAGCCTGCCATACACTTGATAATACTGCGCCATTACTATTACATTTTTCTCATTATCCTTCGTGAAAGAGTACTTTTTTAACTGGCTTAGCTTCAGAAAGAATGTCGTCTTGAACCATGCGAGTCAGTGACTCCCAGTGATGGTGATGCTGTTCCACATTAACCATAGCAGAAACTCTCTCTCTATTATTTTTAGCAAAGTAACGTCCCACATTGATGTAATTTCCGATTTTAGCGGGACACCTAAAACGGCCTTGACATGCCTCATTGACAACCTTCTTTTCATCTTTTGTAGGCCGTTTCCTCATTTATTGGTCACTGGATTCACCGACACATTAATCCAGCCTGTGTGTGTGTGTGTGGATGGTGCATGTGCAGAGGTGTGCGGTGGGGTGGAGAACTTTGATGACACACACGCCGAGTGTAGACAGCTGTGCTCCAGATGTAGACGGCAGAGGCACGTCTGAATCCCATTTGTTGTCTTTATGGATTGTGGACATCAGGATCCATCCTGACCAACGCTATTGACCAGTGGACTCGCCGACCTCTCGGCAACTCCTGATCAATCATGGAGGTGCCCGCTGACTCCACCGCCAGGACGGTGGCGGCCGCTCGTGTGGAATGTAACACAGTTTGGAAGGCTGATCAATCAAAGTGATTCCATGATGTGAAAAAAATACCTGCAGCCTGAAAAAGTGTCAGAATCACTGGCTGTGTTTGGGTCTGGAGCTGCAGATGCTGAGGCCGGACTCTCTCCTCTGATGAATGGGTGATACTTCAAAAGCCATGTCCCGTCCATTGACTAAGAAATGATCCTTCACACATACTTTTTCTGCTAGTATATGATGCACTTTTGTGTGTTTCATTACATCTGGCTGAGGAAGTCATGCTTTCAACACTGTCGGGGAGTTTGAAAAATGATAGAAATTCCTAAATCAAACCTGGTGAACCATGTGAAGATGTTGAACCAGGAGGAGTTTTTAAATATTTACTCATGAGGTCCAACATTCAGATATTGCTGACTCGCTTCGTGTCACTGTCTCATCAAAATATGAGGTATTTTCTCGCTGGTCACGTTTTACAGTGTGGCTGCCCAGATTTGGCCCCGGACCCTCAGTTTTGACACATGTGCAACACATATTTCTGAAGAGCATATCTCATCATAAAGTTTACGGAATGCTGTTTTTCATCTTTGAGCATTTTCCAGTTGCTCATCACTTGCACTGGTCAATAGGAACCTGCGCATCTTAGATACCAGTAGATGGATCAGGTGCTATAAAAGGAATTATGATAGGCTGGATTTGAATGGATTAAACCTTCCTAGAGGAACAAAATTATAAACTCTGAAACCTGGAGGCGAAATTATCGCAAATACATTTCCAAGTTTCATATAATTACATATTTCATTGCGTTAGTTATCTTTCATTGTATTTTGTAACCTTTTTAGTCATAAAAAAAAAAATAAAATTGGCAAAAAGCAATCCCACCATATTTTATTTTATTTATTTATTTATTTACCAAAAGGAGCTTCATAATCTGTGATAGAGGGCAATGTTTGAAGTATGCGTAATTTATTCAATTGAAATCAAAGCTTATTTATTAACACATGTATTTTTAATACATTACAATAAATACATAAATAAATACTCCACACCTCAGTTTTCTTCTATTAGCTTGAAATGATGACGTCAAAATGGAATGAAGTGGCTTGGAGCATTTCACTTGTTTCATTTAATCGTGAAGAAACTCCAAAACAATGAATAATTGAGGCGTAATAAAGGAGTAAATATTATTCGCAGGGATAATTAATCGCCTTTTATCATTCGTTGAAACACTTGCAGTTCTGCCAAACCCCCTTTTTTTCTTCAAACAAAGGCCAAAACACTAAAATAAATATTTTATTGTGTCTCCACAGGGTTTCCTATTTGTCACGCAGCAGGAAGCGTTGTTAACTTTGTTTGACAAAACTCTGGTTTTTGATCCAATATTGCCTTTGTTGGCCACATGACTGAAGATATACATGTGAATCATGTTCTTTGTATGAAGTTCAGAACGGAGCAAACTCAATTCTCAAGAGTGAGAGACGTCTCAGTGTCTTGCCGTAGAACCCTCGGGGTCCATTTCAGCTCATAAACCAGCCGGACCTCCTGCTGTATCTTTCCGTCCCTTCACCCTTCCATCTGTTTCCTCCGTGCAGTCTTCTGACTGTATCAAACTGATTAGGCTGTGTGTAACCCAAAACCTGTCTGTTGTGTGTGGCCTGTTAAAAAACCAGTGCGCTCCAAATGAACCCGCTTCACGCTACATCTCACTGACATAAAAGCCCGGTGATTAGCGCTGGATGGCAGGTGTTTTCATGGTTTGTTCAAACGAGGAAAAGCAGTTCATTAAAAACCTGATGCGGTCGAGAACGCCAGCGAAACACAGAACAAAAAAAATAAAAAAGCCCAGTGCGCTTCATAGTGCGTTCAAGGGTGTGTTGTTTTTGCACCCCGCGCTCTCAAGTTCAATATATTTATGACTTATCACATGCTAAAGAAGCTAGACTGGATGGCTTATTTGTGTCGGCCTCTTTGTTTGATCTGTTCTCCTTCAACCACATTTGACCTAAAATAAATAGAGCGCATGAAAAGAATGACAGTAGATACTTGGCTGGTACGTTTGATGTTGCGTTATTGACTGGCGTGAATGCAGGCCTCAGTCTTCTTGGTGGAATCCTGAGGCCTGTGTCGTGGCTCTGCCCAGTGGAACATGTGACAACACCTCACCATGTCAAGGTGAATTCAGGGGTGGGTGTCTGAGAATTGTGAAATGGCGTTCAGAGTTGGATTTCACATTGATGGTTGAGTCAAAGTTGTTGGGGTTCCTCAACTGGCTGCGTTATTGGCAACTATGGCAACTTGGTCCAGGTTGGTTTGTCGGTTGAAATTATATAGGCAACCGGTAGTAAAGGCATCATTCTTCAGGCACAATTGAGAAATACAGTAAACAAAAACAAGATAAAGTCACTGTCAATTACACTGATATAGAAAGAATGTCCGTTTCTCGAGTCTAATCTCGACACTAATCTTTGGACATCACATGTAAAGTAAAATCCAAAGAATTCTTCACCCGACATACTCCCGCCTTATTGTTCTGTTTCACATCCATATTCAACTTCCTGTGTGGAGAAATGGCCTAACAATTGGAAGAAAAAAAATCAGACTTTTAAGTATTATTTTTATTATTTTTTTAAATCATGCCATACAGAAGCGAACATATTATCAATTTAAGTCCTCATAAATTACTGATCATGTACACATTTGCCTGAGCACTGAGTTTATTATCAGAGAGCAAGACAAGTGAAAGAGCAAAGCTAAAACAGTGAAGCGTTTCTGTCTTTCTTTGTACTGGAGTATGTTTAAATCTAAGTAGTAGTAAAACGTTGGGCTTCTCATTGTGTTTGCTTTACTGTTGTGGGGAATTTGTGTGATATATTAGAAATATATCATGTAAATATTTTCCTTTTCAATTGTATTGAGCTAGAATTTGTCCTGAAGCTCTTCAGTTGGCGTCTTCTGTGGTGTCTTGTTGGCATCCTGGTTTATTTCATCGACATCTCCCTCAAACTGACGTGATAAATACTAGGTTGCGACAACATATTCAATAGTAGGTTGACAAGTTCAAATAAACAAGGCGTCCTCACCGTCACCGCTGATCATGTGCTGCTGATCGTGGTCTTGCTGCCATTAGCGATGTCGACTGGAAACCTTTGTCTGGTCTGTTTGAAAAAGGCAGATGGTCACTATTATCATGACTTACATTGTTGAACACAATCGTGCTATCGTGCTGCAAACTCGCAGAGCAAGACATGCGAGCAAGAAGCAGAGAAATAAGGCTTGATATTCTTCGCCGCGAGACACAATCCTGTTATGCTTTTGCTCAAGAATATAAACTGATATTCTTCTGGAAAGACCAAAGCAGAGCCATATCTTCGACGTTTGATTCGCACTGTGGAAGCTATTATGGATCTTAGGTTTTAGCTCTTAATGGACAATTTTGCATGCTTTCATTGTACTAACAGAGAAATGTACTTGGCAGTCTTCTAATGTACCAGATAATAGCCATAAAACCCGCTGAATGAGTTATCCATGGCAGTGACAGCATGTATAAAATTTCATTGCAGTCAAATATTTTGCTGGCGATTGTACCGTACCTCCAAAAACCGCTTTGATTGTGCAATGAAACCCAACCACGCACGGGGCTCCGATTTCCATTGGGCTTAATTGTCCAACGCCAAAGACAATGTTAAAAGCTACAACCTTTATGAGCAAAACAATATTTTCTCCGTTGTGTTTACTGTTTTGAACAGAAGCGAACATTTCTGTTTCGTAATACTTCTCTAGCTCTACATCTTCTTCGTCTTGCGCCCGGCCCGTAGTTTCTCCTCAGGTCGGGTCTGGTTGTGATCATGCACGGCGATTGCTTCAGAACCAGCAGAACTAATGCAGAGCAGAGCTGTGATGTATCCAGAGAGAGAAAAAAGAGGAGGGATAGAAACAAAAAAGAGGTTAATAACAGAGGGAGAGATCAGAGAGATTGAGGTAATACGGAGAAACAGGTGGGAAGGAACCGGCGGAGCAGCGGTAATCACCCAAATATTTGCGCTGCTCATATTTGCTACATTTTGATTGTCGGTTTGGCTTGTGGAGGCAACAGCAGGGTGTTGCGTTTCATCCTGACATCCATCCATCTCGAGGACCATTTCCTGCCCATCCATCATCCCTCCGTCCATCTTCCCGCCCATTTATCAGTGTGTTGATAAAACATGCAATGAAGCGTCCGTGCCGAACATCACCTTTATCTCTTCATATCTTCATCCATTCATCCTCTCAGCTGTAATGTCTCTCCATCATTCACTCCTCTGTCGTCCTCCCTTTTGTGCTACACAGCTGCGGTGCTGCCCGGTTGCTTATCGCCCTCAATCCCTGCTGGATCCCTCCCGCAGGTGATCCATTCCCTGTTTCCTTATTTTTAGTCTCACTAAGAAAGCAGCCATAAATTCATGCCTATATTGTTGATGGGGAAGATGCCAGTGTGAGTGGACAGCCCTCACCCTTCTGAGGATTTATTCCTCTCTTTGACTGCGAAATATAACTAATTCAACTTACAATAACCTTAAACACATTGTCATGCATGTAATATTGTACTGCATTTTCTGATTTTCCACATTAAAATTATGGCTCAACATATTGTTGAAACAGTATCGTACGCCACTTCTGTATCAGGATCACAAGATCCCTGCTGATACACAGCCGAAGTTCACCAGTTCACTCTGTCCACAATATCAGAAACCCTCTTGTCAGTCACCTCAGAGTCATTCGTTTAGCAAGCAGGCGGGCGTCTCCCTTAGAGATAAGGTTCTGTCACCCGTGAGAGACTCTGAGTAGAGCTGCTGCTTCTCCACATTGAGAGAACTTAGTTGAGGTGGTTCAAGCATCTCATGAGGAAGGCCCTGGACGCCTCCCATGCAGGTGTTTTAGGCACGGCCAGCTGGGAGGAGACCGAGGGGTCGACCCAGGACATGGTTGGGCGATTAGATCTTTACACAGACCTGGGAGTGTCTGGGGATCCCCAGTTGGAGCTAGTGAGGCATTCTGAAGCTGCTGCCCCCTGCGACCTGGCAACAGATGATGAGGATGGATGGATGGATGCATCCTCAGTTTAGAAAGTGTGAGGAAGAACACAAGACACTGTGTCCTTATGGAAATTAACTTCACTAAGATATTTGAAAGTTATTTTGTTAAAAGACATGCAGACAATGGACAAATATAGATTTAAATAAGGTACTTGATACTTGACTTTATTTATTTTTTTCCATGTATATCATCAATACATTAATGGTTAATGTGGTCTCAAATTAATATTGACAATAATACCGTTCATCTGCAATAACTTGTTATCGTGACAGGCCCAATTTCTGAAACGCAGTCATACACCGCTCCAACACGACTGCGGTATTGCTGGAAATCTAAAAAATACTCCAGCAACCTTCTGAAATCTTACTTTACAGCAACGTCTTGCTCTTCATATGCACTCTGGTGAGGCGTGGTCAAACTAGATGAAATGTCCTTTGTTGTGTGGGGAAATTCTACATAGGTGTGTTGTGAGATTTTGCAAGGCGCCTGACTGCAACACATCCAGTCGTGCTTGTGGATTTTGGGGTTTAATGTAACTGTTCTGTGCCTTTAAATATCATGACTGAGCGATGGTGAGTCAACATATAGGAGCGTTTGTTATACTTTGGCAGTGCATTGTCTGCTGTTTCATTTAGCATGCTAAACCCAGCCATATCTGCTTCACACCCTCTGAAGTTCCTCATCTTTCATCATTAGCACTGAAACTCCGATCGGATCGTCACTGCTCATCTGTTGCAGCGTTTGTCAGGGATTGCACACGTTAATTTCCATGACCCCATTAGCTCTGGCTGGAGAATCCTGGGTTATTCCCAGACCTGCGAGGAGATTAATTTCCTCCACCTGTTTTCATGTGGTCTCCTCTCAGCTGGACACGCCATGAAAACTTTCTGAGGAAAGGGGAGCAGGTGACAACCTTAACAGATGTCTGGACTATCTGGGCTGCCTTGCTTCCCTGGGTCTTTTCCACCGCCTCGCAATTTACTAGCCAAGCCGCTATTCTTTCAGTCTTAACCATCATGAGCGTCATAAAAAAAGGAAATAAAAATTGAGTTCAGCTCTTGGAGCGTCATGAACGTGCAGTAAAGATAAGGCAGGTGCTGAAGCTGAAGCGTGGTGCTGGATCACCTTAGTTTTGCCCTGCAAATTTAAAGAAGGGCAAGTATTTTGGTGTTTGTGTGTTGCCCGCTTTATTAGGAACATGTCTGACCCACTTTTGTGGTTCTGTGCTGAGACATTCAAGTGCCACTGGAGAGGCGGACGGGATAAGAATTCTGCTAGTGAGGTAGGGTACATGGGTGTCTTGTCTTCGACCAAGAATCAGCTAGAGTGTGAGAACATCACCAAAGCTACTTGTGTACTGGTCTTTTTCTGTTTCAACTTTCGCCTGTCCTCCCGTTGTCCTGATGCTTTGTGGTTGTCCTTCTGGTGATAGTCATATGCCTCTGAAGCAAACCTCAGCGGGAGACTCGGGACACTCTCAGGGACTTCGTCTTGCAGCTGACTTGTTGAGGGGAAAGTCTTGGGCTCCTGGCTTAAACTCCTCCCCCATGACTCAACTTGCGTAGCCTCAAGTCTGCAAACCCGACTTGTTCAAGCTGTACAGTTGTGAAGAAAACCAGTCGTGGCGTTGAGTGGCCGCGCTAATGTACGCTGATGTTTCAATCACCGGCGTCTTGTTCTTGCGTCCTCTCGGCCCCGACCTTTGTGTCCGCCTGACTGTTAATCCGCGGGCGCGCGTGAGTGTACGGACGTGTAAAAATATTAACACGTCACCACGCGGCCTTCTGCGGAGTTCATTGATGTGATTAGTAGCAGGTGTTGGCTCCAAGTTCAACGACACACATACACACATGTACATCGAGTTGAATGATGGGTGTGATTTATGTGGCTGGGACCTTTGCATAGCTGGAACAACATGGTTTCACCCTGGAAGATAACATTTGAGGCTCACACATGTACCAAAGACACACCGACTCATGAATCACTGACACACACACCTTTCCTCAGGGCTCATAAGCGCACATCAGCCGAGCCGCCATACGGCGACGGCATGTATTTATCCTCAGCAGGCGACACCTTCTTCTTTTGTTTTCGTGTCTCAGGTCCGTTGACACCTTAAATATCCCTCTCGGATCATATCCATGAACCAAAATGTTTCCCTCAGATGGCTGTCAGATGTTCAGTTTTGAATAAGAGCTCAATATCATTCCCACTTTACAGCGTACAGTTATCACTGCAGGTCCTGCAGAACGCTTCACAATGTGCAGAAGGGTTTCTGAGAAGAAGGTTTTCATAAAAGGGGAGGCAAGGTTAGAGGGGAGTCTTCAGTGATGAAGAATTTGGCTTACATTTTAGTGAGAGAAAGATGGAGATGGTGAGGGTGGTCAGTCCTCACCCCTGTCGATCAGATCCATAAACCTCACTGTTTGTCTGCCTCTTCTTCATCTTCCTGCTTGGTCCAACACTGTCTCACGTCTCCACATGTCCTTACCATCTCCCTAGCTTTCTCTCCAAACATCTCCACGTGTCCCTTTGATAGACTCGTCCCTCATCTTGTGACTCCTCGGCCACGTGTCCTTGTGTCAGAGCCACTGTTTTAACCACAGCAATTGACAGCTCTGAAAAGCTTTCCCTCTGTAATCCATCTTCCCACTCAGATCGACCCTGAAAGTCATCTCCAAACCTGCCTGCACTCTCCTCTTCGCCTCCCTTTTGACAACACAATACTCCTATAATCTGAATGTTTCCAAACATTTTATTACAAATGCACATGTTTTTCATCACTATTTGAGAATCATACTTTTCTTTCACCATATCTACATAAACAACTGGAACTCTCTGCAAGAGAGGTTATCAATAGTGGACATTTTAATGGGGGTCACAAAACATACCTGAAAAAATAATTTGTTTGTTATTTTCGCTCCATAAATGACATGTAATGATGTTATCAAACCAAAACTGTCACGCCAGTTATCCGACTCTTGACACACAGTTCTCTGGTCAATACATAAAAGCTCATTTCATTAATGAGGATTTTAATCCGAAATTCATCTTTAAAAAACATCTGTATTAAATTTCCCTGTCCTTCGCTGTGCTTGCTAATCGTTTCAAAGCCATCCAGCGCTGCGACAAACAGCCGCCAGATAGATGAGGAGCGCGCGTCGGACCCGAGTAGCCGGCTCCATCAATGTTGTAAACTACGAGGACATGTCCAATTAAGATAACGCTGTAAATTGTTTGGGGATTTCTCTCAACCTCATTATCTTGAAACTCATTTGTGCTTGTTTATTTGCTGTGTTGTCTGTTGCAGATGTAGCGAGAGGCTACATCCTCCGTCCAGCCACTGAAAGCTCTCAACACTTCTGTCAGTACTGATCATCCTCCTTCGATATCACACTCAGTTCCTCCTGCTCTGTTGTCAGCGGCGCGTGTGTGTCCAACCCTCCACCCGACTCCATACGTCGTCTTTTGAAATGATAATGGCGCGGTGGTTGTTATTCTCCTCGCTCGCCGCATCTCATGTCTCCGTTATCTCTCCGTCCAGTTCCCTTCGCTTTGGCTCCGCCACGTTGTGTTGCTGCTGCATCCTCTCTGTTCAATTTCTGACTCACGTAGTGACCAAATTAATTCACTGATGGATTTTCAAAACATGTCGCCGAGGAAAGTCTGTATCTCCTTCAAGCAGCACAATTATTTACTCGCTCTGCGCCGTAATGAATTTGTTGTGTCGCTGAGGAGGATTGAGGAGCAGTATTTGCGACAATGATTGTAGCGTTGGTATTGACGCTTCAGTGCGGATGCTTTTGATAATCATCTTAAAAGCGAAGGGTTGTCATGCACCGCTCCTGGTCAGTCAATCTTCACTTCCCGCAAAGTCAAACAGTGATTTCTCTGTTTGTTTTTCCCGCCTCCCCGCCGCCTTTCATGTCGCCTTCGCCGCCGCTATCTCCCCACACTTAGTAGCTGCGTGTTTATCACTTCCTGTGCTTATGTAATTCCTCCTCTTTGTCCGACTTGAAAGTCGTCTGCCTCTCGTCCACCAAGTTGCCAATCCCACATGGTGGAGCACCATAAAACCCTGCTCACTAAAGCACTAAACAAACCGCCCGCCTCATTACACGCGCTAATCGCTGAGTTTCCACTATCTTTTTTACCACATTCTCTCTTGGATTGTGACGTTTATTCTCACGCGCCTTCGACCAAACGTGTTAGATCAGGTCCACATGTGCTTTAAGCGGAAACTGTCTCTGCTTCTTGACTTAGTCTGATTGTTAACTTTAATAACCAGAACCGTCATGTAGAATTTACTTTGTGAATTCTTTCGTTTTAACTCCCTTTTAGTTGTGACCGATGCCCTGGTGCACTGCCCAAATCCAGTCAGTGGAATCACTATTTTATTTCCTGCCAGGTCGAGCAGTCGTCAGGTTGTCAGAGTTTGGTGGAACCCCAGGCCTCATGTGGGTAAAGCAGCAGCTTTACAGTGACACAACTTGTCTATATGTTGTCGTATTGCAGTGGAAATGGTTTGTCTCCACGGCGACCAACTGCAGCCACGTTTTCTGTTGAGATTTTTATGACAAAGTTCACTTAAATTGAAGCATATAAAAGTTATGGAGATTTGGACCGAGTAAATTACAGACTTGAAAAAGATTGAGGTTCTGCCAGCTCCCATTAAATCAAATAAGTAAAGTAAATCTTCGTTGCTGTTACGTTCCATTCTCCATGACGTAAACGACCTTTATTGTTTTTTAACGGAATTGCTTTTTTTTCCCTGCATAGTTTTGCGAATGGAGGAATATAAGCAAAACCAGCGCCTTGCCAAGGAAAACGTTGCCACCCAGATTGAAGTCAGTCACCCCGACTGGGTTCAGGTCCAGAGATTTATGTGCCCAAAGAATGAGTTCATTGACCAGGTTATTCCATCAAAGGTAGCACGGGTGTATTCCAGGATGGCCCTGTCAGGACTGTGAAGGAGTGGCATCATTTTCACGCGTGGATGGCCACCACTGAGCCCAGACCTTAAGACCTTTGAGAGGCTTTGGGATGTGCTGGAGAAGGTCTTGTTCCCTGGCTCGACTCTCCCAGGATAAATACAAGGACTTGGTGAAAACGTAACGCTTGAAATGGGAGCCGGAAGTTAGGCCTGTCAAATATTATCAACTGTGACCTTTCGTTTTTATAATTTTTATTCCATTTTTATTTATTTATTTATTTTTTCGGATGGCTCGGGTAGTGTTTTCATTGAGGTAGCCAAGAGCCTGAGGAGAAAGGAAAAAGCCAGACACGCAGTGATGCTAGACTGTCCATGTTTACAGGTATTTATGATACAGGAATAGTTGAATCAATAATTCAGTCCATCCTGGATCATCGGATCACATGAACTTCAACATGAACCATGACCATAAATTCATTTGTTTGATGTTTTTATTGAGGTATTTTTCTCGTCCATTTTTGGTGGGGCTCATCTCCTTGGATCCGCAGCCTGGTCCACTTG